>NW_028270172.1:54741862-55047612 GCF_037043375.1 Chiloscyllium plagiosum | reverse complement strand
GAATTAATTTGCAAACCAGGAGCAGTTACCCTCCCAGCATGTAGGACTCTGTACACCACCCCAGTGCATTGATCTGTACACCAGGAGCAGTTGCCCTCCCAGCATGTAGGACTGTGTACCCCACCCCAGTGCATTAATGTGTAAACCAGGAGCAGTTATCCTCCCAGCATGTAGGACTGTGTACCCCACCCCAGTGCATTGATCTGTCATCCAGGAACAGTAAACTCCCAACATGTAGGGCTGCGTACCCCACCCAGTGCATTGATCTGTAAACCAGGCACAGTGACCCTCCCAGTGTGTAAGACTGTGTATCCCACCCCAGTGCATTGATCTGCATACCAGGAGTAGTTCCCCTCCCAGCATGTAGGACTGTGTACACCACCACAGTGCATTTATCTGTAAACCAGGAGCAGTTTCCCTCCCAGCATGTAGGACTGTGTACACCACCCCAGTGCATTGATCTGTAAACCAGGAGCAGTTAACCCCCCCCCCCCCCCCACTCCCAGCATGTAGGACTGTGTACACCATCCCAGTGCATTGATCTGTTAACCAGGAGCGGTTACACTCCCAGCATGTAGGACTGTGTATCCCACCCCAGTGCATTGACCTGTGAGCCATGAGCAGTTACCCTCCCAGCGTGCAGGACTGTGTACCCCACCCCAGTGCATTAATTTGTAAACCAGGATCATTTACCCTCCCAGCATGTAGGACTATGTACACCACCCCAGTGCATTGATATGTAAACCAGGAGCAGTTACTCTCCCAGCATGTAGGACTGTGTACCCCACCCCAGTGCATTAATTTGTAAACCAGGATCATTTACCCTCCCAGCATGTAGGACTGTGTACACCACCCCAGTGCATTGATATGTAAACCAGGAGCAGTTACCCTCCCAGCATGTAGAGCTGTGTACCCCACCCCAGTGCACTGCTCAGTAACACGGTGTTAGATCACTGCCCAGCCCAGGGAAACTTGCAGCCCGGGCTGGAAGTGACAGGATGTATAGCTCCCATCCATTTACAGCTCCATAATCTCTATTGTGCCATGGCAATGGGGTGCTGTGGGTGTGAACATCACTGCCAGAGAGAGATGGCGGGGGAATCAGTTTAAATATCACCACATGGGAGGGGTTTGGGAAATAGACAGAGATGGGGAGACTGAGAGATAGTGTCATGGAAGGATGTGTTCCCAGGTTTCAGAATGCTGAAATGTAGACACTTCGATAGCATCCTGTAACATGAACTAGTCTTCCCAGGAAAGATAGGAAAAAGGGATATTGATGTGAGGTCAGATGATGGAGAGTTTTGGATGAGCATTTGTTCTACAGCTTTGTAAACGGAGTCCTTCATGGCTGGAGGTACACACCATCACCCAGATGCCCCTGGATATTCCGTGATCCCTGACACTGATGTCATCTTTAAAAGCCCAATGGGCACAGGATTGAGGTTTCTCAGCTTGGAGCTGCCCTGCATAGTTTACCCATAGTTGAGTGGGAGCAGCGGCCGAGTAAAGGCGAACCCGGGAGACTACAGCTAAGGTAAAACAGTTTGTTTCAAAATTACTTACCTGTAGCGGGCAGCGGTGTTTTTTATTCTCTCTTCACAAAAAGAGCGGGAGCAGCAGAGGAAGGAGAACTGAGTATAAATACTCACCCTTTAATCACCAACGGTCATTTGAGTGGGAGCAGCGGAAGTGAGGTTGGAGCGCATAGCTGGGCGGGAAGGTAAGTGATTAGTATTTGAGTGGGTGTGTTCTAGTTATAGGGGACTCTCTAGTTAGAGGGACGGACAGGCGGTTCTGTGGACATGGGCGAGACTCACGGATGGTTTGTTGCCTCCCGGGTGCTAGGGTCCGAGACGTCTCAGACCGTGTCTTCAGAATCCTTAAGGGGGAGGGTGTGCAGCCAGAAGTCGTGGTGCACATTGGCACCAACGACATAGGTAGGAAGAGGGGTGGGGAGGTCATTCAAGAGCTCAAGGAGTTAGGCTGGAAGCTAAAAGCTAGGACAGACAGAGTCGTCATCTCTGGGTTGTTGCCGGTGCCACGTGACAGTGAGGCAAAGAATAGGGAGAGAGTGCAGTTGAACACGTGGCTGCAAGGCTGGTGTAGGAGGGAGGGCTTCAGATATTTGGACAATTGGACTGCATTCTGGGGAAGGTGGGACCTGTACAAACAGGACGGGTTGCACCTGAACCAGAAGGGCACCAATATCCTGGGGGGTAGGTTTGCTAGCACTCTTCGGGGGGGTTTAAACTAATTTGGCAGGGGGATGGGATCCGGACTTGTAGTCCAGCAAGTAGGTTAGCTGTTTGTCAGGATGCCCAAGACTGTAGGGAGGCTGTGGAGAAGGTAGCACTGACAGGGACTACTTGCGGACACAGAGATGGGCTCAAGTGCGTATACTTCAACGCAAGGAGTATCAGAAATAAGGTGGGTGAACTTAAGGCGTGGATCGGTACCTGGGACTACGATGTTGTGGCCATCACGGAAACATGGATAGATGTGGGACAGGAATGGCTGTTGGAGGTTCCTGGTTACAGATGTTTCAGTAAGATTAGGGAGGGTGGGAAAAAAGGAGGGGGGGTGGCATTGCTAATTAGAAATGGTATAACGGCTGCAGAAAGGAAGTTTGAAGGGGATCTGCCTCTGGAGGTAGTATGGGCTGAAGTCAGAAATAGGAAAGGTGCAGTCACCTTGTTGGGTGTTTACTATAGGCCCCCCAATAGCAGCAGAGATGTGGAGAAACAGATTGGGAAACAGATTTTGGAAAGGTGCAGAAGCCACAGGGTCGTAGTCATGGGCGACTTCAACTTCCCAAATATTGATTGGAAGCTCTTTAGATCAAGTAGATTGGATGGGGCGGTGTTTGTGCAGTGTGTCCAGGAAGCTTTTCTAACGCAGTATGTAGATTGTCCAACCAGAGGGGAGGCCATATTGGATTTGGTACTCAGTAATGAACCGGGACAAGTGGTGGGCTTGTTAGTGGGTGAACATTTTGGTGATGGTGACCACAATTCTGTGACTTTCACCTTGGTTATGGAGAGAGATAGGTGCGCACAACAAGGTAGATTTTATAATTGGGGGAAGGGAAATTACGATGCTGTAAGGCAGGATTTGAGGAGCATACGTTGGGAGCATAGGCTGTCAGGGAAGGATGTGGTGGAAATGTGGAACTTTTTCAAAGAGCAGATACGACGTGTCCATGATATGTATGTACCTATCAGGCAGGAAAGAAATGGTCGTGTGAGGGAGCCTTGGTTGACGAGAGAGGTTGAATGTCTGGTAAAGAGGAAGAAGGAGGCTTACATAAGGTTGAGGAAACAGGATTCAGACAGAGCAGTGGAGGGATACAGGATAGCCAGAAGGGACCTGAAGAAAGGGATTAGGAGAGCTAAGAGAGGGCATGAAAAATCGTTGGCGGATAGGATCAAGGATAACCCCAAGGCATTTTATGCGTATGTGAGAAACCTGAGAATGACGAGAACGAGGGTAGGTCCGATCAAGGACAGTAGTGGGAGACTGTGTATTGAGTCGGAAGAGATAGGAGAGGTCTTGAACAAGTACTTCTCTTCAGTATTTATGAACGAGAGGGACCGTATTGTAGAAGAGGAGAGTGTGAAATGGACTGGTAAGCTAGAAGAGATACCTGTTAGGAAGGAAGATGTGTTGGACATTTTGAACAACTTGAGGATAGACAAGTCCCCCGGGCCTGACGGGATATATCCTAGGATTATGTGGGAAGCAAGAGAGGAAATTGCAGTACCGTTGGCAATGATCTTCTCGTCTTCACTGGCAACGGGGGTGGTACCAGGGGACTGGAGAGTAGCGGATGTTGTGCCCCTGTTCAAAAAAGGGAATAGGGATAACCCCGGGAATTACAGGCCTGTTAGTCTTACTTCTGTGGTAGGCAAAGTAATGGAAAGGGTACTGAGGGATAGGATTTATGAGTATCTGGAAAGACACTGCTTGATTAGGGACAGCCAGCACGGATTTGTGAAGGGTAGGTCTTGCCTTACAAGTCTTATTGAATTCTTCGAGGAGGTGACCAAGCATGTGGATGAGGGAAGAGCAGTGGATGTAGTGTACATGGATTTTAGTAAGGCATTTGATAAGGTTCCCCATGGTAGGCTTATGCGGAAAGTCAGGAGGCATGGGATAGAGGGAAATTTGGCCAATTGGATAGAAAACTGGCTAACCGGTCAAAGGCAGAGAGTGGTGGTAGATGGTAAATATTCAGCCTGGAGCCCAGTTACAAGTAGAGTTCCGCAGGGATCAGTTCTGGGTCCTCTGCTGTTTGTAATTTTTATTAATGACTTAGATGAGGGAGTCGAAGGGTGGGTCAGTAAATTTGCAGATGATACGAAGATAGGTGGAGTTGTGGACAGTGAGGAGGGCTGTTGTCGGCTGCAGAGGGACTTAGATATGATGCAGAGCTGGGCTGCGGAGTGGCAGATGGAGTTCAACCCTGCCAAGTGTGAGGTTGTCCATTTTGGAAGAACAAATAAGAATGCGGAATACAGGATTAATGGTAGGGTTCTTAGTCAGGTGGAGGAACAGAGGGATCTTGGGGTCTATGTACATAGATCTTTGAAGGTTGCCACTCAGGTGGATAGAGTTTGTAAGAAGGCCTATGGAGTATTATCGTTCATTAGCAGAGGGATTGAATTCAAGAGTCGTGAAGTGATGTTGCCGCTGTACAGGACTTTGGTTAGGCCACAGTTGGAGTACTGTGTGCAGTTCTGGTCGCCTCACTTTAGGAAAGATGTGGAAGCTTTGGAGAGGGTGCAGAGAAGATTTACCAGGATGTTGCCTGGAATGGAGAGGAAGTCGTACGAGGATAGGTTGAGAGTTCTCGGCCTTTTCTCGTTGGAACGGCGAAGGATGAGGGGTGACTTGATAGAGGTTTATAAGATGATCAGAGGAATAGATAGAGTAGACAGTCAGAAACTTTTTCCCCGGGTACAACAGAGTGTTACAAGGGGACATAAATTTAAGGTGAAGGGTGGAAGGTATAGGGGAGATGTCAGGGGTGGGTTCTTTACCCAGAAAGTGGTGGGGGCATGGAATGCGCTGCCCGTGGGAGTGGTAGAGTCGGAATCATTGGCGACCTTTAAGCGGCATTTGGATAGGTACATGGATGGGTACTTAATCTAGGTTAGAAGTTCGGCACAACATCGTGGGCCGAAGGGCCTGTTCTGTGCTGTATTGTTCTATGTTCTATGTTCTATAAGGGACAATTACACCACAGTTTGTCAACAGGGGCACGGAGGACCTGGGGAATGGGCTAGTACAGAGGGGGAACCATTCTCTTCCCAGAGGGGGCGACACCACCAGACCCACCGAGCATGGTCTGAGCTCAGCACCCAGCTCAGTGCAGTATCTGCAGACTGAAGAAATGCCCAGCAATACAGGACAAGCATCAATAACCTTACCCGCTCTGTCAGGATAAGGGTCACCATATTCTCTTTGCTCCCTCACACTCACTGTATATCTGTTATAGCATCGACGCCGAACAAGGCTCATGGTCCACCACTCTCACTGCTGCATGCTGCAACATCTCTCTGTCTCTGTCTCTCTCTCTCTACCTTCTCTCTCTCTCTCTCTCTCCCCCCCCCCCCCCCCCCCCTTCACCCCCACACTAATAACACTGCATGGATACAACACTGTGGACTCACTCCCTCCGGACACCACACCATGACCCCCTCCCCACCTACACTAACACTAATAGCAGGACCACCCACTCCCACCCTCCCTCCCTCCCTCCCTTTCTCCCATTCCAGGAGAAACAGCCTGGAATAGGACAGAAAGGGCCAAGCCGGGTGGTGGAGTGTCCGATATCTGTTCCCTCACTGCCCTCCCCCCGCCATGCGGGGAGGACTTTGGTACGAGCCGGAGAGGACGGGGACGCCTCTTGTGGAGATTCTGAAACATCCACGTCCCACCAACCGAGTAAGGAGCAATGTTCAGTGAAAGGCAATTCTCACTTTAAACCCACTGGCAGCTCCGTTTCCCTCCGGCACAACTTAGAAGCCGTGGCCCTGATGCCATCTCCATTTTATGTCGAGCTGGTAAAAATGGAATCCCCACGTTCTCGGTGGGCAGGAGGGTGGGCTCACAACATATCGTCACCACCACCTCCCAGGAAGGTAGCACTGAGACTCCCTCCTACACCTCCCCCTGTAAACAGCTCAGATACTGAAACTAATCTGTGATAGTTACTGCTCTCCCCACTTGTCCTGACATCTTCAACAATCTGTGCTCATATACACGCAGCGCTCTCTGCTCCTGCAGCCCCTTTATAATGGCACAGCCTGTTTTAAACTGTCTTTCATTGTCTTTTCTACCAAAGTGCAACACCTCACACTGCTCTGCATTGATCCCCAGCTGCCATACACCTGAACACTACACCAACGTGTGATTGTCCTGTTACAGTTCCACACTGTCCTCCATAGACTTCAGAGTTCTTCCAGGTTCGGTGCCATCTACAAACATTGAGATTGTCACAGCCTCACAGTCCCCATGAAACAACTGAAATCCTGCCCCACACATACGAGTGTGAGCAAGTGAAATACTGCTATATTCCCACGGACAGAGTTGACATGCTATCAATGAGCAACAATATCCTGACATTTTCGAGACAGAGTAGATGAAATATTGACAAACCACAGAGCAAGAGAAATCCGGATAGGTTCCACTTATCTATATTCATCAGGGTATAATGTGATGAAGTTGAAAGCGTGTACTGTACCTTTAAGAGAGGGTGAATGCTGTTCTGAACTGAGAGCTTACAAGCACCTGTGATATGAGAGGATGGCAGACCCAGAAACAATATATTGCTCTAGAGCTGGAGTCGGGTAATAAGCAGTTAAGAGAAAGGGAGTCCCAGAGTTGTGAATAGTTCATGTAAAATGTTCGCTTTCAGAGTGAAAAAAATAAATTGATGTTTTTATTTAAACAGTGGAATTTGGCAGATCTGTCCCTCATATTTTAACAGTTTACGAGGCGAATTGAGTATTTCTTTATGTTTCATTTAAGTTGCCAGATCAGCTTCACGCCGTGTCCTCACCATCCCCGTGTGCGTATCTGTGTGGGGCAGGTCTGGCAGTCTCTGTGGTGCTTAAAGTGATGCAATGCCACCCTCTGCTGGCCTCCACACGCCACTGCACAGGCATTGGCAGAGGGTAAAAACCAACAGGGATCCATTCAGAGAGGGGGAAGGAGAGGACAGCTGCTCACAGCACCATCCAAACTGATGTCATATCCATGGACTGATCTAAATGTCCTTTAAACGTTGTAACTGCCCCTGCTTTCACCACTTGCTCTGGAATTTCATTCCACACACAAGCCAGTTTCTGTCTAACATAATTACCTCTCATGACTTTCGTAAATCTTTTTTCCTCGCACCTTAAAACTCCCTCAGTTTTGAATCCTCAACTCTAGAGAAAATACATCAGCCCTTCAGCTTCGCTGTAACCCTCATTATTTTATAAACCTCTGTAAAGTTACTGCTTAATCGCATATTCTTCAGTGAAAAAAGTCCCAGCCGATCCAGCCTCTCCTTACAGCTCACTCCTTCCTTTCCCAGCAATATCCAGGTTAATCTCTTCTCAATCCTCTCCAGCTTAATAATATCAACGTCAGTAATATTAAAGTGAATAGTCAAGGTATTTTCTAAGGGTACGGGGAGTCCAAAACTAGAGGACATAGGGTTAAGGTGAGAGGGGAAACATTTAAAAGTGACCTAAGGGGCAGCTTTTTCACCCAGAGGGTAGTGTGCCTATGGAATGAGCGGGCAGGGTGAGCAGACTGGACACAGTATTCCAGAAGAGGTCTCACCAATGTCCTGTACAACCAGAACATGACATCCCAATTCCGATACTCAAAGGTCTGACCAATGAAGATAAGTGTGTTAAACACCTTCTTAACCACACTATCTGTATGAGATGCAAATTTTAAAGAATTAAACCTGACGGCCTAGGTTTCTGTACTACAGCACTGCCAAAGGCTCTACTTTTAATTGTATAGGTCCTGCTGTTGTTTGATTTACCAAACACAATACCTCGCATTAATCCAAACTAAACTCCATCAGCCACCCCTCAGCCCATGAGTGATATTACTGTCACCTCCCCCTCCCCCTTCAATTTTAAAACACCCACCCGTCTCCAGGATGCCTACACACTCTGGCCTTGATTTTCACAAAGACCCTGAGCTTGGGTTGCCTTGTATGGTTAGGGAGAGGAGGGACAGATTGCAGACACAGTCAGTGGGGAGGAGAGGCTGGACAGTAATCAGCGATCTGGTGTCATTTCATGGTTTTAGGAAAAGGGGAGTCGCACGTGAGAGTTGGGTAAGAGTGATCGGTGTTTTGGGGTCAGAAATTAAGCTCTTCCTTCGTCTTTGGTGTTCAGTAATAAATATCTATTTGAGACTCTTCATTGGGCAGAGTGTGTCTGCAGGATTTCTTTCCTTAATATTGCAGACTACAGATAATATCAATTAAAGATGTTTATAGTTAATTTCGATGGCACAACACGTACACTCAATATCCTACAGCTGAGACAAATATCTTGCATTTGTTTAATAATACAAAGTGTTGTTTGTAATTCAGTAATGGTAACCTGATTATAATAAATCCACGCTGATTCCACTCAGATTTCTCCAGTTTCCTCATTTCCCCTCCCCCCACCTTGTCTCAGGCAAATCCCTCGAACTCAGCACCGCCTTCCTAACCTGCAATCTTCTTCCTGACCTCTCCGCCCCCACCCCACTCTGGCCTATCACCCTCACCTTGACCTCCCTCCACCTATCGCATTTCCAAAACCCCTCCCCCAAGTCCCTCCTCCCGACCTTTTATCTTAGCCTGCTGGACACACTTTCCTCATTACCGAAGAAGGGCTTATGCCCAAAACGTCGATTCTCCTGTTCCTTGGATGCTGCCTGACCTGCTGCGCTTTTCCAACAATACATTTTCAGCTCTGATCTCCAGCATCTGCAGCCCTCACTTTCTCCTATAATAAATCCATACCAAGCTGAAAGTGGGCACTTAAATATGACCCAAAATCTGGGTATGGTAGTGTGGTGGGTAGTGTCCCTGTCTCTGAGCCAGAGCTCTGGATTTGATTCCAATTCCTGAACTTGTGTGGTAGTGTTCCTAGCTCTGGGCTAGAAGGCTTGGATTCAAGTCCTGCCTGTTGCAGAGGTATGTCCCAGCATGTCAGGACAGTCTGATGAACAAACACACAGGAGAATACTGTTACAGCTTTATGGGTATTGCTGAGTGATGCTAGTATCCCTACCTCCGGGCACAAAGGTCCAGGCGTAAAGCCCACAGAAGTGTCTCAGGATACATCTGAACAAACTGATTAAAATGGATTTAGAATTGTGACTTGATGGAGAAGGAAGAGGTGTCAGTATTGCATTTCAGAATTTAGGCCCAGGATGACTGAAAGTACAGCCATTTGTGTTGATTGGGGTCACATTTTGCAGCAGTAAAGGTTTATAAAATCAAAATGGCCATGGATAGGGTGAGTAGTCAGAGGTTTTTCCCCAGGTTAGGGGCGTCCAAAACTAGAGGGCATTGGTGGAAAGTGAGAGGGGAAAGGTTTTGAGGAGGCCTAAAGGACACCATTTCACCCAGTGGGTGGTGTGCGTATGGAATGAGCTGCCAGAGGAAGTGGTGGAGGCTGGTACAACTACAGCATCTGGGTACTGAGAGACCTGGCGAGCTTTTCCAGCAATTTCTGTATTTCTTTAAAAAATGCATTCAGTTTAACACAGGTATTCTGAATAAATTAAACATTTTTATTTTTTAATGACGCAGGGACATATAAACATATCTTCAAATTGACCGAGACCATTTTCTGCAAAGGGTATGGCTCTGTGCATGACAGCAGCAATGATGCACCTACATGGAACAGGGAATGTGATGGAGACATAGTTTGGACAATGTACAAGGAGGAGAAAGTGAGGTCTGCAGATGCTGGAGATCAAAGTTGAAACTTTATTGCTGGAACAGCACAGCAGGTCAGGCAGCATCCAGGGAACAGGAGATTCGACGTTTCGGGCACAGGCCCTTCTTCAGGAAACAATGTACAAGGAGACCTCACATGGTCCAGTTTGGGAGAGGATGACATTACTGTGTGATTCAACTCAGAGAGGGAGAAAATGTAATCTGCATGAGAAGGAATGGCCTATTGCACTCTCTCTCCTTCATTGTTCCTCATCACAGCAATGTGTGCAAGCTAAAAAAAACCTCTACAGCCATCGTTACCATTCTTATTTTTATAGAATTCCTGCAGTGTTGAAACAGGCCCTTCGACCCAACAAGTCCATACCAACCTTCCCAACCCATTTTCCTATATTTACCCCCGACTATTGCACATAACCTAGAAATCCCTGAACACTACAGACAATTTAGCATGACCAATCCACCGAACCTACATAGTTTGAGCTGTGGTAGGAAACTGTGTAGCTCACACAGACAAGGGGAGAATGTGCAAACTCCACACAGACAGTCACCCAAGGCTGGAATCGACCCCAAGTCCCTGGTGCTGTGAGGCAGCAGTGCTAACCACCGTGCTACCCTTTGGATGATCCCTAACCAGAATTCACTGGAATCTACTCGCTGCCTCAAGCAAAGGGAATTCAGCCAAATCCAAACTCTCCCAGGATGAAATCCCATTGCTAGCAGCTTGTGTGAGAACAATATCTTCAGAAGCAGAATAACGTTTTGGACAATCTCACAATTTTTCCTTTGTCATGAGTTCCAATAAAATTTGGACCAAGTTCTTTCAGGTTAAAATTGCAGAGATTTTGTGTGTGTGTCAGCATTTTTAGAAAGGGAAATATTGATTATATAATTGCAATACCCAAACAGTTTGCCGTTCATCTTTCCATCATAGTTTGAGTAACATTGCTCTGGATTACATACGTGTTGTTTTAGCAGATTAAAGAAACTAGCCTGACTTGTTCCTAAAACTGACCCTGACCCAGTCTGAGACCGATATGATCAGCCACATCACCAACCTTATTACATTTAACATTTGTTGTGAGCAATGGAGAAGTGGGACTAGAAAAGGAAACAGTGACCCAAAAAGCCAGGGAACTATAGACCGGTGAGCCTGATGTCAGTGGTGGGTAAGTTGTTGGAGGGGATTCTGAGGGTCACGATTTACATACATTTGGGAAGGCAAGGGCTGATTGGAGTAGACAACGTAGCTTTCTGCATGGGAAATCATGTCTCATTAATTTCGTTGAGTTTTATGAAGAGGTGACAAAGAAGATTGATGAAGGCAGTTTAGTAGGCATTGTCTATATGGACTTCAGCAAGGGGTTCATTTACAGAACAAAGAACAAATAAAATTTACAGCCCAGGAACAGGCCCTTCGCCCTTCAAGCCTGAGCCGATCCAAATGTACTGTCTAAATCTGTCAGTCAATTCCTAAGCATCTGTATCCCTCTGCTCCCCATCTACTCATGCATCTGTCCAGATGCATCTTAAATGAGTCTGCCGTGCCGGCCTCTACCACCTCTGCTGGCAACGCGTTCCCCCTCAATGCCCACCACCTTCTGTGTGAAGTACTTATCGCGTGTATCCCCCTTTAACGTTCCACCGCTCACCTTGAAAGCACGATCTCTCGTTATTGAATCTTTCACCCTGGGAGAAAGCTTGTCTCTTTCCACCCTGTCTATACCCTTCATGATTTTGCAAACCTCAATCAGGTTCCCCCTCAATCTCCTTTTTTCTAGTGATAATAAATCTAACCTACTCAGCCTCTCTTCATAACTAGCATCTCATTCTGATTGGTAGACAGATTAGTAAGTTTCAGTCACATGGGATACAGAAGAAGCTTGTCATAATTGGCTTAAAGGAAGAGGGATATTTTTCAGACTGGAGGCTTGTGAGCAGCAGTGCGCTGTTAGAATCAATGCTGAGTTCACTGCATTTCATCATTTATGTAAAGGATTTGGATGTGAATATCAGGACCATAAGTTTACAGATCACATCAAAAAGGTGTGTGTGTGTGTGTCAGTGATTTTAGAAAGGGAAATATTGATTATATTATTGCAATACACAAACAGTTTGCCATTCATCTTTCCATCATAGTTTGAGTAACGTTGCTCTTGATCATAAACGTGTTGTTTTAGCAGATTAAAGAAACTAGCCTGACTTGTTCCTAAAACTGACCCTGACCCAGTCTGAGACCGATATCATCGGCCATATCACCAACCTGGTTACATTTAACATTTGTTGTGAGCAGTACAACCAGAACGCAAATAGATGGGATAAAGGGGCAAGGAGTGACAGATGAAGTTTAGTTTAGATAAATACAAGGTTTTGCATTTTGGGAAGGCAAATCAGGGCAGAAATTATACACTTAATGGTAAGGTCCTGGGGCGTGTTGTGAAACAAAGGGACCGAGGGCTTGTTCCTTGAAAGTGGAGTCGCAGGTAGACAGAGTGGTGCTGAACACATTTGGCACATTTGCCTTAATCAGTCAGAGCGGTGAGTATAGGAGTTGTGGTGGTATGTTGCATCTGTACAGGATGTTGGTGAGGCCATTTTAAGAATACTGCGTACAATTCGGTTTTCTGCAGAAATGACTTACACACAGATGTTCCAGGACTGGAAGTTTGAGCTTTAGGGAGAGGTTAATTAGATTGAGGCATTTCCCCCTGGAGTATCAGAGGTTGAGGGGTGACATTATAGAGGTTTATAAAACCGCCAGGGGCATGGATATTTTGAACAGCCATGTTCTGCTCCCCAGGATAGGGGAGTCCAGAACAAGAGGGCATTGGCTGAAGGCAAGGGGGATTGATTTAGAAGGGACCTGAAGATAAATGTTTCACACAGAGAGTGGTGTGTGTACAGAAAGTGCTGAAGGCGGTCAGAAGTGCTGAAGGCGGTCACAGTCGCACATTTAAAAAGTATCTGAAAGAGGAAGGATATTGGCCAAATGCTGGCAAATGAGACTGGATCATATTTGATAACTAATCGGAGTGAACAGATTGGACTAACGGGTCTGTTTCCGTTCTGCATGACTCTCTGATTCTACAAGAAGGATGACGAATAATTCTGAAAGGACCTTTCAAGTGGGAATTCTCTTCACTGGAAGTTTATCGTGCCTCTATGTTCACATTGATTGAAAGCTGCGTTAGTTAAATATTTGACAGAGAAGTGAATCACGGATAATGGGACACAGACAGGAAAGTGCAGCTGAGACCCCAACCTGATCAGCCACAATCTTAGTGCCTGGTGGAGAAGGCTCAAAATATCTAATGACCCATTCCTGTTCCTCAGTTCCATGTTTCTGTGTTCCATTCAGCCCCTCATACCTGCTAGACTGGAGCAGTTGGAGGCCACTTACTCCTATAACCTGGTGCACAGAAACAGAGGAGACCATGGTGGCCCAGTGGTTAGCACTGCTGCCTCACAACGCCAGAGACCCGGGTTCAATTCCCGACTCAGGCGACTGACTGTGTGGAGTTTGCACGTTCTCCTCGTGTCTGCGTGGGTTTCCTCCGGGTGCTCCGGTTTCCTCCCACATTCCAAAGATGTGCAGGTCAGGTGAATTGGCCATGCTAAATTGCCCGTAGTGTTAGGTAAGGAGTAAATGTAGGGGTATGGGTGGGTTGCGCTTCGGCGGGTCGGTGTGGACTTGTTGGGCCGAAGGGCCTGTTTCCACAAAGTAATCTAATCTAAGCTAAAAAAAAAATCTAACCACTCAGTCCCTCAAGACTGTCACACACTCTTTGAAGTGATTTGGGAAATGTAATTGGAAAATCCAGGCACGGGTATGAAAGAGGCCCCTCATCTCTCTTCACAGAGCTTCCCCTTTCTCCACCTTGTGCTTCATTTGTTGGTCATATTTGTAGACCCAGATTCACTGTGAATACAGCCCATATACCTCACCCAGAGATGGCTCACAAAATCATCTGGTCTTCCTCACTGCAATATTCAATAACATAAAATTCATGAAAATTACACCCACTAACTTTCCAATAACAGAATGCGAGAACATCAGAAATAGGGGCAGGTCGTTCACGCCCAAGCCTGCCTTGCCCTTCAATAAGATCATGGCTGATCTGCTCTCGGTCTGAAATCCTCTTTAATGCCCAATTCCTCATAGCCCTCAACTCTCTGACAGATCAATATCTATCTAGCTCCTCTTCAAATACTTTCAGTCATCTAGCTCCCCGAACATCCTTGAGAAGAGAAATCCTGACATTCAATACCACCTGTTTGAAGAAAACCCTTGCTGCTCCTATATCATGGCCTATTGATATGAACAAAAGAGTTTGAGACAAGGGTTCAGGTAAAAATGACTGGCCTTGATATCAAGTGGTTGCTTTCTGTTGACATCAAGGAGCTGAACAAAACTGGACTTAATGGGAATCAGAGTAAACTCTCCAGTGTTTGGAGTCAAACATGGCACAAAGGAAGATGTTCAACATCTCAGTCCGGGGTCACCTCTGTGCAAGATCCTCAGGGTAGCTTCCCCTTCACAAACAGCTTCAGCTGCTTCATCAATGTCTCCCGCCCCCATCCTCGCCACCATAAGGTCAGAAGTGGGGATGGTCACCGAAGATTCCACAATGTTCAGAACATTTTGTTTCCCCCTCAGCTCCTGAACTGGTCTATGTCCATATGCAGCAAGACCCGGACACCATTGAGGCTTGTGTTGTTAAAGGGTCCACAACATTCATGTAACAGCACTGGCGGGCACTGCACATTGCCACAGTAAAACAAGAGTTCATTCAACACCTCACACTGGTTTCACAGGAATATGAGGAAGTCGTTCAGCCCATTGACACTATTGGAGAAGAGCAGGGACAGCACATTCAGTGCCTCCAGCCTATTACTCAGGAAGAGAAGGAGTCTAGTGTGATGGGCCACACCACAGCCCCTCGAAAATATTTGAAGGCGGTAGTGTAGATTGTAATGCTTTCTTATTTTAAAGGAACTGTAAAGTGTCTGTTCCAGATGCAATGTGACTGGTCAAACCACTCGGTGTGAAACAAAACACCATCTACTTAAACATGAAAGATAAAATGAAACCAAAGAAAGAGGAATTTAGAACAACGAAATTCTATTGGACAAGTTAACAGAATAATAGATCTAGGAACTATTACGAATGAACTGTTCCAATATAGGAAAATCCCATAAACACAGCCCTTGGCAAAAAGAAATATTCAGACACAGATTGTCACAAACATTTCTCCAATCCAGGAATGAAAAACAGCATTAAGAGAAATTTCAGAGAGGATTGCAGTCAGGCGACATTCACTGAAGCTTCCAACTCTGTGGAGACCCCAATAGTTTCTGATGTCACTGAGAAACCAAAACCCAGAGATCCTAATCTGTGAGAGCTGGCCACACCCATTCAGGCTGCATTAAAATAAACCAAAGGCCTCGCTAGCTGTTACTCAATTGGTCTTAACTAGCCAGATTGGTAATGATCGTTCAATCTCTCTCTGAAAAGAAACCAGGTCAAAGTAACCACTTAAAGCTGCAGCATCATCACACTTGTCAGCACATCGAGCTGTCAAACAGGAACCAGGGGTAACCCAGTCAAGCCCTTGGCACTGTCCAATCGGACGAAGAAGAAGCCACTCAATCCCTTGAGTCATTTACACGGCAACAGGATGAGGCCATTCAGTCTCTTGCGTCACTTCCACAGGAACAATGGGAGGCCATTCATCCCCTTGAGCCATTCCCCCCTCAACGCACAGGGACAGAATGAGGTAATTGATGCTGATTCCTGATGAATGGCTTATGCCCAAAACGTTGATTCTCCTGCTCCTCGGATGCTGCCTGACCTGCTTTGCTTTTCCAGCAATTAGATTACATTAGATTACTTACAGTGTGAAAACAGGCCCTTCGGCCCAACAAGTCCACACCGACCCGCCGAAGCGTATACCACCCAGACCCATACTCCTAGGTTTACCCCTCCACCTAACACTACGGGCCAATTTAGCATGGCCAATTCACTTAACCTGCACATTTTTGGATTGTGGGAGGAAACCGGAGCACCCGGAGGAAACCCACGCAGGGAGAATGTGCAAACTCCACATAGAGAGTCGCCTGAGGCGGGAATTGAACCCGGGTCTCTGGCGCTATGAGGCAGCAGTGCTAACCACTGTGCCACCGTGCCGCCCACGAATCGACTGTCTTCTCTGATCACCAGCATCGGTAGTCTTAAGTGTCTCCTAATTGATGCTCTAACATGATGAACAAGTGGGGCAGAGGCTGCACAGACAGACTGTTCCACGTTGTTCCTCTTGGCTCTGTTGCTTATGATACACATGTGGAACTTTAACGTGGTTTTCTAGTGGTGAGCAGGGAAGCCATATGTCTCAAGAAGGCATCTTCCATCTCCGAGAAGACAGCCTGGTGTTCTCTATGTAGGGCATAAGTGGGTGGGAATGGCTACCTGTTTCAGATGGAACGTATTGTGGTTGGTGTTAGGGATTGTGAGCAACCTGACGTTCAGTACGGGTTCACACACCGACTGCATAATAATGTGGGGATAGTTAATTTAGGCATATAAACTATTAGGAAAGCCACGTTAGACTGATGAATGGACTCTCTAAGTTCAAGTAATGCTGATGTTGTTCATGTTGATAAGGCCTTACTCTGTCCAAGTCTATCTCCACCCTATAACCTGTCTGGTCATGCTTACTATGACCTGCCTCCGCTGCTCATAAATAAAGTGTTTCCCTGTACTGAGGTACACTTGACAATAAATCAAGCCAATCAATCCTGGGTAAAGTATGGAATTTCTCACCCTATCAATGTATCTTTTGGAAATAAAAGAGACATTGCTGCCACTCCTCGTGTTTCAGTGTCACCATTTCTTCGTCTCTCACAGCTCTACACATTAAACACCCAGCTTCTTTACTCTGTCCTCATGTTACCATCATTCGTGTCTGTGGTAAGGAGATCATTCCTTACAAAGGAGATTAACTCTGTAGAGAGTGCCCCAAATTCTCTCTCAGCAAGGCTCTACAACAGCAGGAAGATGGATTTACTTATGTACTCGAATCATCTTACACTGAAGGACAGCATACCAATGACTGCGCCCATTACTTATGCAGCGTTTCATTCTGAGCAGTCAGCATAAACTTGTGAGTGGGAGATCATGCTTCCCAAATTTGTTAGAGTTCTTTGATGAAGTGACCAAGAAGGTTGACGAGGGCAGAGCGGCTGGCGTAGTCTCTATGGATTTCAGTAAAGCCTTTGACAAGGTCCCACATGGCAGGCTGTTCTGGAAGGTTCCATCACGTGGAATGCTGGGGGAACTGGCCAATTTGATACACAGTTTTTTGTTGGTAGGAAGCAGAGGGTTTAGTGGAAGGATACATGTCAGACTGGAGCATGGGTCCATAACTGTTTGTTATCTATGATTTGGTTGAGAATGTACAAGGCATGATTAGTAAGTTTGCAGATGATACTAAAATAAGTGGGAGCGTGATCTGTGAGGACGTTTATCAGAAATTGCAGCAGGACCTTAAGCAGGTGGTGAAGTTGACCGAGAAATGGCAAATGGAATTTAATATAGAAGTGTGAGATCTTGCATTTTGGAAACTCAAATCAAGGTAGGAGTTTCATGGTGAACGGCAGGGCCTTATGGTTTGCAGTTGGCAGAGAGACCTTGGCGTTCATGTGCATGGTTCTGTAAGAGTGGGGTCATAGTTAGACAGGACAGTGAAGAAGACTTTTGGCACACTGGCCTTCGTCAATCATGGCATTGAATATAGAAGTTGGGAATTTATGTTGCAGTTACACAGGACTTTGGTAAGGCCGCACTTGGAGTATTGTGTTCAGTTTTGTCACCTTGTTATAGGGAGGATGTTATTCAATTAGAAAGAATGCAGAAGAAATTTACAAGGACGTTGCCAGGACCCAATGGTCTTAGCTATAGGGACAGGTTGGAAAAGCTAGGACTTTTTCTTTAGCGTGTAGGAGACTGAGGGGGGTGAGGTTGGGGGCCATTATAGAGCTGTATAAGATCATGAGGGGTTTGGATAGGGTGAATGCGCTCAATTCGTTTCCAAGGTGTAGAGAATCGAGGACTAGAGGGGATCAGATTAAGGTTAGAGGGGAAGAAATAAAAGGGAAACTGAGGCGCCATTTCTTTACACAGAGGGATGGTATGTGGATGAGCTGCCAGCAGATGTGGTTGAGGGGGATACATTAACAACATTTCAAACGCATTTCGATAAATATGTGATAGGAAAGGACTAGAAGGATATGGGCTAACTGCAGGGAAATGGGGTTAGCGTGGATGGACATTTACAAAGTGGAGTAGAACTAAACATGCAGAAAAGCTCGCCTCACCTCATAATCTGTTAAAATATGAGTGACACAATTCTCCTACATTCCACTATTTAAACAAAAATAACAAGTTAGTTTCTTAACTTTAATAGTGAACACTAAATAACAACTATTCACAAATACAAGCCCCTCTTTTCTTAACTACTTACTAACTGACTGCAACTCTGTAAAAATATGCTGTTCCAACAACCCACATATTAAACATTACAATCTCAAGACCACAAAGTCTCCATCTTCCCCGCTGTGTTCACTCTTCCTGGGTCATGTTTTGTTTACTGCAAGTAGGTTTGTCATGACAGAGAGTGTTTGAGATGGCCAGTTAGCACTTCTGCTCTACAGCAGTTACTCTGCTGTTGG
The DNA here is from genome assembly GCF_037043375.1 of Chiloscyllium plagiosum. Lineage (NCBI taxonomy): Eukaryota > Metazoa > Chordata > Chondrichthyes > Orectolobiformes > Hemiscylliidae > Chiloscyllium > Chiloscyllium plagiosum. The sequence goes on along the minus strand of NW_028270172.1, from coordinate 55,028,918 downwards.
ATGGTAGTGGCTCTCCCTCTAGTGTTCAAAATGCTGGGTTTATATACTCCCTATGATACAATAATTCTCACAATGTGATTGCTTTCCAGGTGTCCAAACAATGATATTCAAATTCCGTTGGCTTCTGGTATCCTGAGCTTTTTAAACTCCTTGATTGCATTTGAATTGCTGTCAAAACACCAACCAAAACTCAGGTATCCATTTCCCAGCTAATTGTTGCATTCGGAACAGTTTGACATTTAGCTGGCATCTGTGGTTGTACTTTCTATTCAGCAAAACCCGTTCTGTCTTAAAGTGACCAGACATGCTTTCGGCTTCATAACCTCTACCCCCTTCAGGAAAACAAATATGAACCATCAAAATGAAAAGATGGCTTTATTTCTTTTCCTCTAATTCTTAATCCCATTTTTATAAAATAAGAAAGTATTAATCTCAGTTATACCATTCATATTAATTCTGCACACATATATAACACTGAAATAAGTCAAATTTTATCTACACTTTTTCCTTTAAATTCACGATAACACATCTGCAATATTTACGACCCACAGCATATGCATTTTGTAATTTTAAAGTCGGTAACTTAGATTAGATTACAGTGTGGAAACAGGCCCTTCGGCCCAACAAGTCCACACCGACCCACCGAAGCGAAACCCACCCATACCCCTACATTTACCCCTTACCTAACACTACAGGCAATTTAGTATGGCCAATTCACCTGACCCTGCACATCTTTGGATGGTGGGAGGAAACCGGAGCACCCGGAGGAAACCCACGCAGACACGGGGAGAACGTGCAAACTCCACACAGTCAGTTGCCTGAGGCGGGAATTGAACCCGGGTCTCTGGCGCTGTGAGGCGGCAGTGCTAACCACTGTACCACCGTGCCGCCCACTTAACATAAGACTCCAATGAAATAGTCTCATATTTTCGTGTTTAAATATCCCAAAAAAATATGAGAGCATTGTCATTGTTGTCCACAGCTGTCTCCGACAATTTGTTTGTCATGTAAACATTAAAATATTGTCAGGAGGAACAGTATTGAGGGAATGCCACCCTGTCAGAGGTTCTGTAGTGAGGAAGTGCTGCACTGTCAGAGGGTCAGTACTGAGGGAGTGCAACACTGTCAAAGGGTCAGTGCTGAGGGGGTGCTGCACTGTTAGAGGATCATTATGAAGGAATGCTGCACTGTCAGGGGGTCAGTACTGAGGGAGCGCCTCATTGTCAGAATGTCAGTACTGAGGGAATGCTGCACTGTCAGAAGGTCAGGCACTGAGGGAGTTCCACAATGTCAGAGGGTCTTCACTGAGTGAGTACTGCAATATCAGTGGATCAGTACTGAGGAAAAGCTTCACTGTCAGAGGTTCATTAATGGAAGAGTGCTGCACTATCAGCGCGTCATTACCAAGGGAGTGCTACAATGTCGGAGGGTCAGTACAGAGGGAGTGCTGCAATGTTGGGGTGTCATATTGTGGGAGCACTGAATTGTCAGAGGATCAGTATTGAGGGAATGCCACCCTGTCAGAGGGTCTGTACTGAGAAAGCGCTGCACTGTCAGAGAGTAAGTACTGAGGGAAAGCTGCAATGTCAGAGGGTCAGTACTGATGGATTGCTGCACTGTCAGAGGGTCAGTAATGAGGGAGTGCCGCACTGTCAGAGGGTCAGCACAGAGGAAGTGCTGAACTGTCAGAGGGTCAGTAATGGGGGAGCGCCACTATGTGGAGAGTGAGTAGTAAGTTAATGTTGCACTGTCGAAGGATCAGTACTGGGGGCACACAACACTGCCCGACCGTCAGTACTGAGAGAATGCTGCGCTGTCAAAAGGTCAGAACAAAATGAGTGATACACTGTTACAAGGTCATTACTGTGGGAGCACAACACTATCAGAGCGTCAGTACTGAGGGAGCACTACATTGTCAGAGGAACAGTATTGAGGGAATGCCACCCTGTCAGAAGTTCTGTAGTGAGGAAGTGCTGCATTGTCAGCGGGTCAGTACTGCGGGATTACAACACTGTCAAAGGGTCAGTGCTGAGGGGGTGCTGCACTGTCAGAGGATCAGTCCTGAGGGAGTGCTGCACTGGCAGGGGGTCAGTACTGAGGGAGCGCCTCATTGTCAGAGGGTCAGTATTGAGGGAGCACTATTGAGGGAGTGCAACACTGTCAAAGGGTCAGTACAGAGGGTGTGCAATATTGTCAAAGGGTCAGTGCTGAGGGGGCGCTGCACTGTCAGAGGGTCAGTACTGAGGGAGTGCGGCACTGTCAGTGGGTCAGTACTGAGGGAGTACTGCACTGTCAGAGGGTCAGTACTGAGGGAGTGCTGCACTGTCAGAGGGTCAGTACTGAGGGAGTGCGGCACTGTCAGAGGGTCAGTACTGAGGGAGTGCGGCACTGTCAGAGGGTCAGTACTGATGGTGTGCGGCACTGTCAGATGGTCAGTACTGAGGGAGTCCTGCACTGTCAGAGGGTCAGTACTGAGTGAGTGCCTCACTGTCAGAGGGTCAGTACTGAGGGAGTGCGGCACTGTCAGAGAGTCAGTACTGAGGGAGTGTGGCACTGTCAGAGGGTCAGTACTGAGGGTGTGCGGCACTATCAGAGGGTCAGTACTGAGGGAGTGCTGCACTGTCAGAGGGTCAGTACTGAGGGAGTGCGGCACTGTCAGAGGGTCAGTACTGAGGGAGTGCGGCACTGTCAGAGGGTCAGTACTGAGCGAGTGCGGCACTGTCAGAGGGTCAGTACTGATGGTGTGCGGCACTGTCAGAGGGTCAGTACTGAGGGAGTACTGCACTGTCAGAGGGTCAGTACTGAGTGCTGCACTGTCAGAGGGTCAGTACTGAGGGAGTGCTGCACTGTCAGAGGGGCAGTACAGGGGGAGTGTCACATTGTCAGAGGGTCAGTACTGAGGGAGTGTCACACTGTTAGAGGGTCAGTACGAAGGGAGTGCTGCACTGTGAGAGGGTCAGAAATGAGGGAACTCCACACTGTCAGAGTGTCAGCAAAGATGGAGTGCTGCACTGTCAGAGGTTCAGTACTGCGGGAGTGCAACACAGTTAAAGTGTGAGTACTGAGGAGTGCTGCATTGGCAGAGGGTCAGCACTGAGGAAATACCGTACTGTCAGAGGGGCAGTACTGAGAAAGTGCTCACTCTCGGAGGGTCAGTAAGGAGGGAGTTCTGCACTGTTGGTCGGTCAGCAAAGAGTGAATGGCGCACTGTTGGAGCAACAGCACTGTGAGAGGTCAGTACCGAGGGAGTGTCACACTGTCAAAGGTTCAGTCCTCAGGGAATACCACACTGTCAGAGGGTCAGTACTGAGAGAGTGCTGCACCATCAGAGGATTAGTAGTGAGGGAGCACTACACCATCAGAGGGTCAGTACTGTGGAAGTGCTGCACTGTCAGAATGTCAGTACTGAGGGAATGCCGCACTGTCAGAAGATCAGGCACCGAGGGAGTCCCACAATGTCAGAGGGTCTTCACTGAGTGAGTACTGCAATATCATTGGGTCAGTACTGAGGAAAAGCTGCACTGTCAGAGGTTCATTAATGGAAACATGCTGGACTATCAGCACGTTATTACCAAGGGAGTGCAACAATGTCAGAGGGTCAGTACTGACGGAGTGCTGCAACATGAGGGGGTCAGTATTGAGGGAGCACTCCACTGTCAGATGGTCTGTACTGAGGGAGCACTATACTGTGAGAGAGTCAGTACTGAGGCAGTGCTGCACTGTCAGAGGGTCAGTACTGCGGCAGTGCTGCACTGTCTGACTATCAGTCCCATGGAAAGGCCACACTGTCAGAGGGTCAGTAATGAGAGAGGACCGCACTGTCAGTGGGTCAGTACTGAGTGAGTGCTGTACTGTCAGAGGGTCAGTCCTGGGGGAGTGCACACTGTCACAGGGTCTGTACTGATGGAATGCCGCACTGTCAGAGGATCAGTCCTGAGGGCGCGCTACACTGTCAGAAGGTCAGTACAAAACGAGCACTGCACTGTTGGAGGCTCATTACTAAGGGAAGACAGCACTGTTGGAGCATCAGTACTGAAGAAGTGCTGCACTGCCAGTGGGTCAGTACTGAGAGAGTGTTACACTGTTCAGGAGTCAGTACTGTGGGAGCGCCTCATTGTCAGAGGGTCAGTACGGAGGGAGCACTACATTTACAGAGGAACTGTATTGAGGGAATGCCACCCTGTCAGAGGTTCTGTAGTGAGGAAGTTCTGCATTGTCAGAGGGTTAGTACTGCAGGAGTGCAACACTGTCAACGGGTCAGTATTGAGGGGGTGCTGCACTCTCAGAGGGTCAGTGCTGAGGGAATGCTGCATTGTCAGAGGGCAGCACTGAGGGAGTGCTGCACTGTCAGAGGGTCAGACTGAGGGTGTGCTGCATTGCCCGAGAGTACTGATGAAGTGCCTCATTGTCGGAGATTCAGAACTGAGGGAGTGCTGCACTATCAGAGGCTCAGTACTGAAGGAGTGTTAAACTCTCAGAGGGTCAGTCCTGAGGCAGCACCACACCATCAGTGGGTAAGTACTGAGGGAGCACCACACTGTCAGAGAGTCAGTACTGAGGGAGCACCACACTGTCAGGGGGTCAGCACTGAGTGAATGCTGCACTGTGAGAGGGTCAGTACTGAGGGAGTGTTGCATTGTCTGAGAGTCAGTATTGAGGGAGAGCTACACTGTGAGAGGGTCAGTACTGAGGCTGTGCTGCATTGCCAAAGGGTCAGTACTGAAGGAAACCTACACTGTCAGAGGGTCTTCACTAGAAGATTGCTGCACAATCAAATGGTCAGTTCCAAGGGAGTACTGCAATGTCAGATGGTCAGTACTGGGGGACTGTTGCAACGTGAGAGCGTTAGTACTGAGGAAATGCGCTGTCAGAGGGTCAGTGCTGAGGGAGTGCCGCATTATTGGAGGATCAGTACTGAGGGAGTGCTGCACTCTCGGAGGATTAGTAATGTGGGAGTGGCATACTGTCAGAGGGGCAGTTCTGAGAGTGTGGCATACAGTTGGAGAGTCAATACTCAGGGAGCGCCATCAATCAGAGGGTCAGTACTGAGGGAGTGCCTCAATGTCGGAGCGTTAATACGGAGAGAATGCCTCACTGTCAGAGGGTCAGTATGGGGCAATGCCGCACTGTCGCTGACTTTCCAAAATGTGGCAAACCCTCAGTACTAATCCTCTGTCAGTTCGCCATATACTCAGTGCTGAAAGAGTGCCATACCTTTGGAAAGACAGTACTGAGGAAGTGCTGCACTGCCAAAGGATGTGCTGAACTATCGGAGGTTGCATACTGAAGGAGCACTGCACTGTCAGAGGGTGAGAACTGAGGGAATGCACACTGTCAGAGGGCCAGTACTGAGGGAGTACCACATTGCCAGAGTGTCAGTACTGAGGGGGCACTGCACTGTCAGAGGGTCAGTACAAAACAAGCAATGCACTGTTTGGAGGGTCATTACTGAAGGAGAACAACATTGTTGTAGCATCAGTGCTGAGGGAGTGCTGCACTGTCAGTGGGTCAGTACTGAGGGAGTGCTACACTGTCAGAGGGTCAGTACTGAGAGAGTGCTGCACTGTCAGAGGGTCAGTACTGAGGGAGTGCTGCACTGTCAGAGTGTCAGTACTGAGGGAGTGCTGCACTGTCAGTGGGTCAGTACTGAGGGAGGGCTGCACTGTCAGTGGGTCAGTACTGAGGGAGGGCTGCACTGTCACTGTCAGTACTAAGGGAGGGTTGCACTGTCAGAGAGTCAGTACAGAGGGCGTGCTGCATTGTGAGAGGGTCAGTACTGTGGGAAAGGCGCACTGTTGGAAGGTCAGTACTGTGGGTGCGTCAGGATGTCGTAGGGTCAGTATGGATGGAATACCGCACTGTCAGAATTTCATTACAGTGCAGTGCCGTACTGTCAGAGAGTCACTACTGAGGTAGTGCTGCTCTGTCAGACAGGTTGTACTGAGGGAGTGTTGCACTGTCAGAGGGTCATTATGCAGTGAGTTCTCCACTGCTGGAGGGTCATTACTGAGGAAGTGCCACTCTGTGGTGAGTGAGTACTAAGTTAATGTTGCACTGTCAAAGGATCAGTATTGAGGGAAACCTGCACTGTTAGAGGATCAGTACTGGGGGCACGCAACACCGCCGGACCGTCATACTGAGGTAATGCTGCACTGAAATGGGTGCAGGACCGAGGGATTGTCGCACTGTCAGAGTGACAGCATACAGGGAGTGCTGCACTGTCAGAGGATCAGTACTCAGTGTGTGCTGCACTGTCAGAGGGTCAGTACTGAGGGAGTGCTGCACTGTTGGAAGGTCAGTCCTAAGGGAGTGCTGCACTGTGAAAGGTCAGTACTGAGTTAATATTGAATAGTCTAGGGATCAGTACTGTGGGAAAGCTGCATTGTCGGAGGGTCAGTACCAAGGGAATTCTGCACTGTCAGAAGATCAGTACTGAGGGAGTGGCACACTGTCAGGGAGTCAGTAATGAGGGAGTACCACACTGTTGGAGGGTCAGTACTGTGGGTGCGTCGGAATGTCAGAATGGAGGGAATACCGCACTGTCAGAGTTTCATTACAGTGCAGTACCACACTATCAGAGAGTCACTACTGGGGGAGTGCTGCTCTTCAAAGGGGAAGTACTGAGCAAGTGTCACACTGCCAGAGGGTCAGAACTGAGGGAGTGCTGCACTGTGAGAGGGTCAGTACAGAGGATGTGCCGAACTATCAGAGGGTCAGTATGGGACAGTGCCGCACTGTCACTGACTTTCCAAAATGTGGCACACCCTCAGTACTGATCCTCTGACAGTTCGCCATACACTCAGTGCAGGGGGAGAGCCACACTTTTGGAAAGACAGTACTGAGGTAATGCCACACTGTCGGAGGTTCCGTACTGAGAGAGTGGTGCACTGTTAGAGGGTCAGTACTTTGGGGGCACCACCCTGTCAGAGGGTCATTACTGAGGGAGGGCTACTCTGTCAGCGGGTCAGTACTGAGTCAGTGCTGCCCTGTCAGAATGTCAGTACTGGGGGAATGCTGCACTATCAAATCAGTGGTTAGCACTGCTGCCTCACAGCGTCAGAGACCCGGGTTCAATTCCCGCCTCAGGCGACTGACTGTGTGGAGTTTGCACGTTCTCCCCGTGTCTGCGTGGGTTTCCTCCGGGTGCTCCGGTTTCCTCCCACAGTCCAAAGATGTGCAGGTTAGGTGAATTGGCCATGCTAAATTGCCCGTAGTGTTAGGTAAGGGGTAAATGTAGGGGTGGGTGGGTTGCGCTTCGGCGGGTCGGTGTGGACTTGTTGGGCCGAAGGGCCTGTTTCCACACTGTAATCTAATCTAATCTAATCTAAAATGTTCAGTACCGAGGGGGTGCTGCACTGTCATGGAGTTAATACTGAGCAAGTGCCGCATTGTCAGAGGGTCAGTCATGACGGAGTGCAGCACTGTCAGACGGTCATTACTGAGGGTGTGCTACACTGTCAGTCAGTGCTAGGGGAATGATGCACTGTTCGCAGATCAGTACTGAGGGAGCGCTGCACTGTCAGAGGGTCAGTACTGAAGGAGAACCACACTGTGAGAGGGTCAGTACTGAGGAAGTGCTGCACTGAGGGAACGTCAACTGTCAGAAGGTCATTACCGAGCGAGTTCCGCACTGTCAGAGGACCTTTACTGAGGGAGTGCTGCATTGTCAGCGGTTCAGTGCTGAGGGAGCTCAGCACTGTCAGAGGGTCAGTACTGAGGGAGCGCTGCACTGTCAGTTGGTCAGTACTGAGGGAGCGCTGCACTGTCAGAGGGTCAGTACTGAGGGAGTGCTGCACTGTCAGTGGTTCAGTACTGAGGGAGTGCTGCACTGTTGGTCGGTCAGTGCTGAGAGAGGCCGGAGACAGGCCGGCTACTTGCGGAGCGTTTCAGAGAACACCTCTGGGACACCCGGACCAACCAACCCAACCACCCTGTGGCTCAACACTTTAACTCCCCCTCCCACTCCACCAAGGATATGCAGGACTTTGGACTCCTCCATCGCCAGACCACAACAAAACGACGGCTGGAGGAAGAACGCCTCATCTTCCGCCTAGGAACCCTCCAACCACAAGGGATGAACTCGGATTTCACCAGTTTCCTCATTCCCCCTGCCCCCACCTTGTCTCAGTCAAATCCATCGAATTCAGCACCGCCTTCCTAACCTGCAATCTTCTTCCTGACCTCTCCGCCCCCACCCCAGTCTGACCTATCACCCTCACCTTGACCTCTTTCCACCTATCACATTTCCGACGCCCCTCCCCCAAGTCCCTCCTCCCTACCTTTTATCTTAGCCTGCTGGACAAACTTTCCTCATTCCTGAAGAAGGGCTTATGCCCGAAACGTCGATTCTCCTGTTCCCTGGATGCCGGCTGACCTGCTGCGCTTTTCCAGCAACACATTTTCAGCTGAGAGAGTGCTACACTTTCAAAGGGTCAGTGCTGAGAGAGCACTGCACTGTCAGAGGGTCAGAACTAAAGGAGTGCTACACTGTCAGAGGTTTGGTACCAAGGAAATGCCACACTGTCAGAGGGTCAGTACTGAGGGAGTGCTGCACTGTCAGAGGGTCAGTACTGAGGAAGTGCTATACTGTCAGACAGCCAGTACGAACAGAGTCCTGCACTGTCAAATAGTCAGTACAAAGGGAGTACTGCACTGTCAGAGAGTTAGTACTGAGCAAGTGCTATACTGTCAGCAGGTCAGTACTGAGAGAGTGCTGCACTGCAAGAAGGTCAGTACTGAGGGAGTATTACACTGTGAGAGGGTCAGTGCTGAGGGAACGCCGCACTGTCAGAAGGTCAGTACCGAGGCAGTTCCGCAATGTCAGAGGTTCTTTACTGAGTGAATGCTGCACCGTCAGCTGGTCCATACAGAGGGAGTGCTGCAATGTCAGAGGTTCAGTACTGAGGGAGTGCTGCACAGTCAGAGGGTCAGTGCTGAGGCAGTACTGCAATGTCAGAGGATCAGTACTGAGGGAACACTCCTCTGAGGGAAGGTCTGTACCGAGGGAGTGCTGCAATGTCAGAGAGTCATTATGGAGGGAGTGCTGCATTATTGGTCAGTCAGTGATGAGGGAATGCCTTACTGTCGGAGGATCAGTACTGTGAGAATGCTGCACTCTGGGAGTGACAGTAATGAGGGAGCACCACACTGTCAGAGGTTCATTACTGAGAGTTTGCCACACTGTCGAAGAGTCAATACTCAGGAAGCACCACATAATCAGAGGGTCAGTACTGAGGGAGAGCTGCACTGCCAGATCATCAGTATTGAGGGAACGCTACACTGTCAGAGGGTCAGTACTGAGGGGGCACTGCACTGTCAGTGGGTCAGTACTGAGGGAGTGCTGCACTGTCAGAGGGTCAGTACTGAGGGAGTGCTGCACTGTCAGAGGGTCAGTACTGAGGGAGTGCTGCACTGTCAGAGGGTCAGTACTGAGGGAGTGCTGCACTGTCAGAGGGTCAGTACTGAGGGAGTGCTGCACTGTCAGATGGTCAGTACTGAGGGAGCGTTGCACCGTCAGAGGGTCAGTACTGAGGGAGCGTTGCACCGTCAGAGGGTCAGTACTGAGGGAATGCTGCACTGTCAGAGGGTCAGTACTGAGGGAGTGCTGCACTGTCAGAGGGTTAGTACTGAATGCCGCACTATTGGTTAGTCAGTGCTAAGGGAATGCCGCACTGTTGGAGGTTTAGTACTGAGGGAGCACTGCATTGTCAGAGGGTCAGTAGTGTGGGAGTGCCGTATTGTTTTAGGATCAGTACTGAGGGTTTGTCGGTCTGCTGGAGGGAGATGTACTGAGGGAATACCGCTGTGGGAGGTTCAGAACTGAGGGAGCACTACTCTGTCAAAGGGTCAGTAGAGAGGGTGCGCCAAACTGCCAAAGGGCCATACTGAAAGAGTGCTGCTACCATCAGAGGGTCAGTACTGAGGAAGCAAACACTGTCAGAGGGTCAGTACTGTGGGAGTGCTGCACTGTCAGAAGGTCAGCACCGAGGGAGTTCCGCACAGAGGGTCTTGACTGAGGGAGAGATGCAATGTCAGAGGGTCAGTACTAAGGGAGTGTGGCACTGTCAGAGAGTGGGTACTGAGGGAGTGCTGCATTGTTAGAAAGTCTGTACTGAGGGAGCGCAACACTATCAGAGGGTCGGCATGGAGCGAGTGCTGCACTGTCAGAGGGTCAGTACTGAGGGAGCGCTACACTGTCAGAGGGTCAGTATGGAGCGAGTGCTACACTGTCAGAGGGTCAGTATTGAGGGTGTGCTGCACTGTCAGAGGGTCAGTACTGAGGGAGCGCTACACTGTCAGAGGGTCAGTATGGAGCGAGTGCTGCACTGTCAGAGGGTCAGTATTGAGGGTGTGCTGCACTGTCAGAGAGTCAGTACTGAGGGTGCGCTACACAGTCAATGGGTCAGTATGAGAGAGTGCTACACTTTCAAAGGGTCAGTGCTGAGAGAGCACTGCACTGTCAGAGGGTCAGTACTGAGGGAGTGCTACACTGTCAGAGCACGTGTCGAGAGAGTACTGCGCTGTCTGAGAGTTAATACTGAGCAAGTACTACATTTTCAGAGGGTTAGTACTGGGGGTATACCATATTGTCTTACGGTCAGTACTGAGGGTTTGCTGCACTGCCGGATGGACAGTACTGAGAGAACACTGCTGCGTTGTAGGTTCAGACCTGAGGGAGTGCTGCACTGTCAGTGGGGGTCAGTACTGAGTGGTGCCACACTGTTAGAGAGTCAGTACTGAGGGCATGTTGCACTGTCAGAGGGTCTTTACTGAGTGAGTGCTGAACTGTCAGTACTGAAAGTTTGCCGCACTGCCGGAGGGAGAGTACTGAGGGACCGCCACAGTGTCGGGGATTCAGAACTGAGGGAATAAGGCAATGTTGGAAGGTCAGTAGTAAGGGAGTTCTGCACAGTCAGAGGGTCTTTACTGAGTGAGTGCTGAACTGTCATCGGATCAGTATTGAGACGGTGCTGCAATGTCAGAGGTCAGTTGCAACGTTAGAGGGTCAGCACTGAGGGAGGTCTGCGCAGTCAGAGCGTCTTTACTGAGTGAGTTCTGTGCAGTCAGCGGGTCAGTGCAGAGGATGTGCTGCTGTGCCAGAGGGTCAGTACTGAGGGATTGCCGCGCTGTCAGAGGGTCAGTGCTGAGGGAGCACTGTACTGTCAGAGAGTCAGAATGGAGCGAGAGCTGCACAGTTGGAGGGTCAGTACTGCAGGAGTGCTGCATTGTCAGAAGGTCAGTACTGAGACAGCGCGACACTGTCAATGGGTCAGTATGAGCGAGTGCTGCGCTCTCAATGGGTCAATGCTGAGGGAGCACTGCACTGTCAGATGGTCAGTACTGAGGGAGTGCTACACTGTTGGAGGGTCAGTACTGAGGGAGTGCTTCACTGTCAGAGGATCAGTACCGAGAGAGTACTGCACTGTCTGAGATTTAGTACTCGGCGAGGGCCGCACTTTCAGAGGGTCACTACAGAAGGAGTGCTGCACTGTCAGAGGGTCAGTACTGAGGGTGTGCTGCACTGTTCGTCGGCCAGTGCTAAGGGAGTGCTGCACTGTCAGAGGGTCAGTACTGAGGGAGCACTACACTGTCAATGGGTCAGTGCTGAGGGAGCACTGCATTGTCAGAGGGTCAGTATTGAGACAGCGTGACACTGTAAATGGGTCAGTGTGATTCGGAGATGCCGGTGATGGACTGGGGAGTACAAAGTAAAAAACCACACAACACCAGGTTATAGTCCAACAGGTTTAATTGGAAGCACACTAGCTTTCGGAGCGACGCTCCTTCATCAGGTGATAGTGGAGGGCTCGATCGTAACACAGAATTTATAAAAAAAAATTACAGTGTGATGTAACTGAAATTATACATTGAAGAATTGATTGTCTGTTAAGCATTTCATCTGTTAGAATACAGTGATAGTTTCACTTCTTTCATGTGGAAATCACAAAACCCTTTTTTAAAAGTTGCATTCTCGGGTTAGCTGTTAACAATGGTGATGTCTAGACAAAATGTTGAAGGTGTTAGCCCCCTGTGTTCTCTGTCTATGACCTGATGTTTAGATTGATTCCAATCTAAAAAGTGAGATAACAGAGTTATACATAAATTCATGCAGTTTCTGAGCTCAGAGTTCTACATGAATGCATGCAGTTTTTGAACAAAGTACAATGTAACCCTACAAGTACAACTTCACCACACAAAATATATGTGTGCATGTGGGTCTTTGTCTGTTGTGTGTGTGTCTGTCTGGGGTGGGAGTTGTGAGTGTGAGAAAGTGTATGTGTATGTAGTGAGTGCAGAGTGTCTTAGGTCTGTGAGGGGGTGCATGTGTGAGTGTGGGAGCGTGTGTGTCTGTAAGGATGTGTGTGGGTGTCTGTGTGCGCATCTGTGTGCACCTGTGTCCGTGTGTATGTGAGGCCTTCTCTATGGCTAAATGGGACAGTATGAGGGAGTGTTGCAAAGTCAGAGGGTCAGTACTGCGGGAGCGCTGCACTGTCAGAGAGTCAGTGCTGAGGGAGTTCTTGCATGGTCAGGAGTTTAGTAGTGAGGGAGGGCCACACTGTCAGGTGTTTAGTACTGAGGGAGGGCCACACTGTCAGGAATTTAGTTCTGAGGGAGGGCCACACTGTCAGGAGTTTAGTTCTGAGGGAGGTCCGCACGGTCAGGGGTTTGGTACTGAGGGAGGGCCGCCCTGTCAGGAGTTCAGTACTGAGGGAGTGCCGCCCTGTAAGGAGTTCAGTTCTGAGGGAGGGCCGCACTGTCAGGTGTTTAGTACTGAGGGAGTGCCACACTGTCAGGAGTTTAGTACTGAGGGAGGGCCGCACTGTCAGGAGTTTAGTACTGAGGGAGGGCCGCACTGTCATGAGTTCAGTTCTGAGGGAGGGCCGCACTGTCATGAGTTCACTTCTGAGGGAGGGCCGCACTGTCAGGAGTTTAGTCCCCTAGCTTATCTAATGTACTCTATGCTACTCTATTGCCACCCCCACCCTCCTCCAGCTTATCTAATGCACTCTATGCTACTCTATCCCCACCCCCACCCTCCTCTAGCTTATCTAGAGCGCTTTAGGGAACATCTCCGAGACACCCGCACCAATCAACCAAACCGCCCCGTAGCTCAACATTTCAACTCCCCCTCCCACTCTGCCGAGGATATGGAGGTGCTGGGCCTCCTTCACCGCCGCTCCCTCACCACCAGACGCATGGAAGAAGAACGCCTCATCTTCTGCCTCGGAACACTTCTTCCCCAGGGCATCAATGTGGATTTCAACAACTTCCTCATTTCCCCTTCCCCCACCTCATCCTAATTTCTAACCTCCAGCAACATGATCCCCTTGACTTGTCCGGATTTGTCCGACCTGCCCAGCTCCTTTTCCACCTATCCACTCCACCCTATCCTCCCTGACCTATCACCTTCATCTCCTCCCCCACTGACCTATTGTACTCTATGCTACTCTATCCCCACCCCCACCCTCCTCTAGCTTATCTCTCCACGCTTCAGGCTCTCTGCCTTTATTCCTGATGACGGCCTTTTGCCCGAAACGTCGATTTCGAAGCTTTTCGGATGCTGCCTGAATTGCTGTGCTCTTCCAGCACCACTGATCAAGAATCTGGTTTCCAGCATCTGCAGTCATTGTTTTTACCTTGTCAGGAGTTTAGTACTGAGGGAGGGCCGCACTGTCAGGATTTTAGATCTGATGGAGAGCTGCACTGTCAGGAGTTTGGTTCTGAGGCAGGGCCGTACTGTTAGGAGATTAGTACTGAGGGAGGGCCGCCCTGTCAGGAGTTTATTTCTGAGGGAGGGCCGCCCTGTCAGCAGCTTAGTACTGAGAGAGGGCCGCACTGTCAGTAGTTTAATACTGAGGGAGGGCCGCACTGTCAGGAGTTTAGTACTGAGGGACGGCCGCACTGTCAGGTGTTTGGTACTGAAGGAGGGACGCACTGTCAGGAGTTTAATACTGAGGGAGGGCAGCACTGTCAGGATTTTAGATCTGATGGTGGGCCGCACTGTCAGGAGTTTAGTACTGATGGAGGGCTGTCCTGTCAGGAGTTTAGTACTGAGGGAGGGCCGCACTGTCAGGAGTTTAATACTGAGAGATGGCCGCACTGTCAGGAGTTCAGTTCTGAGGGAGGGCCGTACTGTCAGGAGATTAGTACTGAGGGAGGGCCGCACTGTCAGGATTTTAGATCTGATTGCGGGCCGCACTGTCAGGAGTTTAGTTCCGAGGCAGGGCCGTACTGTCAGGTATTTAGTTCTGACGGACGGCTGCACTGTGAGGTGTTTGGTACAGAGGGAAGGCCGCACTGTCAGGAGTTTAATACTGAGAGATGGCCGCACTGTCAGGAGTTCATTTCTGAGGGAGGGCCGTACTGTCAGGAGTTTAGAACTGAGGGAGGGCCGCACTGTCAGGTATTTAGTTCTGTGGGAGGGCCACACTGTCAGGAGTTCATTTCTGAGGGAGGGCCGCCCTGTCAGGAGTTTAGTTCTGAGGTAGGGTCGCACTGTCTGGAGTTTAGTTCTGAGGGAGGGACGCACTGTCAGGAGTTTAGTACTGAGGGAGGGCTGCACTGTCAGGGGTTTAGTACTGATGGAGGGACGCCCTGTCAGGAGTTTATTGCTAAGGGAGGTCTGCACGGTCAGGAGTTTATTTCTGAGGGAGGGCCGCCCTGTCGGGAGTTTATTTCTGAGGGAGGGCCGCACTGTCAGGAGTTTAGTTCTGAGGGAGGGCCGCACTGTCCGGAGTTCAGTTCTGAGGGAGGGCCGTACTGTCAGTAGTTTAGTACTGAGGGAGGGCCGCCCTGTCAGGAGTTTAGTACTGAGGGAGGGCTGCACCCTCAGGAGTTTATTTCTGAGGGAGGGCTGCCCTGTCAGGAGTTTAGTACTGAGGGAGGGCCGTACTGTCAGTAGTTTAGTACTGAGGGAGGGCCGCCCTGTCAGTAGTTTAGTACTGAGGGAGGGCCGTACTGTGAGGTGTTTAGTACTGAGGGAGGACCATTCTCAGGCTGCAGGATTATTCACGCACAGTATTGCCCATTCACAGGTCTCAGGATTATTCACACACAGTATTGAAGAACGTCAGGCAACAGGATTATTCACACACTATATTGACCATCCTCATGCCACAAAAGTATTCACACAAAGTACTGAACATCCTCAAGCAACAGGATTATTCACACACAGTGTTGACCATTATCAGGCCACTGGATAATCCACACATAGTATTGACCATCCTCAGGTCACAGGATTTCTCACACACTGTACTGACCAGCCTATGGCCACAGGATTTTTGAACACACTGTCTTGAACATTTACAGGTCACAGGATTACCCAGACACTGTATTGACTACCCTCAGGCCACAGGATTATTCCCACACAGTATTGACTACCCTCAGGCCACAGGTTTATTCACACACAGTATTGAGCATTCACAGTGCACAGGATTATTAACATACAGTATTGACCATCCTTAGGCAAAGGTTTATTCACACACAGTATTGACGATTCACAGGCTACAGGATTATTCACACACAGTATTAACCATCATCAGTCCGGAAGATTATTCACACACAGTATTGACTATCCTCAGGCCACAGGATTAATCACATACAGTATTGACCATCCGAAGACCACAGGATTATTCACTCATAGTATTGATCATTCACAGCCCACAGGATTATTCACACAAACATTGACCATTCACAGGTAACAGGATTATTCTCACGCAGGATTGAACAACCTCAGGCAACAGGATTAATCACACATCGTATTGATCACCCTTATGCTACAGGATTACTCACACACAGTTTTGATCATCCTCAGGCTAAGAGTTATTCACACACAGTACTAATGATTCACACGCCAGAGGATTAGTCACACACAGTATTGATCACCCTCCGGCCACAGGATTAATGAACACACTGTTTTGACCACTTACAGGTCACAGGATTATTCACAGACTGTACTCACTATCCTTAGGCCACAGGATATTTCACACACCGTATTGATCCTCAGGCCACAGGATATTCCCACACAGTATTGACCATGTTCAGGCCACAGGACTATTCACACACTGTATTGAATACCCTCAGGCCACAGTATTAATCACACACGGTATTGAGCATTCAGTGTTGAATAACCCTGTGCACTTTGTATCGTCCATCCACAGGTCACACTATTATTAACAAACAGTATTGACGGTTCACAGGCCACAGGATTATTCGCACACAGTTTTGACCATTCACAGGCCAAGGGTTATTCACACACAGTATTGACGACTCACAAGACAGAGGATTATTCACACACAATATTGAATATCCTCAGGGCACAGGATTATTCACGGTATTGGCCATCATCAGACCACAAGTTTATTCCCACACTGTATTAACCAGCCTCCAGCCACAAGATTATTCACAACGGTATTGACCATCCACAGATTATTAACACACAGTATTGACCATTCAAAGGCCACAGCCTTATTCACACACAGTATTGTCTATCATTAGGCCACTGGATAATTCCCACACTTTATTGACTACTCAGGCCACAGGTTTATTCACACACAGTATTGAGCAGTCACAGTGCACAGGATTATTCACACACAGTATTGACCATCCTCAGGCTACAGTATTATTAATAAACAGAAATGACCATCCACAGGCCACAGGATTTTTCACCCGCAGCATTGAATAACCACAGGCAACAGGATTAATCACATAGTTTTGACCATCCTCAGGCCACAGGATTGTTCACACACACTACTGACCACACAGTACACACAGTACACAATACACACAGTATTGACCATCCTCAGGCCAAGAGTTATTCACACACAGTATTGATGATTAACAGGCCAGAGGATTATTCACATGTGGTATTGACCATTCACTGTCCAAGAATAATTCACACACAGTATTGACCGTTCACAGGTCACAGGATTTTTCGCACACAGTATTGTACATCCTCAGGCCACAGGATGGTTCACACACTGTATTGACCAGTCTATGGCCACAGGATTTTTGAACCCACTGCCTTGTCACTTTAAAGGCACAGGATTATTCACACACATTATTGACCATCCATAGGTCAAGGATTATTCACACATGGTATTGACCATTCTCAAGCCAGAGGATTATTTTCACATGTTATTGACCACCATCAGCCCACAAGATTATTCACACACATTATTGACAAACCTTAGGCCACACGTGTGTTCATAAACAGCATTGAGCATTCATAGTTCCCAGGATTATTTACACACAGTATTGACAATCCACAGTCCACAAGCATCCTCCATCCTCAGGCTGCAGGATTATTCGCGCACAGTGTTCTACTTCCTCAGGTCTCAGAATTATTCACACACTGTATTGAACCGCCTACGGCCACAGGATTATTCACACACAGTATTGACCATTCACATTACAAAAGAATAATTACACATCGTGTTGACCATCCTCAGTCCACAGGATTACTCACACACAGTATTGACCATCCGTAGACCACAGGATTATTCACTTACAGTATTGACCATTCACAGCCCACAGGATTATTCACACACAATATTGACCATCCTCACGCAAAGAATTATTCACACACAGTATAGACCACCCTAATGCCACAGGATTATTCACACACAGTATTACAAATCCGCAGGCCACAGGATCATTTTCACACATTATTGACCAGCCTCCAGCCACAAGATTATTCACACAAAGTATTGATCAACCTCAGGCCACAGGAGAGTTCATAACAGTATAGAGCATTCATAGTTCCCAGGATTATTTAAACACAGTATTAACAATCCACAGTCCACAGAATTATTCACACAAGTATTCTACACCCTCAGGCCTCAGGATTATTCACACACTGTATTGACCAGCCTACTTCCACAGGATTATTGAACCCACCGCCTTGTCAGTTTACAGGTCACAGGATTATTCACACAAAGTATTGACCATCGTCAGGCCAAGGGTAATTCACACAGTATTGACCAGCCTACAGACCCAGGACTAATGAACACACTGTCATGACCATTCTCATGCCACAGGATTATTCACACACCATATTGGCACTTCACAGGCTGGAGGATTATTCACACACATTATTGACCATCCTCAAGTACCAGGATTATTCACACACGGTATTGACCATTATCAGGACACAGGATTATTCATATACGGTATTGATTTACCTCAAGCCACAGGATTTTTCACACACAGTATTGACCATCATCAGGCCACAGGATTATTCACATACAGCATTGACCATTCTCAGACCACAAGATTATTCCCACACAGTATTGAGCATTCATAGTTTCTATGATTATTTGCACACAGTGTTGACCATTCTCAGGCCACCAGATTAGTCACACAGTTTATTAACCATCCTCAGGCAACAGGATTATTCACACACAGTATTGACCATCCTCAGTACACAGGGATACTCAAAAAGAAAATTAAACATTCTCAGGTCACAGGATTACTCAAACATAGTATTGACTACCATTAGGCCACAGGATTAATGAACACACTGTCTTGGCCATTTACATATCTCAGTTTCATTCATACACAGTTTTGACCATTCTCAGGCCACAGGATTGTTCACACAGTGTATTGATCACCCTCAGGCTGCAGGATTATTCACAGACAGTACTCACTACCCTCAGGTCACAGGATTGTTCACACACAGTAATGACCATCCAAGGATTATTTACACACAGTATTCAGCATTCACCACGCACAGGATTATTCACACACTTCCTCAGGCCAAAGGATTATTCCCACACAGAACTGACCGTCCTCAGGCCACGGGATAATTCCCACAGAGTGTTGGCCATCCTCAGGCCACAGGATTGTTCACAAATAATTTTGACCACCCTCACGCCACAGGATTATTCGCGCACAGTATTCACCATTCACAGTCCACAGCATTATTCACACACAGCATAAACCGTTAACAGACCACAGGATTATTCACACAGAGCATTGAACAACCCCAGTCAACAGGATTAATCACACATAGTTTTGACCATTCTCAGGCCACAGGATTACTCACACGCAGTATTGACCATCCTCAGGCCAAGGGTTATTCACACACAGTATTGATGATTCACAGGCCAGAGGATTATTCACACATGGTATTGACCATTCACTGTCCAAGGACAATTCACACACAGCACTGACTGTCACAGGCCACAGGTTTATTCACACACATTACTGAATATCCTCAGGGCACAGGATTATTCACGGTATTGACCATCATCAGACCACAAGATTATTCACACACTGTATTAACCAGCCTCCGGCCACAAGATTATTCACAACAGTATTGACCATCCACAGGCCACAAATTATTAACACACAGTATTAACCATTCAAAGGCCACAGCCTTATTCACACACAGTATTGACTATCCTTAGGCCACTGGATTATTCCCACACTTTATTGACTACTCTCAGGCCACAGGTTTATTCACACACAGTATTGACCATCCTCAAGCCACAGGATTATTCTCACACAGTATTGACCAGTCTATGGCCACTTGATTTTTGAACCAACTGCCTTGACAGTTTACAGGTCACTGGATTATTCACACACAATATTGACGATTCACAGGCCACAGGACTATTCACACATGGAACTAACCATTCACTGTCCAAAGGATTATTCACACACTGTATTGACGATTCTCAAGCCACAGGATTAATGAACACACTGTCCTGACCATCCACAGGCCACTGAATTATTCACACATGGTATTGATAACTCTCAAGCCATGGGTTATTCAAACACAGAATTGACGATTCTCAGGTCAATGGATTATTCACACAGAGTATTGACCATTTTCAAGTCACAGGATTGTTCACACATAGTACTGACTAACCTCAGGCCATAGAATTATTCACACACAGTATTGACTACTCTTAGGTCACAGGTTTATTCACACATGGAACTGACCATTCACTGTCCAAAGGATTATTCAGACATTGTATTGAACATCCTCAAATCACAGGATTATTCACACACTATATTGACTATCCTCAGGCCACAGGATTATTCACACACGCTATTGACCATCCCCAAACCACAGGAGTATTTTCACTTGATATTGACCATCTTCAGGCCACAGGAGTATTCACAGCAGTATTGAGCATTCATAGTTCCCAGGATTATTTAAACACAGTATTGACAATCCACAGTCCACAGGATTATTCACACAAGTATTCTCCATCCTCGGGCCGCAGCATTATTCGCACACAGTATTCTCCATCCTCATGCCTCAGGTTTATTCACACCGTAGTGACCAGACTACAGCCACAAAATTTTTGAACCATCTGCCTTGTCAGTTTACAGGTCACAGGATTAACACACAAGGTAATTACCATCCTCAGGCCACAGGATTATTCACGCACAGTATTGACCATCCTCAGGCCAAGGGTTATTCATACACAGTATTGATAATCCTCAAGCCACAGGATTATTCACATATGGAACTCAGAATTCACTGTTCAAAGGATTATTCACACACTGTATTGACAATCGCCCAGCGACAGGATTATTCACACACTGTATTGAACAACCTCAGGACACAGGAATATTCACAAACAGTATTAAACATTCTCAGGCCACATGATTATTCACACACTGTATTGACCAGGCTACGGCCCCAAGATTAAGGAACACACTGTCCTGACAGGGTTATTCACACACAGAATTGTCCACCCTCAGGCCAAGGGTTATTCACACACAGTATTGAAGATTGACAGGCCACAAGTTTAATGACACACGTTATTGACCATCCTCAGGCAACAGGATTATTCTCACACAGTACTGACCATCCTGACACAACACAATTATTCACTCACGGTATTGACCATCCTCAAGCCACAGGGTTATTTTCACATGGTATTGACAATCATCGGGCCACAGGATGAATCACCATGGTATTGACCATTCACTATGCAAAAGATTATTCTCACACAGTATTGACCATCCTCAGGCAACAGGAGCAGTTTACAGAGTATTCATCAACTCAGGCAACAGGATTATTCACACGCAGTATTGACCATCCTCGGGCAACAGGAGCAGTTTACAGAGTATTCATCAACTCAGGCAACAGCATTATTCACACACAGTATTGAACAACCTCAGGCAACAGGATTAATCACACATGGACCTGACCATTCACTGCCCAAAGGATTATTCACACTGTATTGACCATCCTCAAGCTACAGGATTATTCACATGCAGTAATGACCATCCTCAGGCCACAGGATTATTCACACACTGCATTGACCATCCTCAGGCCACCGGATTAGTGGCACACATTATTGAACATCCTCAGGAAATAGGATTATTCACACGCAATATTGACCATCCTCACGCAAAGAATTATTCAAACACAGCATAGACCACCCTACTGCCACAGGATTATTCACACACGGTATTGACCATCCTCAGGCCACAGGATTATTTTCACACATTATTGACCAGCCTCCAGCCACAAGATTATTCACTCAAAGTATTGACCAACCTCAGGCCACAGGAGTATTCATAAACAGTATTGAGCATTCATAGTTCCCAGGATTATTTAAACACAGTATTGACAATCCACAGTGCACAGAATTATTCACACCAGTATTCTCCATCCTCGGGCCGCAGGAGTATACACACACAGTATTCTACATCCTCAGGCTTATTCAC
This sequence comes from Chiloscyllium plagiosum, assembly GCF_037043375.1. NCBI lineage: Eukaryota > Metazoa > Chordata > Chondrichthyes > Orectolobiformes > Hemiscylliidae > Chiloscyllium > Chiloscyllium plagiosum. The sequence goes on along the minus strand of NW_028270172.1, from coordinate 55,007,225 downwards.
ACACTGTATTGACCAGCCTATTTCCACAGGATTTTTAAACCCACTGCCTTGTCAGTTTACTAGTCACAGGATTATTCACACAAAGTATTGACCAGCCTACGGCCCCAGGACTAATGAACACACTGTCATGACCATCCTCATGCCACAGGATTGTTCACACATAGTATTGTAGAACCACAGGCCAGAGGATTATTCACACACCGTATTGATGCTTCACAGGCCACAGGATTATTCACACACAGTATTGACGTTCGTCGGCCACAGGATTATTCACGCGCAGTATTAACTATTTTCAAGTCACAGGATTGTTCACACACAGTATTGGCCATCCTCAGGCAACAGGGTTATTCAGACCATTATGGACCATCCTGGCGCAACACAATTATTCACATACAGTATTGACTATCCTCAGGCCACAGGATCATTCACACACTGTATTGGCCATCCGCAAGCCACAGGATTATTTTCACATGGTATTGACAATCATCAGGCCACAGGATTAATCACATAGTGTATTGACCATTCTCAGGCCACAGGATATTCATACATGGTATTGACCATTCACTGTCCAAAAGATTATTCTCACACAGTATTGACCACCCTCAGGCAACAGGAGCAGTTCACACAGTATTCATCAACTCAGGCCACAGGATTATTCACGCACAGTATTGACCATTCACAGCCCACAGCATTATTCAGACAAATTATTGAACATCCTCAGGAAACAGGCCGCAGGCCACAGGATTATTCATACGCAGTATTGACGTTCGTCGGCCACAGGATTATTCATGCGCAGTATTGACCATCCTCAGGCCACAGGAATATTCACACACAGTATTGACGATCCTCAGGTCAGGATTACTCACATTCAGCAATGACCACCCTCAGGCCACAAGATTATTTCCACACAGTATTGAGCATTCATAGTTCCAGGATTATTTACTCACAGTATTGACCACCCTCAGGCCTCAGGATTATTCACAAACAGCATTGACTACTCTTAGGTCACAGCATTATTCACACACGCTATTGACCATCATCAGGCCACAGGATTATTCACACACATTATTGACCAGCCTCCGACCACGAGATTATTCACTCACAGTATTGACCAACCTCAGCCCACAGGAGTGTTCATAAACAGTATTGAACATTCATAGTTGCCAGGATTATTTAAACTCAGTATTGACAATCCACAGTCCACAGGATTATTCACACAAGTATTCTCCATCCTCAGGCTGCAGGAGTATACACACACAGTACTCTACATCGTCAGGCCTCAGGATTATTCACACACTGTCTTGACTGGCCTACAGCCACAGAAGTTTTGAACCCTCTGCCTTATCAGTTTACAGGTCACAGGATTATTCACACAAAGTATTGACCATCCTCCGGCCACAGGATTATTCAAGCACAGTATTGACCACCCTCAGGCCAAGGGTTATTCACACACAGTATTGAAGATTCACAGGCCACAGGATTAGTGACACACGTTATTGACCATCCACAGGCAAAAGGATTATTCACACACAGTATTGACAATCCTCAGGCCATAGGATCACTCACAAACGATATTGGCCATCCGCAAGCCACAGGATTATTTTCACATGGTATTGACAATCATCAGGCCACATGTTTATTCACAGAGTATTGACCATCCTCAGGGCACATGATTATTCACACATGGTATTGACCATTCACTGTCCAAAGGATTATTCTCACACAGTATTGACCATCCTCAGTCAACAGGAGCAGTGCACACAGTATTGATCAACTCAGGCTACATGATTATTCACACACAGTATTGACCATCTTTAGGCCACAGAATTATTCATACACAGCATTGACCATTCACAGGCCATAGCATTATTCACACAGTATTGAACAACCTCAGGCAACAGGATTAATCATACATGGAACTGACCATTCCCTCTTCAAAGGACTATTCACACACTGTATTGACCATCCTCATGCAACAGAATGATTCACACAAAGTAATGACCATCCTCAGGCCACAGGATTAATCACACACAGCGTTCAACAACCTCAGGCAACAGGTTTATTCACACATTGAACTGACCATTCACTTTCCAAAGGATTATTCACACACTGTATTGACCATCCTCAAGTCACAGGATTATTCACACTGTATTTACCATCCTACTGTAACAGGATTGATGAAAACACTGTCCTGACGACCCTTATGTCACAGGATTGTTCACACAGTATTGCCGACTCACATTCCAGAGCAGTATTCATACACAGTATTGATGATTCACAGGCCACAGAATTATTCACACATAGTACTGACCATCCTCAGGCCAAGGGTTATTCACACACAGTATTGACGATTCACAGGCCAGGGCATTATGCGTACATGGTATTGTTCATTTACTGTCCAAAGGATTATTCACACACAGTATTGACCATCCAAAAGCCACAGGATTGTTCACGCACAGTGTTGACCAACCTCAGGCCACAGGAGTGTTCACACACAGAGTATTAAAAAAAATTAAGGCCAGAGGATTATACACACACAGTATTATCCATTCTCAGGCCAGAGGACGATTCCCACAGTCTTGACCATTCACAGGCCACAGGATTATTCACACACATTATTGACCATCCTCAGTCAACGTGATTTTTCCCACACACAATATGACCATACTCAGGCCACAGATTTATTCACACAAAGCACTGAACATCCTCAGGCCACAGGATTATTCCCATATATTATTGATCATTCTCAGGCCACAGGATTATTCTCACACAGTATGGACCGTCCTCAGGCAACATAATTTTTTACACAATGTATTGACCATCCTCAGGCCACAGGGTTATTCCCACAAAGTATAGACCATTGTCTGGCCATAGGTTTATGCACTCACCTGTATTGAATATCCTCGGGCAGCAGGATATTTAACACACACAGTATTGACTATCCTTCAGCCCAACGGTTATTCCCACACAGTATTGACCATTCTCAGTCCACAGGATTATTCGCACACAGTATTGACCACCATATGGCCACAGGATTAATGAACACACTGTCTTGATCATTTACATATCACAGGATTATTCCCAGTATTGACAATTCTCAGGTCACAGCAATATTCCCACACAGTATTGACCATCCTCAGGCCATGGATTATCCACACAACGTATTGACAATCCTCAAGCCACAGGATTATTCCTATACAGTATTGATCATCCTTAGGCAACAGGATTATTCTCACACTATATTGACCATTTTCAGGCCACAGGATTATTCATAAACGGTATTGAACAACCTCAGGCAACATGATTGTTCACACACAGTATTGACCATCCTCAGGCCAAGGGTTATTCACACACAGTATTGATGTTTCACAGGCCACAGGATTCTCACACAATATTTACCATTTTCCAGCCACAGGATTATTCACACACAGTGTTGACCATCCACAGGCCACAGTATTATTTGCAAACAATATTGACCATGCACAGGCCACAGATTATTAACACATAATATTGACCATCCACAGCCCACAGGATTATTATCACACAGCATTGCCCATCCTTAGGCAAAGGGCTATTTGCACACAGTATTGACTATCCTTAGGCCAAGGGTTATTCACATACAGTATTTACAATTCTCGGGCCACAAGATTATTGACCAACTTAGGGAAAGGGTTATAAACACACAGTACTGACGATTCACAGGCCATAGCATTATTCGCACACAGTATTGACAGCCCTCAGTCCACAGGATTATCCACACACAGTATTGAGCATTCACAGTGCACAAGATTGTTCATACATTGTATTGACAAATCTCAGGCCACAGGATTATTCACACGCAGTATTGACCATCCAAGGGTAGAAAATTATTCACAAACATTATTGACCAGCCTCAGGCCACAGGATTATTTACATACTGTATTGACAGTACAGAGGCCACAGGATTAATAAACACACTGCTTTGACCATTCAGTACAAACAATATTGGCCATGCACAGGTCACAGATTTATTAACAAACAGTATTGACCACCCACAGGATTCAAAGTTTGGGTGAAGATTTGTAGCTCGGGTGCTCGTTGTTGTGGTTCTGTTCGCCGAGCTGGAAATGTTTGTTGCAAACGTTTCGTCCCCTGTCTGGGTGACATCTAGACAGGGACGAAACTAGCTATAATGGTAGTGTTGTGCTATCGACCAGCTATCCTTAGTAGCCACACACGCAGACGACAAGCAACATGAATTCGACTGGGACAACACTACCCATTATAGGGCAAGCCAAACAAAGAACAGCCAGGGAATTCCTAGAAGCATGGCACTCATCCACAAACTCCATCAACAAACACATCGACCTGGACCCAATATACCGGCCACTACAGCGGACAGCTGAAACTGACAACCAGAAGCGGCAGGGACAGGCCACTATAAATGCCGGAGGAAACACCACAGAAGCGCTTCACAGGAGGCTCCCAAGCACTGAAGATGTCACCTAGACAGGGGACGAAACGTTTGCAACAAAAAATTCCAGCTCGGCGAACAGAACCACAACAACCCACAGGATTATTATAACACAGTATTGACCATCCACAGCCCACATTATTATTCACTCACAGTATTGACCAACTTAGGGAAAGGGTTATACATACACAGTACTGATGATTCACAGGCCATAGCATTCTTCACGCACAGTATTGACTGCCCTCAGGCCACATTATTATTCACACACAGTATTGGCAATTGTCCATCCAGATGATTACTCTCACACAGTATTGATCATTCTCAGATCAAGGGTTATTCACACACAGTATTGACCATTCACAGGCCACAGGCTTATTCCCATACATTATTGAACATTCTAAGGCCACAGGATTATTCACACATAGTATGGACCATCCTCAGGTAACATAAGTTTTCACACACTGTATTGACCATTGTCAGGCCACAGGAGTATTCACTCACTGTATTGACCATTCTCAGGTCACAGGATTATTCACTCACATTATTGACCATTCTCAAGTCTCAGGATTATTCACACACCGTATTGCCCATTCTCAGGCCACAGGAGTATTCACACGGTATTGACCATCCTCAGGGTACATGATTATTTTCATACGGTATTGACCATCATCAGGTCACAGGATTATTCACACACTGTATTGACCATCCTCAGGTCACAGGATTATTCACTCACATTATTGACCATTCAAGTCACAGAATTGTTCATACACAGTATTGACCATTGTCAGGCCAAAGGATTGTTCACATATAATATTGATCATCTTCAGGTCAAAGGATTATTCACGCACAGTATTGACCATCCTCAGGCCAAGGGTTATTCACACACAGTAGTGACGATTCACAGGCCAGAGCAGAATGCACACATGGTATTGATCATTCACTGTCCAAAGGATTATTCACACACAGTTTTGACCATTCAAAAGCCACAGGATTGTTCACACACAGTATTAACTATTTTCAAGTCACAGGATTGTTCACACACAGTATTGGCCATCCTCAGGCAACAGGGTTATTCAGACCATTATGGACCATCCTGGCGCAACACAATTATTCACATACAGTATTGACTATCCTCAGGCCACAGGATCATTCACACACGGTATTGGCCATCCGCAAGACACAGGATTATTTTCACATGGTATTGACAATCATCAGGCCACAGGATTAATCACATAGTGTATTGACCATTCTCAGGCCACAGGATATTCATACATGGTATTGACCATTCACTGTCCAAAAGATTATTCGCACACAGTATTGACCACCATACGGCCACAGCATTAATGAACGCATTGTCTTGATCATTTACACGTCACAGAACTGACAAGTCTCAGGCCACAGCAATATTCACACACAGTACTGACCATTCAAAAGCCACAGGATTATTCACACACAGCATTGACTAGCACACGGCCACAAGATTAATGAACACTCTGTCTTCAACATTTGCAGGTCACAGGATTGTTCCCACATAGTATTGATAGTATTGACAATTTTCAGGCCACATGATTATTCACACACAGTATTGACCAACTTACGGCCACAGAATTAATGAACACACTGTCTTGACCATTTACAGGTCAGAGGATTATTCCCACACAATATTGACTATCCTCAAGGAAAAAGATTGTTTTCACACAATATTGACCATCCTCAGGCCATGGATTATTCACACAGTATTGACAATCCTCAAGCCACAGGATTATTCCTACACAGTATTGATCATCCTCAGGCAACAGGATTATTCTCACACAGTATTGACCATCCTCAGGCCAAGGGTTATTCACACACAGTATTGATGATTTACAGGCTACAGCATTATTCACACAGTGTATTGACCATTGACAGTCCAAAGGATTATTCACACACAGTATTGACCATCCTTAAGCCATGGGTTATTCACATACAGTATTTATGATTCACGGGCCATCGGATTATTCACAGACAGTATTGACAGCCCTCAGTCCACGGGATTATTCACACACTGTATTCACAATTCTCCATACACAGGATTACTCACACACAGTATTGACCATTCACAGTCCAGAGCATTTTTCACATACAGTATTGACCATTCTCAGGACACAGGATTATTCACACCCAGTATTGACTGTCGTCAGACAACAGTATTTTTCAGGCACAGTATTCGTCATCCTCAGGCCACAGGATTATCCACACCCAGTATTGCACTTCCTCAGGACACAGGATTATTCCCACACCGTATTGACCATTCTCCAGCCACAGGATTACTCACACCCAGTATTGACCATCCTCAGGGTACAGGGTTATTCACACACAGTATTGACCATTCTCAAACTCAGGATTGTTCGCACACAGTGTTTACTACCCTCAGGCGACAGGATTATTCACACGGTTTTATTTGCAAACAATATTGACCATGCACAGACCACAGATTATTAACACATTGTATCGACCATCCACAGCCCACAGGATTATTTACACAGTGTATTGACAGTACAGAGGCCACAGGATTATTCCCACACAGTATTGACCAGCCTACAGCCACAGCATTAATGAACACGCTGTATTGACGATTTACAGGTCACAGGATTTTACACACTCAGTATTGACCATCCTCAATCCACAGGATTATTCACACATAATATTGAACATCCTCAGGCCACAGGATTATACACACACATTACTGACCAGCCTCAGGATTAATCGCACACAGTATTAAACAACCTCAGGCCAGAATAATATTCACACACAGTACTGACTATCCACAGACCACAGGATTATTCCTACACAGTATTGTCCATCCTCAGGTCAAAGGAATTTTCACACACATAATTGATCATCCTCAGGCCACAGGATTATTTTTACACAATATTGACAGTACACAGGCTGCAGGATTACTCACACACAGTATTGACCATTCACAGGCCAAAGGGTTATTCCCACACAGTATTGATCATCCTCAGGCCACAGGATTATTTTCACACAGTGTTGACCATTCACAGGCCACTGTCTTATTCACACACAGTATTGTCCATCCTCAGGCCAAAGGATTATTTACAAACGTATTGATAGTACACAGGCCACAGGATTATTCGCACACTGTATTGACGATCAACAGGCCACAGGATTATTCACACACAGTATTGACCATTCACAGGCCACTGTCTTATTCACACACAGTATTGGTCATCCTCATGCCAAAGGCTTATTTACAAACAATATTGACCATGCACAGGCCACAGGATTACTCACACATAGTATTGACCATTCACAGATTACAGGATTATTATCACACTGCATTGACCATCCACAGGCCACAGGAGTATTCACAGTATTACCTATCCTTAGGCAAAGAGTTAGTCACACACAGTATTGACCATCCTCAGGCCGCAGGATTATTCACACTGTGCATTGGCCATTTACAGTCCAAAGGATTATTCACACACAATATTGACCATCCTTAGGCCAATGATTATTCACACACAGTATTGACGTTTCACAGGCTACAGGATTATTCACACACAGTATTTACAATTCACAGGCCATAGTGTATTTTACACACAGTATTGACTGCCCTCAGGCCACAGGATTATTCACACTCAGTGTTGAGTATTCACAGTGCACAGGATTATTCACACACAGTACTGAATAACCTCAGGCAGCAGGATTAATTTCACAAAGTTTTGACCATCCTCTGGCCAATGGTTCTTCACACACAGTATTGACCATCCTCAGGCCAAGGGTACTCACACACAGTATTGACCATTCACAGGCCAGAGGATCATTCACACACTGTTTTGACCAATCTCAAGCCACAGGGGTATTCACACACAATATTCAACATTCTGAGCCCACACGATTATGCACACACAGTATTGACAGCATGCGGCCACAGGATTATTCACACACTATATTGACATATGTCAAGCCACAGGATTATTCTCACACAGTATGAACCATCCTCAGGCCATAGGATTATTCACACACAGAATTGATCATCCTCAGGCCACAGGATTATTCTCACATAGTATTGATCTTTCTCAGGCAACAGGATTATTCTCACACAGTATGAACCATCCTCACGCCACAGGATTATTTACACACAGAATTGACCAACCGCAGACCACAGGATTATTCTCACAGTATTGACCATTCTCTGGCCACAGGATTATTCACATACCATATTGTCCATCCACATGCCAAGGTTATTCACACACAGTACAGGCCACACAAAGTAAGAGCATCAGTGGTGCGCGGAGGAGCAAACAAAGATGTGGAGTGTTGTTGCGACTGGAAAAGGACCTTAAAAGGATATTACAGTGACACGGTGGACTGTAGCTATTGTGAAAAACTACAGAAATACGGATTATTGTACTGAGTGCAGGATGAGATTATTGAGATTCGACATGTTATCAAGACTAGAGCAATTTACAAATAGGAAGAATTATCAGTATTGGAGTAGGGATCAAATTAATAGTGGGATTGTGGGCGGGGTTAAGGTTACAGAAATAAGAACTTTTCTGGGAATTACAAGCATTCAAGGCCCTTGCACAGATGAGTTGGACTGAAAGGTATGTTTCCTTGCTGAATGACTCCATCCCATGACAAAAGTCAGCGTGATAGGGGGAAATATAGAACAGAAAGATCCCAGGATTCAAAACCATCTCCTTGGGGGAGTCCTGCTTTCCCCTCTGTTACTTTGGTCCTCACTAAGACAGCACAGGCCTGGATTGATAACTGTCAACTTCCTATATTGACATGGGAAGGCTCAGCACAGCAGAGATGAAAGTAAACAAGAGAGTGGGGATTGAGCCTGGGACCATCACACTCTGTGTTCACCCTTCAACTCTGTATCTATGTCATGTCCTCCATACCAAAGATCGATCGCTGAAATGCTCTCTGCTCTGTTCACTATGAGTGGTCCTATCTCGCTGCAGGATTTCTTGAAGGCTCCAGGTCTCCCTACCCTTTGAATGAAATGTATCCCAATCTGCTTTAGGAGGTAAGGGAGGAGATTGCTGAGGCACTGGTGGATATATTTAATACATTGCTGACCACGGGTGAAATGCCGAATGACTGGAGGATAGCAAATGTGGTTCCTTTGTTCAAGAAGGGCAGCAGGGATAGGCCAGGAAATTACAGAGCAGATAGGTCACCCCATTAGATGAACGATGTGTAAGATTTTTAAAGGGTTCAATGGAGATTTACTAGTATGTTACCTGGTATGGAGGGAAGATGTTATGAGGAACTTGAAGCTGTTTTTGTTCGAGAGAAGACGTTTGAGATGAATTAATTGAGATAATCAGAAAGTGAAATGGATTGGACAGTGAGAGCCTTTTCCCTCAGATGGTGATACCTAGCTTGAGGGGGGATAGCTTTAAATTGAGGGGTGAAAGATATATGACAGATGTCAGAGATAGTTTCTTTACTCAGAGTAGTAGGGGCATGGAACAAACTGCCTACAACAGGAGTCGATCTGCTAACCTTAAGGGAATTTAAACGGTCATTGGATAGTCACATGGACGAGAATGGAATAGTGTTGGCTACTTGGGCTTCACATTGGTTCCACAGGTTGGCGCAACATCGAGAGCCGAAGGGCCTGTACTGTGTCACCATGTTCTATGTTCTAGAGGGAATAAATATAAGGCGAGAGGGGAAAGACTTAAAAGGAATTGGAAGAGAACATTTTTCACACAGAGGATGGTGCAGGTGATAGAGAATATGTAATAACAATATGTAAAAAAGATTTGGGTCAAATGCAGGGAAACGCGACTCGGTCAGGGACTCTGGTCAACATGGACTAGTTGGATCGAAGGAACTATTTTCGTGCTGCATGACTCTGTCTCCAGTTATTGGAGGAGGAGACTACCGAGATAAGGCATGTTGTTGAGGCTGAAGCAAGTTACAGAGATAGGGATGGTAGTCTGGAATGCAGTACGTTTCAATTATGGGGAGGGACTGTAGAGAAGGGAGGAGGCGACAGAGCTAAGAGCTGTTACAGGAGTTAAAACTTATTGAAGGTACTGGTCCACGAGACATGCCATAGATACAGTGTTGGGGGAAAATACAAAAACAGAGAGATCCCAGGCAGCATTCCATCCCTCTCGTGGGAGGCCTGCTTTCCCTTCTGTTGTCCAGATGCTCACCAAAACAGCACAGGCCTGGATTGAAAACCGGGAACTCTCGATACTGTGTCAGTGCAACAATACTTACAGTGGGGGTGGTGATTGAGCCTGGGGTGTGTCTGTACTGTGCTCCCCCTCCAGCACTGTATCTGTGTCATGTCCTGTTAGCTGATGTTTGGAGCCCTCGCATTGCTCTCTGCTCTGTGCACTGTGAGTGATCTTACCTCACTGCAGGATTTATTGAATGCTCCAGATCTCCCTTCCCTTTGTCACTCTGGCTGACCAACCATCTTCAATAAGGTGATGGAGGAGACACCCAGCAATTGGGAAGTCTATTGAGTCAGGAACTTACTAAATACCTACAGAAGACAGAGAAATAAACAGACTCTGAAATTAGGGTAAAGGAAACACATGCAGAATGGTAATAATTGCCACACTGACCTGGAAAATCCCAGTCTCCATCCCTGGCCTGTGCTGCTTCGTCTCTCTGGAGAGGAGATTTCTGTTGGCTCAGGATCTGGAGTAGCTGCAAGAGTGAGAGACACTGACAGCGGCAGCAATTAGACCCTCATAGTGAGGGATACCAAACAGAGAGATACTGAGTGATATCAGCAGAGTGCAGGAAGATTTCAGGAGCAAACCATTATGTAAGAAGAAGGGGTTTTGATTCATTTTGCTGCTGTGTCAATGCTCAGGAATGGGAAACCTGGGAGAAGGCAAAGTGATGGCCAGGTGGTATTATCGCTGTGCTATTTATCCAGAGACTCAGCTAATGTTCAAAACCCACCATTGTAAATAGGAGAATGCATGAGTGCCGTGGGGACTGGAGAAGGTTACAGTGATATCATGTGCTCTAGAGGTTGGAGGGAGGTGCACAGATGGGGAGGTTGGTAAGGACTCGAGAATGTTAGAAACAGGGTGGGCTGTAGGTTCTGGACAAGATGATAGAGATGAGGATTTATGGAGCTTTTTTGAGCACAGAGACCATAACTGTTAGCTTCAATGACATTATGGAAAGAGATAAGGATAATGCAGAAGCTAAGTATCTAAACTTGGGGAGGCCATTTATCATTAGATTACCACTGTCACTCTATGTTATCAATAGACTGGCAAGCCTCGACTGGAAGGAACTACACTTGTTGGAGTCTCTATTTGGAACACGGGAGACGTTTAATGTGATGCAGTGAGAATTCAGAGCAAATGTGTTTTGCGAGGAATGAATGGCTCAAACAGCACATCTAGCAAATACTGATCAAGCGATAGTGTGCGTTTGATAAAAAAAACTACAGTGCAATAGAAACAGACGAAGCAATTCAAAAGTCTAGAGGTGGGGGGGGGGGGGGGGGTGGATGCTGGGGGTGGTGGTGGTCCTTAAAACTGAACAGGCAAACAACGGTCACAAAATATCCTTAGCAAATAATGTTAATGAAAATCCACAAGGTATTTAATAAGTAGTTAGAGTAAGAGGATTCCCAACTAAGCAGTGGGGCCTGTTGGAAACCAAAGGGATAAACCGTGCATGGAGCCAGAGGAAGTAGGTGAGGTCTTCAATGAATACTTCCCATCTGTATTCACACAGGAGCAAGGCATTGTAGCCGGGGATGGTGAGGTTTTGGAACATACTAAGATCAATGAGGAGGAGGAGTTAAATGTTTTCACAGGCAAAAAGGTGGAGAAATACCCAGTAACAATAAAATATATCTCCGGCTGCTCTGGGAGGTAATGGAGCAGATTGCTGGGGCCCTGGCGGATATATTTAATACTTTGCTGGCCACAGATGAAGTGCTGAACGACTGGAGGATCGCTAATGTGGCTCCTTTATACAAGAGCAGCAGGGATAGGCCAGGTAATTACAGAACAGATAGTCTGACAGCAGGGGGAGGGAAATTATTGGAAACAATTCTGAGGGACAGGAGGATCAACATTTGAAAGGACAGGAATATATTAGGGATTGTCTGTATGGATTTGCTTGAGGACTGTCCTCTGATATTGATGAGGGCAGTGCAGATGATGTGGGTTACATAGAGTTCATTAAGGTCTTTGACAAGGTCCCACATGGAAGGCTGGTCCAAAAGGGAAGAGCCCATGGGATCCAAGGCAAGTTGGTAAATTGGATCCACAATTGGTGGAGGGTTGTTTTTATGATTGGAAGCCTTTGGCCAGCGGATGTAACACAGGGATCTGTGCAGGAACCATTGCTGGTTATTATGTACATTAATATTTCGGATGTGAAAGCAGAAGGAATCATTAATAGGTTTGCAGATGACATGAAAGGTGAGGGTGTTGTCCACAATGAGGGGGATGGTCTCAGGCTGCAGTCTGATATCGATCAGATGATAAATTGAGCAGAGTAATGGCAGACAGAGTTTACTTCTGATCACTGTGAGGTAATGCACTATGGGAAGTCTAATAAGCAAACCGTATACATCATGAATGGTAGGTCCTCCTGGAGTACTGAGGAAAACAGGGACCTTGTTGGGAAGTCCCTGGATGTCTGAAGGTGTCAGCACAGGTAGACAGTCATCACGTAAATGGCCCAACTGGAGAATGGGTCTATACCTGACCTCCCCTTGGGAAACAAGCTAGGGAATGTCACTGAGGTGTTAGTGGGGGAGCACTTTGGAAAGTCACCACAATTGTATTCGTTTGAAAATAGCGATGGAAAAGGACAGGCCTGGTCCACAAGTTCAAGTTATAAAATGGAGCAAGATAGTATTAGTCATGAATTTTAAAAGTAGATCTGGGGAGGCTATTTGCAGGTAAAGGGAAGTCTGGCAAGTAGGAATATTTTAAAACCGAGATAAAAAGAGCATTCAGCGCCAGCATGTTCCTGTTAGTGTGCAGCTCAATGCTGACTGAATTAGGAAACTCTGGCTGAGTTTCGAGGCTGTGGTCAAGAAAACAGGGGGGCACATAACTGGTTGACTCAAGTGAATCCTTTCAGGAACATCGGGGCTGTAGAAATACACCTAGGATGGAAATCAGGAATGAAAAAAGGGGGCATGAGATAGCTTTGGCAGAGAAAGTTAAGGAAAATTGAAAGAGATTCTACAAGTGCATTAAGAGCAAAAGAAGAGCTAGGGACAAAACCGGTATCCTTAGTGATCATTGAAGCCAACGATGTGTGAAACTACAAGATCCGAAACAAATATTTCACTTTGGAACTACTGTGGATAAAGATTGGGGCGCTCGGGGGACTAAACAGTGTTTGGCCTGACTACTATTGGAATACTGTGTGCAATTCTGGTCTCAATGCCATCGGAAGGATGTTGTGGAACATGAAAGGGTTCAGAAGAAATTAACAAGGATGCTGCCAAACCGACAGGGCATAACTTTAAAATGCGAGGGGAACTTTTCAAAGAGGCCTAAAAGAAAACTGGCTCCCGCAGAGTGTATGGAATAAGCTGCCAGATGAATTAGTGGAGGCTGATAGAAATACATTTAAAAGGAATGTGGATGGGTATATGAATAAGAAGGTTTGATAGAAGTGTACAAGATGATTAGGGGTTTAGATAGGGTTGACCGTGAGAACGTATGGAGTCAGCTATTACGAGGGGGCATAGCTTTAAATTAAGGGGTGGTAGGTATAGGACAGATGTTAGGGGTAGGTTCTTTACTCAGCGAGTCATGAGTTCATGGAATGCCCTGCCAGTAGCAGTGGTGGACTCTCCCTCTTTATGGGCATTTAAGCGGGCATTGGATAGGCATATGGAGGATAGTGGGCTAGTGTAGGTTGACTCTCCTGCTCCTCGGATGCTGCCTGACTGGCTGTGCTTTTCCAGTGCCACACTTTTCGACTCTGATTACCAGCATCTCTGCAGCCCTCACTTTCTCCTATATTCTTTAACAGCCTCTCCCATCCTCACTATCACTCTCACTCTCAGCGCAACATCGAGAGCCAAAGGGCCTGTACTGCGCTGTATTCTTCTATGTTCTATGTTTTAGAGGGATATTGGCAAAATTCTGGCAAATGTGACTAGATACATCATGCAGGAGTTGGTCCGAAGGATCTGTTTCCATGCTATACATCTCTATGACTCAATGTCTTGAAATGAGTCGACATTATAGAAAAGGAGGTGCTGGAGGTTTTAAAACACAGAGGTAGATAAATCCCCAGGACCTGATCAAATGTATCTCAGGACATTGTGGCAAGCTGGTGAAGAAATTGTAGGGCCCCTAGCAGAGATATTTGTACCATAGAGAGCTATGTGTGATAGGCAGGTAGACTGGAGAGTGGCATTGTGGATAGTGAAGAAGGTTTTCTGAGATTACAAAGGGATCCTGTGGAAATGCGTGAATGGCTGAAAAACTGTAGATGGAGTTCAATCTGAATAATTGCAAGGTAATGCATTTGGAACAACAAACACGGGCAGGACTTATACAATTAATGGTAGGACCTTCGGTAGTGTTGTAGAACAGAGGGACCTCGAGGTATAGGTACATAAACAGGATGGTTAAAAAGGTGGTTGCCACACTTGCTTTCACTGCTTTGGATATAGGAGTTGGGAAGTCACATTGAGATTATACAGACCATTAGTGCGTCCTCTTCTGGAATACTGTGTTCAGTTCTGGTTGCCCAGTTATCGGAAGGATATTATTAAGCTCGAGAGGGTTCAGTTGACATTTACTGGGATGTGGCTGGTTATGGAAGATTTCAGTTATAAAGAAAGGCTGAATAGGTTGGTATTTTTTCACTGAAACCTGAATGTTGACAGATGATGGCACGGTGGCACAGTGGTTAGCACTGCTACCTCACAGCGCCAGAGACCCGGTTCAATTCCCGCCTCAGGCGATTGACTGTGTGGAGTTTGCACGTTCTCCCCGTGTCTGCGTGGGTTTCCTCCGGGTGCTCCGGTTTCCTCCCTCAGTCCAAAGATGTGCAGATCAGGTAAATTGGCCATGCTAAATTGCCCGTAGTGTTAGGTAAGGGGTAAATGCAGGGGTATGGGTGGGTTGCGCTTCGGCGGGGCGGTGTGGACTTGTTGGGCCGAAGGGCCTGTTTCCACTCTGTAAGTAATCTAATCTAATCTAATGACCTCGTAGAAGTTTATAAAATAATGCGGGGAATAGATAGAGTTAATGGGAGTTGTCTTTTCCCAAGGATAGGGGAGTTTCAAGACTAGAAGCTACATTTTTAAGTGTAAGAGGAGAGATACTTAAAAAAAAAGACGTGAGGGTCACATTGTTACACAGAGGGTGGATTGTGTGTGGAATGAACTTCCCAAGGAAGGGATGAATGTGAGGACAATTACAATGTTTAAAAGACATCAGGATTAGTACAGGAATAGGAAAGGTTTGAAGCGATATGATCAAGGAACAGGCAGGTGGGATGAGATCCGTTTTAGAGTATGGTTAGCATTAACCGAACAGTGCGGTATTACTCTCTGACTATGATTACAATATTGTGTCATTAATTAAGAAAGGCTGCAAGAGGAAGCCAGGAAACTACAGATTGATGACCAGACATCAGGGTGCGACACTTATTGGAGCTCAGTCTGATTGGTAGGACTTACATGGCATTTGGAAAGACAAGGACTGATTACGGCAGCCAGCATGGCTTTGTGCATGGGAAAATATGTCCCACAAACTTGACTTGAAGATAGATGAAGGCAGAGCAACAGACGTAGTTTCTGGCTTCAGCAACCCTTGGTCAGGGTGTAGCATGATACATTGATTAGTAAGGGTAGGTCACAAGGGATCAGGGAGAGCTAGCCAACTGGATACAAAATGGGATGACAGTGGGAGACAGAGGGTAGTGGGAGAGGGTTGTTGTTCAGACTGGAGGCCTCTGACCAACAGTGTGCTTTCAGGATTGGTGCTGGGACCACTGTTGTGCACCATTTACATAAACAATTTGAGTGAAAATATAGGAGTCCCTGTTAGTATGTTTGTGGATACCAAGATTAGTGGAAGAGTGGGCAGGGAATATAGTTATCGAAGGGGATGTTAATCAACTGGGTCAGTGGGCCAAGGAATGAAAGATGGAATTTAATTCAGGTGTTGGATTTAGTTCAGACAAACCAGGGAGGACTAATGCAGTTAATGGCAGCGCCCTGGGCAGTGTTATCGAACAGAGAGAGACCAAGAGATGCAGTTACATTGTTCCTTGGAAGTGACATCACAGGCGGACAGGGTGGGGAAAGCAGCATTTGGCACACTTGTCTTCATTGGTCAGAGCATTGAGTTGGAGATATTTTTAACGTTGTCATCAATATTTTTCCTGGGCAGAGGAGGCCACGGGTTGACCTTATAATGGTTTATGAAACCATGTAGGGCCTAAGTAAGGTGAAAAGCCAAGGGTATGTGAGTCCAAAGCTAGAGGCATAAATGTGAGGTGAGAAAGTAAGGATTTAAAGAGGGAGCTGAGGGGCAACATTTTCCACAGAGGATGGTGCATAGATGGAATGGACTGCCAAAGGAAATGGTGAAAACAAGTACAGTTGCAACATGGAAAAGACACTTGGGCAGGTACATGGAGAGGAGAAGATTTGAAGGGATATGGGCCAAACACAGGCAAATGCGACTCATTCCATTTCGGAAACCTCGGCCGAAGAGTCATGCCGCACAGAAACAGACCCTATGTCTTCAGTTGTTGGAGGAGGAGACTATCAAGACAAGGCATGTTGTAGAAACTGACGCAAGTTACAGCGATATGGATGGGCATCTGGACTGGAGGTTTCAAATATGTCAAGAAATTGGTGAGAGGAGAGGAGATGACAGAGATAGGAACTGTAATAGGAGTTAGAATGATTGAAGACACTGGTCCACAAGACGAGCCATAGATACAGTACTGGAGAGGGAATAGGGAACAAAAAGATCCCAGGCAGCATTACCACCCTCTCGTTGCAGGCCCGCTTTTCCCTCTGTTGTCCTAATGCTCACCAAGGCAGCACATACTTGGATTGAAAACTGGGAACTACCGATGCTGTCTCAGTACAAAACAAAACTTAAAGTAAAGGTGGTGACTGAACCTGGGGGTGTCTGTACTGTGCTCGCTCTGCACCACTATATCTATGTCATGTCTTGTTTGGAGCCCTCTCAATGCTCTCTGCACTGGAATGATCTTACCTGGTGGCAGGATTTATTGAGGGTTGCGACCTCCCTGACCATTATCTCTCTGACTGACCAACCATCGTCCCAACCAGCAGTTGGCAAGTCTATTGAATAAGGAACTCCCCGAGTACCTGTAGAAGACACAGAAGTAGGCACAATGGGAAATTAGACTGATGCTGTGAGGGCTATACATGTAGAATGGCACTAAGCCCCACATAGATCTGGAAAATCCCAGTCTCCATTCCTGGCCTGTGCTGCCTCATCTCTCTGGAGTGGAGAATTCTGTTGGCTCAGGATCTGGAGTAGCTGCAAGAGTGAGAGACGCTGACAGAGGCAGCAATTAGACCCACACAGTGAGGGACCCCACGTGGAGAGATACTGAGTGATATCACCAGAGTGCAGGATCAAACAATTGTGCAGGAAGAAAGGGCTGTGATTCGTGTTGCAGTGGGATGTGCAACCTGTGAGAAGGTGAAGCGATGGCCTAGTGGCATTATTGTGAGGCAATTTATCCATAAACTCAGCACATGTTCTCTGGACACAGATTCAAATCCTACCGTTGCAAATGATTGAATGTGAATTAAATGCTTCAAAAAAGATGCAATTAAAAACCTGTGAGTATTAAACAATTGCTGATGTTAAGAAAAATCCATCGGGTACATTCCTGTCTTTAGTGAAGCAATCTAAAATGGGATTGGGATATCACAGGTATTACAGAACACCAGCTGAGGGAGGGACAGGACAGGCAGCTCAATGCACCAGGAGACAGATGACTGTGAGAGGATATTCCTGCGAGACCGCCCAGTGAAGCTGTGTTCGTGGAATTAATCAATAACAATGGGTCTTCCTTTTCGTCTGATTGTTCTCCAGACCCCGATAGCCCCGCCCTCCTGCAGCTTGACCTCCTCAAGATGGCAGCCCTCAGGCCCGCGCTCCCACTTCCCTCAAACAAATGGCGGCCGTGACCCTGGGGCCCTTCCCTGATCAGAGACCGCCACCTCCTTACCCGGGCTTTTTTTCAACCTGTATCCAGGACTTGTGAATTGTCTCCGCTCCTTTCTCCCAGAGAGGCCCCCTCTCACGGGCTCTGAGCGCCGCTCTCTGAAGCCGATCGCAGCCACTGCCGGAGAAAGCAGCTCCATATGTCTCTCTCTCTCTCTCCCTGTGTCCTGATCAATGTGACACTGCGCATGCTCCACATGGAAACCAAACTGCGCGTGCGTCTGAGATTATTGGTGAGTTGATATATAATCTTCATACCTGCACAGGATCATGGGTGAAATATTTGTCATTAACAACTGTACTGTCGAGTTAGAGACATAGAGGTGTCCAGCATGTAAGCAGATTGTTCGGTTTATCTTAACCATGCCGGCCAGGTATGTAAATTATCAATCGTTCTTGGAGTTTGAAAATAAGTTTCTTACTCTAGTTGTGTAAATCGATTGGAAATATGTACGTTATCAGATTTACATTTCAACTACTTCTTAAAATCTCGATTCGGAGTTGCCGGTGTGGGACTGGGGTGTACAAAATTAAAAATCACACAACACCAGATTATAGTCCAACAGGTTTAATTGGAAGCACACTAGCTTTCGGAGCGACTCTCCTTCATC
Source organism: Chiloscyllium plagiosum (assembly GCF_037043375.1). Classification (NCBI taxonomy): domain Eukaryota; kingdom Metazoa; phylum Chordata; class Chondrichthyes; order Orectolobiformes; family Hemiscylliidae; genus Chiloscyllium; species Chiloscyllium plagiosum. The sequence goes on along the minus strand of NW_028270172.1, from coordinate 54,987,939 downwards.
AGGTGACACAATCACCTGATGAAGGAGCGTCGCTCCGAAAGTTAGTGTTCTTCCAATTAAACCTGTTGGACTATAACCTGGTGTTGTGTGATTTTTAACTTCTTAAAATCTCACATTGATTTATGAGAGAGGTTTAATGCTCCACTATGGAGTGAAAATGATCACAATCGTGCAAAACAGTTTGCTTTCTGACCAATCATTCCCCGAGAGTGATTTGACCCCGCTCCTCACTCATTCTGGTTGGCGGACCGGCCGCTGTTCGGTCCTCCAGTTCCTCCCCTTCCTCCCAATTGCAGCGTTGACTCAGGCATAACTCAGCAGGCTGAAGGACAAGGGAAGTGAGAGTCGATGCCTTGTGATGTGGTGAAAATATCCCGAATCTTGGACTGAGAGACCTGAGTTCAATTCACAGCTTGTGCAGGTGTGTGTAATAACAACTTTGAACAGGTTCATAAGGAAAAACAAGGGAAGTCAGGAACAGATTAAAACAAAAAGAAAATGCATACAGTGTCGTGGGGCTCTCAATGCTCAGATGATTTTAGTCTTTACCAAGTGTTTCATGGCCCCAGTGGGTCCCAGTACAGACGTGGGTCTCGTGCACAGCCAGATACCACGATTGTGGGGCAAAGTGTTGTGGTGGGATATGGAGGTGCTTTTCTGAAAGGCGCTCAGTTTTGGAGGTGAAAATAGATGAGAAGGAGCAGGGTTTTGTTTGGAGTTAACTGTTCCCCTCCTTTTGCAGCATCTTATTATTGCCCTGACTCTACCTCATACATGTTTGGTAGAGATCAGTGACGTTTCGTAAGCCCACAATACAAGATCTGTCACTCTGTTTAAGACAGCAGAAATCTCTTGTAGCACAAGAGTCATAGAACAATGCAGCGCAGAACAGGCCCTTCGGTCCTTGATGTTGCGCCAGCCTGTGAACTGTTCTCAGCTCGTCCCCGTACACTATCCTAAAATCACCCATGTGCTTATCTAAGGATTGTTTAAATCTTCCTGATTTGGCTGAGTTGTCTACATTAGCAAGTAGTACATTTCACACCCTTACCACTCTCTGAGTAAAGAACATGCCTCTGATATCTGTCTTAAATCTATCACTCCTCATTTGCAGTCATGGCCCTTGTGCACACTGACATCATCATCCTAGAAAAACCCTTCCACTGTCTACCCTATCTAAGCCTCTGATCATCTTGTATGTCTCTATCAAATCCCCTCTTAGCCGCCTCCTTGCCAAAGAGAACAGGTTCAAGTCTCTCAGCCTTTCCTCATAAGACCTTCCCTCCAGACTAGGCAACATCCTGGTTAATCTCCTCTGCACCTTTTCCAATTCCACCACGTCCTTCCTGAAATATGGGCACCAGAACTGCACACAATATTCCAAATATGGCCGCACCAGCGTTTTGTATATTTGCAGCATGATATTGCGGCTCTGGAACTCAATTACTCTATGAATTAAACCTAACACACCGTGGGTGGCACCTGGGTGGCAACTTTCAGGGATCTATGTAGAAGGACTCCAACATCCCTCTGCATATCCACACGACCAAGAATCTTTCCATTGACCCACTACTCTGCCTTCATGTTATTCTTCTCAAAGTGCATCACTTCACATTTAGCTGCATTGAACTCCGTTTGCCACCTCTCAGCCCAATTCTGCAGTTTATACAAATCCCCCTGTAACACTCTTCCACACTGTCCACTACTCCACAGACTTTAGTGTCATCTGCAAATTTACTAATCCATCCACCTATGCCTGCGTCTAAGTCATTTCTAAAAATAACAAACAGCAGTGGTCCCAAAACAGATCTTTGTGGCACACCACTAGTAACTGGACTCCAGTTGAATATTTTTCATCAACCACCACTCGCAGCCTTCCTTTAGAAAGCCAGTTTCTAATCCAAACTGCTAAATCACCCTCAATTCCATGCCTCTGCATTTTCTCCAACAGCCTACCATATGGAACCTTATCAAAGGCTTTATTGAAGTCCATGTATACCACGTCAACTGCCCTACCCTCATCTGCATGCTTGGTCAACTTCTCAAAAAAACTGAGGTTTGCGAGACACGACCTGCCCTTGACGAAACCATGTTGATTATCTGAAATCGAATTGTTGTTTGCAAGATTATTATAAATCTTATCTCTTATAATCCTTTTCAAAGCCTTTCCTACAACAGAAGTCAGGCTCACTGGTGTAGAATTACCTGGGTCATCTCTATTGCCCTTCTTGAACAAAGGCACAACATTTGGAATTCTCCAGTCCTCTGGTACCAAACCTGTAGACAATGACGACTCAAATATCAAAGCCAAATGCTCTGCTATCTCCTCCCTAGCTTCCCAGAGATTCCTCGGATAAATCCCATCTGGCCCAGTGGACTTGTCTACTTTCACTCCTTCTAGAATTGAAAACACCTGTTTCTAACTAATCTCGATCCTTTCTAGTCTAATATCTTGTACCACATTCTTCTCCTCTACAATATTCTCCTTTTCCCAATGAGAAATGTTCGTTAGCATCTCTCCGATCTCCACAGGGTACACACTCAACTTCCCACTTCTGTCTTTGATTGGATCTATTCCTACCCTAATCATCATTTTATTCCTCACATACCTATAGAAAACTTTAGGGTTCTCCTTTATTCTATTTGCTAAAGACTGCTCGTGTCCTCTCTTTGCTCTTCTTAACTCTCTCTTTAAATCCTTCCTAGCTGATCTGTAACTCCCCATCTCCTCATCTGAATCATCTTGCCTCATCAACACATAAGCCTCCTTCTTCTTCGTAACAAGAGATGCAATTTCTGTAGTAAACCACGGTTCCCTTATCTTATCACTTCCACCCTGCCTGACAGTGACATACCTATCAAGGACATGCAATACCTGTTCCTTAAACCAGCTCCTCATTTTCATTGTCTGCATCCCCTGCATTTTGCTACCCCATTCTATGCATCCTAATTCCTGCCTAATCGCATTATAATTGCTCTTGTCCCATCGATAACTCCTGACCTGTGGCATGTACCTGTCCCTTTCCATCGCTAAACTAAAAGTATCTGAATTATGGTCACTCTCTCCAAAGTGCTCACCTAAAACTAAATCAAACACGTGATCTGGTTCATTACCAAGCACCCGATCCAATGTGGCCTCCCCTCTTGTCGGCCCTTCAACATACTGTGTCAGGAAACCCTCCTGTACACACTGGACAAAAACTGATCCATCCAACGTACTAGAGTTATAGTATTCCCAGTCAATGTTGGGGAAGCTAAAGTTCCCCATAATGACCACCCTAGTACTTTTGCTTTTACCCAGAATAATTTTGCTAATCCTCTCTTCCACTTCCCTGGAACTCTGTGGAGGCCTATAAAAAAAACTCCAAGCAGTGTGACCTCTCCTCTCCTGTTTCTAACCTCAGGCCAGACTACCTCAGTAATAGAGTCCTCATCAAAAGTACTCTCAGCAACCATTATACTATCCTTGACTAACATGACTTGCATGGACCCATCGCAGTGCTTCAAACTCCATGAGGCAGCCATACTGTCTATGACAGACAGATTCAGTCTGGAACCTCCTTTGTCCTTAAGACCTTATACACTGCCTACGCTCCTCCGTTTCCCCTTTGCATGTTCCCTTTCCAACCCACCCCACCTGCATCACTCCACAATTGGAGCTGTCAAGGGCAGAAGTCTGTCAAATAGCCTCCCTAACCTTTTCTATCCTCCTTTAAGATTTTCTTTTTAAAATCATTCTCCTGAATCAATGTTTTGATCATCCATGAAGCACCTTAGGAGATTTGCCATTGTGAAAGATTCCGTACAATACAAGTAGTTGTTATTTTTGCCATACATTAGGAGAAACAGGAATGATGCATTCAAAACAAGAAAGTCACTGATAGGTGCAGTGTATAGGCCACCAAATAATAACATCACATTGGGATGGGCAATAAACAAAAAAATAACTGATGCCTGTAAAAATGGTATGGTTATTATCATGGATGATTTTAATCTACATGTAGATTGGTCAAACCAGCTCAGTCAGGGTAGCTTTGAGGAGTTCATTAGGTGTATCTGTGATATTTTACTTGAACAGTATGAAATGGATCTACAAGGGAGCAAGCTATCCAAGATCTGGCCCTATGCAATGAGACAGGAATAATTAGTGATCTCAGAGTTAGGGATCCTCTCGGAAGAAGTGATCACTGTATAGTTGAATTTAATACATATGGAGAGTGTGAAGATAAAATCTAATACCTGGGTCCTGTGCTTGGACATGGGGAACTACAATAGAATGAGGGAGAACCTGGATAATGTAGAGTGGAAACAAAGATTTTATGGTGGGACAGTTGATGAGCAGTGGAAGATTTTCAAAGACATTTTACAAAGTCCTCAGCAAAGGTATATTCCAGTGAAAGGGAAGGACTGTAAGAAAAGGCATTCTCTGCGATGGGTATCTAAGGAAAGTGATCAAATTGAAAGGCATACAAAGTGGCCAAAACCAGCATGAAACTAGAACTGGGAAAACTTTAACGGTCAACAGAAAGCCACAGAAGAGCTGCAAAGAAATGTAAGATAGAACATGAGAAAAATAAACTAGCACGGACTATAAAGACAGATAGCAAAAGTTTATATAAACAAACATAATGAGAAAAAAGTGGCAAAAGTAAATGTTGGTCCTTTGGAAAAACAGAAGGAGCATTTAGTTATGGCATATCACAGTGGAGGATACTAATATCTTGCCAGTAATTAACAAAGAGACAAATGTAGGTGAGGATTTGGAAACTATCATTATTACAGAACAGCTCGTTTTGGACTGTTGGAGATAATTGAGCTAATAATAGAAAATTCTCCTGGCGCTGACAGAATGTGTCCCAGGGTACTAAAAGAGATGCCAGGAGAAATAGCTATTGCACTGACAGTAATTTTCCAAAATTCACTGGACATTGTGGCAGTCCCAGCAGATTGGAAAGCAGCAAAAGTGACACCACTATTTTAAAAAGGAGGTGGACAAAAAATGGGGAATTATACCCCAGTTAGCTTCTTCTCTGTATTGGGAAAGATGCTTGGGTCTATTATCAAGGACGAAATAGCAGGGATTCGATAGAAATTGTCCCATTGGACAGACACAGCATGGGTTCATGAAGTGCAGGTCATGCTCGACAAATCTTTTGGAATTCTATGAAGACATTTCAAGCAAGGTGGACAACAGGAGCCCAGTGGATACGGTGTACCTGGATTTCCAAAAGGCCTTCAACAAGGTGCTGTGCAAGAGGCTGTTGCATAATATAAGGGTGCATGGCATTGGGGGTAGAGTATTAGCATGGATAGAAGATTGGTTGACTAACAGGAAGCAAAGTGTGGGTTTAAATGCGTATTATTCTGGCTGGCAATCAGTGACTAGTAGTGTGCCTGAGGGATCAGTGTTGGGACTGCAATTATTTAGAATTGATACAGATGATTTGGAGTTGGGGACCACATGTAGGGTGTCAAAGTTTGCATATGACACTAAGATGAGTAGCAGGACAAAGTGTGCAGAGGGCTGTGAAACTCTGCAGAGGAACATAAATACATTGAGTGAGTGTGCAATGGTCGGTCATATGTAATGTCATATTGTTTGGTTGGAGTAACATTAAAAAAGAGATTATTACTTGAATTTTAAAAAGTTGCATTATTTGATATGCAGAGGCACCTGAGTATCCTTCTGCATGAAGGTTGGTCACCAGGTATAACAATCAATTCAGAAGGCAAATGCAATTTTGTCCTTCATTGCTGAAGGGATTGTGCTGAAAAGCAGAGGTTATGTTCCAGCTGTATTGGGTGCTGGTGAGGCCACACCTGGAGTACTGCATGTAGTTTTTATCTCCTTAGTTGAGAAAGGATGTACTTGCACTAGAGGGTGTGCAGAGGAGGTTATCTATGTTGATTCCGGAGTTGAGGGGGTTGGCTTAACAGAGACTGAGTAGATTGGGATTATATTCATTGGAATTCAGATATATATGGAAACATATAAAATAATGAATGAAATGGATAAAATAGAAGTAGAGAGGATGTTTCCACTGGCAGGTGAATCTAGGACAAGAGGGCATCACTTCAAAATTAGAGGCAGCAAATTTAGGACTGAATTGAGAAGGAACTTCTTAACCTCAATGGAATTCATTGCCTAGGGAAGTAGTTGATGCTAGTTCAGTAAACGTTTTTAAAGCTCAGATAGATTTTTTTTAACAAGAAATAATTAATTAAGGAATATGGTGAGAACATGGGTAAATGGTTCTGCGTCCACGAAATGATCAGCCAAGATCTTATTGAATGGCAGAGCAAGCTCAAAGGGCAGGATGGTCTTCTCCTGTTCCTAGTTCAGATGTTATGCATTCCTCCCTCACTCGTGACTTGGAGGTGCTGGTGTTGGATTAGGATGGACAAAATTAAAATTCACAGAACACCAGGTTTATTTGGAAGCACTAGCGTTGCTGCAACTTCATCAGGTGGTTGTGTGTTTTTAACTTTGTCCCTCACTCTTGTAATTTATGAACAGCAACAAAAGCCACGAAGCACTGTGCATGCTCCAGCCAACAATAGTCCCCGGATGATTGATGTCAGCGGCGGACAAATGGAAGGACAGGGGCGGAGCTGGTGGGGCAGTTGGCCCTCCGACCAAGGAGAAAGTGAGGTCTGCAGATGCTGGAGATCAAAGTTGAGAGCACAGCAGGTCAGGCAGCATCCAGGGAACAGGAGATTCGACGATTCGGGCACAGGCCCTTCTTCAGGAATGAGGAATGAGGCCCTCCGACCAATCAGAGTGAACGAGGGGCAGGACTTCATCCGCGGATGTGCGGGCCGAGCCCTGTCGGTAAGGAAAGAAATAAACAGCAGCAACCGGGAGGGAAATGGTGTTGGTATGGGCTGAGAGGTTTTACAAATATTTGGTGCACATCGGAAAATACAATTTGAAACTTACAGTCTCGTTTTTGCAGCAAACGCGAAAATGCCTCATCTAGCGATTGACTCGAGTACGACCATCTTTATTCGGGGCAATGATTCACTGGACACGTGCGGCCGCCAGCTTTATAGGGGGCAAGATTCAGAGGGGTGTATGTGCAGCCCTCCCTGGTAGAGAGTCATAGGGCAGGATTTACACAGCACATTCAAACCCAGAGAAATGGATTTTTTTTTTCTGGATTTGTTTCGTCATTCATTTAAATGATTTGGATGTGAATAGAGGCGGTACAGTTAGTAAGTTTGCAGGTGACACCAAAATTGTTGGTATTGTAGTCAGTGAGGAAGTGAGGACTGCAGATGCTGGGGATCAGAGCTTAAAAGTGTTGCTGGAAAAGCGCAGCAGGTCAGACAGCATCAAAGGAGAAGGAGAATCGACGTTTCGGGCATGCCCAACTCCGCCCCCACGCCGACCTTCGTCCCCGCCCCCAGCTCCAGCCCCACACCAGGTCCTAGCTCCCTGCCCTGCCGTGTTTTCACCATCCCTCCAGAACTACCCCTCTCTGAGGATGAAAGATCAGTCCTCAGCAGAGGCCTCACCTTCATTCCCCTACGCTCTCGGATTAACGAGTTCAACACGCGGCGAGACATCGAACAATTCTTCCACCGCCTTTGCCTCCGTGCCTACTTCTTCAACCAGGATTCTCGCCCACCCTCTGACGACCCCTTCTCCCGCCTTCAACACACCGCATCCACCTGGACACCCCGCGCTGGCCTCTTACCCGCCCTCGATCTCTTCATAGCCAACTGCCACCGCGACATTAACCGCCTCAACTTCTCCACCCCTCTCACTCACTCCAACCTCTCTCCCTCGGAACGTACAGCCCTCCACTCCAACCCCAATCTCACCATCAAACCGGCAGACAAGGGAGGCGCAGTAGTAGTTTGGCGCACTGACCTTTACACCGCTGAGGCTAAACGCCAGCTCGCGGATACCTCCTCCTACTGCCCCCTTGACCATGACCCCACCTCCCACCACCAAACCATCATCTCCCAGACCATCTATAACCTCATCACCTTAGGGGATCTCCCATCCACCGCCTCCAACCTCATAGTCTCACAACCCCGCACTGCCCGTTTCTACCTCCTGCCCAAAATCCACAAACCTGACTGCCCCAGCCGACCCGTTGTCTCAGCCTGCTCTTGCCCCACCGAACTCATCTCTGCATACCTCGAAACGGTCCTGTCCCCCTTAGTCCAAGAACTCCCCACCTACGGTCGGGACACCACCCACGCCCTCCACCTCCTCCATGATTTTTCGCTTCTCCGGTCCCAACACCTTATCTTCACCATGGACATCTAGTCCTTGTACACCTCCATCCCCCATCACGAAGGACTGAAAGCCCTCCGCTTCTTCCTTTCCCGCCGTACCAACCAGTACTCTTCCACTGACACCCTCCTTCGACTGACTGAACTGGTCCTCAGCCTGAACAACTTCTCTTTCCAATCCTCCCACTTCCTCCAAATCAAAGGAGTAGCCATGGGCCCCAGCTATGCCTGCCTCTTCGTAGGATATGTGGAACAATCCATCTTCCGCAGCTACACTGGCACCACCCCCCACCTTTTCCTCCACTACATCGATGATTGTATCGGCGCTACCTCGTGCTACCACGAGGAGGTTGAACAGTTCATCCACTTTACCAACACCTTCCACCTGGACCTTTCCATTTCTATCTCGGGCGACCGAATCAACACAGACATTTACTATAAACTGACCGACTCCCACAGCTACCTAGATTACACCTCCTCCCACCCTGCCCCCTGTAAAAATGCCATCCCATATTCACAATTCCTTCGTCTCGCCACATCTGCTCCCAGGAGGACCAGTTCCAAAACCGTACAACCCAGATGGCCTCCTTCAAAGACCGCAATTCCCCCCCAGACGTGATCGACGATGCCCTCCTCCACTTCCCGCTCCTCCGCCCTTGAGCCCCGCCCCTCCAACCGCCACCAGGACAGAACCCCACTGGTCCTCACCTACCACCCCACCAACGTGTCATCCGCCGTCATTTCCACCACCTCCAAATGGACCCCACCACCAGGGATATATTTCCCTCCCCTCCCCTATTAGCATTCCGAAAAGACCACTCCCTCCGTAACTCTCTCGTCAGGTCCACACCCCCCACCAACCCAACCTCCACTCCCGGCACCTTCCCCTGCAACCGCAAGAAATGCAAAACTTGCGCCCACACCTCGCCCCTTACTTCCCTCCAAGGCCCCAAGGGACACTTCCATATCTGCCACAAATTCACCTGCACCTCCACACACATCATTTATTGCATCCGCTGCACCCGATGTGGCCTCCTCTATATTGGGGAGACAGGCCGCCTACTTGCGGAATGTTTCAGAGAACACCTCTGGGACACCCGAACCAACCAGCCCAACCACCCCGTGGCTCAACACTTCAACTCCCCCTCCCACTCCACCAAGGACATGCAGGTCCTTGGACTCCTCCATCGCCAGACCATAGCAACACGACGGTTGGAGGAAGAGCGCCTCATCTTCCACCTAGGAACCCTCCAACCACAAGGGATGAACTCCGATTTCTCCAGTTTCCTCATTTCCCCTCCCCCCACCTTGTCTCAGTCAAATCCCTCGAACTCAGCACCGTCTTCCTAACCTGCAATCTTCTTCCTGACCTCTCCGCCCCCACCCCACTCTGGCCTAACACCCTCACCTTGATCTCCTTCCACCCATCGCATCTCCAACTCCCCTCCCCCAAGTCCCTCCTCCCTACCTTTTATCTTAGCCTGCTGGACACACTTTCCTCATTCCTGAAGAAGGGCTTATGCCCGAAACGTCGATTCTCCTATTCCTTGGATGCTGCCTGACCTGCGCTTTTCCAGCAACACATTTTCAGCTTTCAAGGATGTTGCCATGGTTAGAGGATTTGTGTTGCAGGGAGAGGCATATTAGGCTAGGGCCATTTTCCCTGGAGTGTCATAGGCTGAGGTGTGATGTTGAAGAGGTTTATATAATCGTGAGGGGCATGGATAGCTTAAATAGACAAGGTGTTTAACCTGAGGTGGTGGAGCCCCGAACTAGAGGATATAGGTTTAGGGTGTGAGGGGAAAATTCAACAGGAGCTTAAAGGGCAACAAAAATTGTAACATTTCAAAGGCATTTGAATAGGAAGGGTTCAGAGGGATGTCGGCCAAGTACTGGCAAATGGGAATAGATTAGGTTAGAATATCAGGTTGGCAGAGACTGGTTGGATTGAAGAGTCTGTTTTTGTGCTAGACATCTCTGACTGTGGGATCATAAAAGTGAACACTGCTCTGATTCACCTGTGAGCTCCTTGGTGTCCACTTGTTCGTTATCTAGCTTCCTCAGTCTGAGTGTATTTTTGCTCTGTTTAGTATTTTACTATTACCTTCACAGACCTTTCTGTAAATGAATTATCCACTGCTGCCCAGCTCCTGACCATATTACAGAGGAAGTAGTACTGGATGTCTTAAATTGTAGCAAGGTGGATAAATCCCTGGGACCTGTTAAGGTGTATCCCAGACATTTGTGGAAAGCTAGGAAAGTGATGGCAGTGTCCCTCTCTGAGATATTGATATTGTCATTGGTGACAGGTGAGGTGCTGGAAGACATGTGCCATTATATTAAAAAGGTGGTAAGGAAAGGCCAGGGAACAAGAGAACAGTGAGCCTGAAGTCAGTGGCAGGCAAGTTGTTGGAAGGGATTCTGAGGGACAGGATTTACATGTATTTGGAAAACTGAGGAATGATTAGTTAACATGGCTTTGTATGTGGGAAATTCTCTCTGTCTAACTTGATTGAGTTTTTTTGAAGATGTGGCAAAGATGATTGATAAAGGCAGACTGTGGATGTTGTCTATATGGACACTGAACGATGTTCCACAAAGCAGACTGGTTAGCAAGGTTAGATAGCATGAAGTGTTGGGAGAACTAGCCATTTGGATACAAAACTGCCTTGAAGGTAGGAGACAGAGGGTGGTGGAGGATTGCTTTGCGGACTGGAGGCCTGTGAGCAGCAGTGTGCTGCAGGAATGGATATTGGGCCCTTAAATAAATTACTTGGAAGTGAATATATGAGGTATGGTCAGGAGGTTTACAGAAGACACCAAAATTGGAGGTGTAATGGACAGTGAAGAAGGTTAGTTCAGAATACAACAGGATCTTGACCAGATGGGCCATTGGGGTGAGGAATGGCAGACGGAGTTCAATTTAGATAAATGTGAGCTGTTGTATTTTGGAAAGGCAAATCAGGGCAGGACTTATACACTTAATGGTAAAGTCCTTGGGAATATTGCTGAACATAGAGACCATGGAGTGCAGGTTCATAGTTCCTTGAAAGTAAAGTTGCAGGTAGGCAGACTAGTGAAGATGGTGTTTGGTAGGCTTATATTTATTGGTCAATGCATTGAGTACAGAAATTGTGGCTGGACAGGATATTGATTAAGCCATTTCGGGAATTCTGTTTTAAGTTCGAAATTCCCTGTTCTGGAAAGGGTATTGTGAATCTTGAAAGAGTTCAGACAAGATTTACAAAGACTTTGCTAGGGTTGGAGGATTTGGGCTACAGGGTGAGGCTGAATAGGCCAGGGTTAATTTCCCTGAAGAGTCAAAGACTGAGAGGTGACTTCATGGAGATTTATTAAATCATGAGGAGCATAGATAAGGTGAATAGCTAGGGTCTTTTCCCCCCAGTTCGGTGGGTTCAAAACAAGATCGCATGGACTTAAGTTGAGAGGGCAAAGATTTAAAACTGATCTAAGGGGCAAAGTTTTCAAATTGTGTGTGATGCATGTGTGGAATGAGCTGCCAGATGAAGTAGTGGAGGCTGATACAATTACAACATTTGAAAGGCATCCGATTGGGTACATGAGTAGGAAGAGTTTCGAATGATATAGACCAATAGCTGGCAAATGGGGCTCCATTTGTTGAGGATTCCTAGTTGGCATGGACAAATTGGACCAAAGGTCTGTTTCTGTGCTGTACATCTCTATGACACTAATAAATGAAAATAAGATGTGTTCCTCTTTTGTGGAGAGCTAGCAGAAGCACAGATTATTGTCCTTGGAGCTGAGAAGGTTAAGCAGTGATTTTGACCAGGTGCAATTTGTTTCGAGGATATTTAATTTGCAGAGAGAGGGGAATTGTTAACAATGTCTCAATTTTAGTAACTATTTTCAGGTAATTGGCAAATAATATGTGAATATGTGAACATTATTTTATTCAGTAAGTTCTGAACATCTGGAACAGTCTGAATGGCAGCTGGACACAGACTCAGCAGTTATTCATAAACAGATTTGGAATTTTACTTTTTAAGGGAAGATTTGGGAGGCTATGGGCAAATGGGAAGGGAATTGGGACCAATTTGCAGCATCTCCAGAGCGAGAGGGTACAGCCCCAATGGGCTGAATAGCCCCAGGCTCTGTGATACTGCCCCATTGACTGTGAATGTTGAAGCTCATCCAAGGGCAGAGAGAGGGAGAATCCCATCACTCACCTCACAATGGGCCCCGATGATTGATGTCAGCGCAGGCCAATAGGGGGCAGAGGGCAGTACTGGAGGACCAGGTCGTACCAGTTTGTCCTCCAACCAATCGGAGTGAATGAGGGCATCCTCAAGGCTGGAACTAAAGAAAGGCACATATCGCAGAGATTTAAGAAACTGGAGGACATGAGATAGGGAGCGTTCTGTGGCTGGTGAGGAATTATATAAATCAGGAAGAGTTGTGAGGCTGGATGAGGTGACAACGATCGGGAGAGTTGAGGATGAAGGAATTTAGAGTTAGTGAGGATTAGAGTCATAATGTTATACAGCAAGGAAACAGGCCCTGTGGTCCAACCAGTCCATGCCGACCATAATTCCAAACTGAACTAATTGTACCTGCCTCCGCTTGGTCCACATCCATCCAAATATTTCCTATTTATGTACTTATCTGAATGTCTTTTAAATATTGTAATTGTATTCACAGCTACCACTTCCTCTGGAAGTTCATTCCATGCGTGCAATTTTTTTTAAAAACCGTAATGTCTTTTCTCAAATCTTTCTCATTTCTTCTCAAAATGAATGCACCCGAGTTTTGAATCCCCCTCTCCCCCAGCTATTCACCTTATCTACACTCTTTCTGATTTTATAAACCTCTAATAAGATCACCCCTCAACCTCGTGCACGCCAGTGAAACAATTCCCAGTCTATCCAGCCTCTCCTTAGAACACAATCCCTCCATTCATGGCAACATGCTGGTAAATCTCTTCTGAACCTGCTCCAATTTAATAATATCCTTCCTAATAACAGCACAACCAGAACCGGACAGAAGAGGCCTCCCCAACGTCCTGTATTTCCTCAACATAACGTCCCAACTCCTGTACTCAAAGGTCTGAACAATGAAGGTAAGTGTGCTAAGCACCTTCTTAACCACCCTGTCTACATGTAACACAAACTTCAAAGACGTGAAGCCCTCGGTCTCTTTGTTCCCATATCACTACTCAAGGCCCTACTTTTATTGAGTATAAGTCCTACCCTCGTTTGTTTTGTCAGGATGTTATATTTTGCATTTATTCCAATCCAAAAATTTTTTGAGTATAAAGGCAGTAGGAGTATAATTAAGAGGGAAATCAGGAGGCAAAAAAGGGACGTGAGTTAGCTTTGGCGAATAGGGTTAAGGAGAATCCAAAGGGCTTTTGTAAATACATGAGGAACAAAAGGCTAACTAGGGAGAAAATAGAGATCCTCAAAGATCAACAAGGCAGCCATTGTGTGGAGCTGCAGGCGATGGGCGAGATAGGAAACCAGTTTTTTGCATTAGTGTTTACTGTGAAGAAGTACATGGGAGATATAGAATGTGGGGAAATAAATGGTGACATCTTGAAAAATGTCCATATTACATAGGAGGAGGAGGTGCTCAATGAGTGGCTAAGGAGCTGGTGCAGGGGAAAAGGATTCACGTTTTTTGAATCGTTGTGATCTCCTCTGGAGTAGAGTTGACCTGCATAAGAAGGATGGATTGTACCTGAATTGGAAGGTGTCGAATATCTAGGCAGGGAGACTTGCTAGTAATACTCTGGAGGCATTAAACCAGTGAGAGAGTGGGTGTAAACCCAAGAAGATAGTGAGGAAAGAGATATGTCTGAGGCTGGTACTGTTCAGAAGTCAAATAGTCAAGGCAGGCAAGGGCAAGGCACAGAATGAAGTCTGACTGAGCAGTTACACTGCATTTACTTCAATAGAAGAGGCCTGACAGGGAAGGCAGATGAGTTCAGGGTATGGTTTTGAACATGGCACTGGGATATTATAGCAATTACAGAGACATCATTCGGGGATGGATAGGACTGGCAGCTTAATGTTCCAGGGTATAGATGCTATAGGAAGAATAGAAAGGGGGACAAGAGAGGAGAGGGAGTGGCATTTTTGATTCGGGATAGCATTATGTTTTTGCTTAGGGAAGATATTCCTGGGAGTACGCCCAGTGAAGTTATTTAGGTGGAACTGGGAAATATGAAAGGGATGATCACCTTATTGGGGTTTTCTGCATGGATTTCGTCCGGGTGCTCTGGTTTCCTCCCACAGTCCAAAGATGTGCAGGTTGGGTGGATTGTCCAGGTTGAATTGCCCACAGTGTTCAGGGATGTGCAGGTTGGGTGGATTGTCCAGGCTGAATTGCCCATAATGTTCAGGGATGTGTAGGTTGGCTGGCCCTGGGAAATGCAATGTTACAGGTTAGGAGGCTCTCCAGGTCAGTATCAATGTGATGGGCTGAATGACCTGCTTCCACACTGTTGGGAGTCTCTGATAATTCTACTAGTTTTAAAATAGTTACAGAAAATAATATACCAGATCTAAAAGTTAAGGTTCTGAATTGGACAAAGGCCAATTTTGATGGCACAAGGCAAGAACTTTCATCTGGCCCCTCAAGCCTGCTCTACCATTCAATAAGACCAGGGCTGATCTTTTCATGGCCTCAGCTCCACTTTCCTGCTCTCTCACCATAACCCTTAATTCCTTTCCTGTTCACAAATCTACCTTTTGCCTTAAAGGCGTTCAAGTTGATAATGTCAAATGCTGCACTCGGCAGGGAATTCCACAGATTCACAACCCTTTAGCTGAAGAAGCTCCTCCTGAACTCAGTCCTAAATCTGCTCCCCCTTATTTTGAGGTAATGCTCTGTAGTTTGACCTGCCCCCAGTGGAAATAGCCTCTCTGCTTCTGTTGTATCTACTCCCTTCATAATTTTATTGTTTCCTATCCAACCTCCCATTCTTCTAAATTACAATGACTATAGAACCAGTTTTCTCAATCTCTCCACATACACCAACCCTCAACTCCTGACTCAAACTAGTGAACCTCCTCTGTACTTCCTCCAGTGCCAGTACATCCTTCCTGAAGTAAGGAGACCAAACCTGTGCACAGTACTCCAGGTGTAGCCTCCCCAGCACCCTGTACAGCTGCAGCATAACCATCCCTCTAGCAAGGAAGGACAATATTCCCTTCACTGCCTTAATTACCTGCTGCACCTGCAAACCAACTTCCTGTGATTCATGCAGAAGGACACCCAGCTCCCTCTGTACAGCAGCATGGTGCACGTTTCCACCATTTCATCATCCAGTTTGCTGTTAGTCCGACCAAAATGGATAACCTCACATATCCCAACATTGAACTCCATCTGCCAGATCCTTACCCACTCATGTAACTGATCTGTATCCCTGTGCAGACTGACAGTGGCCTCTGCAGACATTGCTCTACCTCATCTTTATATCAAATGTGAACTCTGACACCGTACACTTGGTCCTCAACTCCAAAACATTTGTGTAAATTGCAAACAGTTGTAGTGCCAACACTAATCCAAACACCCGTTTATCCCCATTCTTTATTTTTTGTTGGTTAACCGATCCTGTATCAATGATAATTACCCATAATGCCATTCATCTTTACCGTATTCAGCAGCCTTTTATGTGGCAACTTATCGAATGCATTCTGGAAATCCAGGTACACCACATCCACCGAGTCCGCCTTTTGCAACACACTCGTCGTATCCTCAAATAATTCCAGTAAATGCGTTAAACGTGACCTGCCTTTCATGAATCCATGCTTTGTCTCCTCAATGAGACAATTTCTACCCAGATATCTCACCACTACTTCCTTCAGAGGTTCAAGCATTTTCTCCACTACAGGAGTTAAGCTAACGGGTCCTTTTTGAAAAATAGTGGCACCACATTTGCAGCTTCCAGTCTGTCGAAACCATCCCAGAATCCAACAAATTTTAGTGAATTATCACGAGGTCTATTTGTTATCCCCCCCCCCCCCCCCCATCTCTTTTAGTCCCTGGGATGCATTCCATCAGAGCCAGGAGACCCATCTACCTTTAGGCTGTTATCTTTCCCAACGTTACCTCTTTGCTGAGAATGATTGCTCCTGTATCCTCATCTGTCATTGCCTTCATAGGCCTGCGACAATGAGAGTATATAGACAGTATGTTCCTGTTAAGGCCAAGGCTGTAGGTGTAAAGAATGCTGCCTGACGAAAGAAATTGTGGGCCTGGTCAAGAAAATGAAGGAGGCATATGGCAGGTACAGAGAGTTGTGTTTGTGTGAATCCCTAGAGGAGTATAGGGGCAGTAGGAGTATACTCTAGGTAAACCAGGAGGGAAAAAAGGGGCCATGAGATAGCTTTAGGAAATAGGTTTAAGGAGAATCCAAAGTGATTGTACAAATACACTAAGGACAAACGAGTAACCAGGCAGAGAATAGGTACCCGCAAAAATCATCAAGGCTGTCTGTGGAACCGCAGGAGGTGAGAACGATTCTATATGAGCGGAGAGGTTTTACAAACAAAATGTGCACATCGGAAAACACAAATTTGACCGTCCCAGTCTTGTGTTTTCAGTAAACTGGGAGTTGCCTCAGTGTGGCTGCAGGCATGAGTGCGCGCCGCCATCTTTATTCGGGGCAAGAATTCACTGGACACATGCGGAGCCGCCAGCTTTGTAGGGGGCAAGGTGCAGCCTTTCTCTGGTACAGAGTCATGGGGCAGGATTTACACAGAGCACATTCAAACTCAGAGAAATGGATGTTTATTTCTGCATTTGTTTCAACATTCATTTAAATGATTTGGTATCGTAAATGAGTTTGCAGGTCATACAAAATTTGAGGTATTGTAGATAATGAAGAAGGTTACCTCAGATTGATCAGATGGGGTTTAATTTAGATAAATGTGAGGTGCTGCATTTTGGAAAAGCAAATCAGGGCAGGACTGAATGGCAAGGCCCTGGAGACGTTTGCGGAACAAAGAGACCTTGGACTGCAGGTTCATAGTCCTTGCAAGTCAAGTTGCAGGCAGATAGGATGATGAAGAAGGTGTTCAGCATATTTTCCTTTATTGGTTCGAGCATTGAGTATAGGATGTGGGAGGTCATGTTGCTGTACAGGACATTCGTTAGGCCACTTTTGGAATAGTGTGTGCTATTCTGGCCTGCCTCCTATGAGAAGGGTGCTGTGAAACTTGAAAGGATTCAAAAAAGACTTACAAGGATGTTGTTAGGGTTGGAGGATTTGAGCTGTAGGGTGAGGCATAAAAGGCTGGGGCTGTTTTCCCTGGAGTGCCATAGGCTGAGTGGTGATGTTATGGAGGTTTATACAATCATGAGGGTCATGAATTGAGTAAATGAACAAGGTGTTTTCCCTGGAATGGTGGTGTCCAGATGTAGAGGGCATTGCTTTAGGGTGAACAGATAAAATTTCAAAGGGGCCTAAAGGGCAACTCTTTCATACAGTGGGTGGAATGAGCTGCCAGAGGAAGTGGTGGAGGCTAGTACAATTAAAACGTGTTAAAGGCATCTAAATAGACACATGATATGATTAGGAAGCGTTTACAGGGATATGGGCCAGTGCTGGCAAATGGGAATAGACTAGGTTCGGACACCTGTTTGGCAAGGGTGAGTTAGACTGAAGGGTCTGTGTCGGTGCTCTACATCTCTAACTGTGGGATCATAACAGCTTACACTGTTCTGCTTCATCTCTGGGCTCCCTCATGACCACTTTGTCAATATCTAGCTTCCTCAATCTCGAACAATGGGTGTATTTTTGGTCTGTTTGGTATTTTACTATTATTTTTACAGACATTTTTGTAAGTTAATTTTTCACTGCCGCCCAGCCCCTGACCATGTGCTGCTTATCAATATTTTCTGGAAAATCTTTAACAGTCAAGAACTCCTTTTTCCAATAAGCAAGTGTATCTTCCTTCCATTTCTGATTATCTCATTCTGCACCATTTTCATTCCCTGTAATCCGTTTTGCACTCCTTGAAACATCAACTGTGTTTCTCCTTCCACAGATACCAGTGATTTATGCCAAAGCCCTGTTGCCTGTGGAGAGGGTGATAGAACATAGAACATAGAAGAATACAGCGCAGTACAGGCCCTTCGGCCCTCGATGTTGCGCCAATCCAAGCCCAACTAACCTACACTAGCCCATTATCCTCCATATGCCTATCCAATGCCCACTTAAATGCCCATAATGAGGGAGAGTCCACCACTGCTACTGGCAGGACATTCCATGAACTCACGACTCACTGAGTAAAGAACCTACCCCTAACATCTGTCCTATACCTACCACCCCTTAATTTAAAGCTATGCCCCCTTGTAATAGCTGACTCCATACGTGGAAAAAGATTCTCACTGTCGACCCTATCTAAACCCCTAATCATCTTATACATCTCTATCAAGTCACCCCTAAACCTTCTTTTCTCCAATGAAAACAACCCCAAGTGCCTCAGCCTTTCCTCATACGATCTTTCTACCATACCAGGCAACATCCTGGTAAACCTCCTCTGCACCCGTTCCAGTGCCTCCACATCCTTCCTATAGTATGGCGACCAAAACTGCACACAATACTCCAGATGTGGCCGCACCAGAGTCTTATACAACTGCAACATGACCTCAGTACTCCGGAACTCAATTCCTCTACCAATAAAAGCCAGTACGCCATATGCCTTCTTCACCGCACTATTTACCTGGGTGGCAACTTTCAAAGATTTGTGTACATGGACACCAAGATCCCTCTGTTCATCCACACTACCAAGTATCTGACCGTTAGCCCAGTACCCCATCTTTTTATTACTCTTACCAAAGTGAATCACCTCATACTTAGCTACATTGAACTCCATTTGCCACCTTTCTGCCCAGTTCTGCAGCTTATCTATATCCCGCTGTAACCTGCCACATCGTTCCTCACTGTCTACAACTCCTCCGACTTTCGTATCATCCGCAAACTTGCTCACCCAACCTTCTAGCCCCTCCTCCAGGTCATTTATAAAAATGACAAACAGCAATGGTCCCAAAACAGATCCTTGCGGAACACCGCTAGTGACGGCACTCCAAGATGAACCTTTGCCATCAACTACTACCCTCTGTCTTCTTCCAGCCAGCCAACTCCTAATCCAAACCTCCAACTCACCCTCAATGCCATACCTCCGTATGTTTTGCAGTAGTCTACCATGGGGAACCTTATCAAATGCCTTACTAAAATCCATATACACCACATCTACTGCTTTCCCCTCGTCCACCTCCTTAGTCACCTTCTCAAAGAATTCAATAAGGTTTGTGAGGCACGACCTGCCCTTCACAAAACCATGCTGACTATCCTTGATCACATTATTCCTATCCAGATGTTCATAAATCCTATCCCTTACAATTCTCTCTAAGAGTTTGCCCACAACAGAAGTGAGACTCACCGGCCTATAGTTACTAGGGTTATCCCTACTCCCCTTCTTGAACAAGAGAACCACATTTGCTAGCCTCCAATCTTCTGGCACTACTCTTGTAGACAACGAGGACATAAAAATCAAGGCCAATGGCTCTGCAATCTCCTCCCTTGCTTCCCAGAGAATCCTAGGAAAAATGCCATCAGGCCCAGGGGACTTATCTATTTTCACCCTTTCCAGAATTTCCAACACCTCTTCTCTACATACTTCAAAGCCATCCATTCTACTTAATTGTGACTCAGTACTCACATTGACAACAATGTCCTGTTCCTGAGTGAATACTGACGAAAAGTATTCATTCAGTGTCTCCCCAATCTCTTCAGCCTCCACACGGAACTTCCCACTACTATCCTTGACTGGACCTATTCCTACCCTAGTCATTCTTTTATTCCTGACATACCTATAGAAAGCCTTAGGGTTTTCCCTAATCCTACCAACTAAGGACCTTTCATGTCCCCTCCTTGCTGCTCTTAGCTCTCTCTTCAGGTCCTTCCTGGCTACCTTATAACTCTCAATTGCCCCAATTGAACCTTCACGCCTCATCTTTACATAGGCTGCCCTCTTCCATTTAACAAGGGATTCCAATTCCTTATTAAACCACGGCTCCCTCACACGACCCTTTCCTCCCTGCCTGACGGGCACATACTTATCAAGGACACTCAATAGTTGCTCCTTGAACAAGCTCCACATATCAATTACACCCTTGCCTTGAAGCTTACTTTTCCAGGCCACACATCCTAAGTCATGCCTCACAGCATCATAATTTCCCTGCCCCCATCTATAACTCTTGCCCTGTAGTGCACACTTATCCCTCTCCATCACTAGAGTAAATGTCACCGAATTGTGGTCACTGTCCCCAAAGTGCTCACCTACCTCTAATTCTAACACCTGGCCTGGTTCATTACCCAGAACCAAATCCAGTATGGTCTCACCTCTTGTTGGCCTATCTACATATTGTGTCAGGAAACTCTCCTGCACACATTGGACAAACACTGACCCATCTAACGAACTTGAGCTATAGCTTTCCCAATCAATATCAGGAAAGTTAAAGTCCCTAACAACCACCCTATTACTTTCACTCTTCTCTTGAATCATCCTCGCAATCCTTTCTTCTACGTTTCTAGGACTATTAGGAGGCTTGTAAAATACTCCTAACAGGGTGAGCTCACCCTTCCAATTCCGAACCTCAGCCCAAACTACCTCAGATGGCGAGTCTTCATCCATCATCCTTTCCACAGCTGTAATACTATCTTTGACAAGCAATGCCACACCTCCCCCTCTTTTACCCCCCACCTCTGACCCTACTAAAACATTTAAACCCTTGAACCTGCAACAGCCAATTCTGTCCCTGTTCTACCCATGTCTCCGTAATAGCCACAACATCGAAGTCCCAGGTACCAACCCACACTGCAAGTTCACCTACCTTATTTCGTATACTTCTTGCATTGAAGTATACACACTTCAAACCACTTTCCTGTTTACAGGCACCCTCCTTTGAAATTGATGCCATGTTCCTAACCTCCCTACACTCCAGGTCCTGCACCCTAAAGCTACAGTCTGGGTTCCCATGCCCCTGCAGAGTTAGTTTAAACCCCCCCCCCCCCCCCCCCAAGAGCACTAGCAAACCTCCCACCAAGGATACTGGTGCCCCTCAGGTTCAGGTGTAGACCATCCTGTTTATAGAGGTCCCACCTTCCCCAGAAAGAACCCGAGTTATCCAAATACCGGAATCCCTCCCTCCTGCACCATCCCTGTAGCCACGCATTTAACTGTTCTCTCTCCCTATTCCTCGACTCTCTATCACGTGGCACGGGTAACAAACCAGAGACAACAACTCTGTTCGTTCTAACTCTGAGCTTACAACCTAGCTCCCTGAAAGCCAGCCTAACATCCTCAGCGCTCCTCCTAACTATGTCATTGGTGCCAATGTGGACCACGACTTCGGGCTGCTCCCCCTCCCCCTTAAGGATGTTTGACTTTCTTGTACAGCTGCAGTTTATGTGGTGAAGGTGCTCCCACAATGTGGTTGGTTCAGAGACATTACAGAGTATTCATTACAGCAACAGTAAAGATCTGATGATAATGTCCAAATCAACAACAGTTTGAATTTTTATTATCATGCTTATAATTCCACAAAAATATTATTGAGAATTTTAAACATAAGGGCAGAGATGGTGATATTAGGTCAGGTGACCAAAAGCATTGCCAAATAAGCAGGTTTTGAGGAATGTCTTAAAGGAGGAAAGCAGACCTGAGGTTTTGGCTGCGAATTTCAGACCTTGTTGTTTTCGCAACTGGAAAAGCAGCCACACAGATGAAGTAATGAATTAACAGATCATTAGGAGTCTCGAACAGAATGGGTTGTCGAGGTCTCAAAGGTTGTGATGCAGCGAGCTAGGGATGATCACAATCAGGAATTAAATCAAGGGTAAGAATTTTAAATTGAGGGATGTGGGCTGGATGCTGGCAAGTGAGACTAGATTGAGTTGGGATATCTGGTCGTCATGGACGGGTTGGATTGAAGGGTCTGTTTCCATGCTGTACATCTCTGTGGCTCTATGTTGTTGATTATGAATAGGAGCCTTTTGATGGATCAACAAGTTTTGGTACGAGGGAGTACTTGGGCAGCAGAGATTTAGTTTTTCTTGAGATTCAGGGAGGTTGAATGTGGGAAGCTGGTCAGGAGTATGTTTGGATAATGAAGTCTGGAGATAACACAAGATGGATGGAAGTGTATAAGCTGAGACAAGGGTGGAATCAGCTAGAATTAGTGGTCTTGGAGTGGGACTGGGCTGTCACCCTCACCTCGCCTCTGGGATTCACCTGGTTGTCAGGTTATGAATCGGGGTGGTAACACAATCGGGAGCTGAGTGGCCCTGGTGGAGCCTAAAATGAGTGTCGCTCAGCTGGCTGTTGCTGAGCAGCTGCTGTTTGATAGCCCTGTTGATGACATCTTCCATCACTTTACTGCTGATCGAGTGTGGACTGATAGAGGGAAATTGCCTGGGTTGGATTGCCCTGTGTTTTTATGTTGAACATCCCTGGGCAATGTTTCACATTGTCGGTAGATGCCAGTGCTGGAGCGGTACGTGACTTGTCAAGTTCTGGAGCACAAGCTATCAGTGTTATTGCCAGAATGTTGGCAGAGCCCAGAGCCTTTGCACTACTTAACCATTTCTTGATGTTATTCAAACTCAACTGAACTGGCTTAAAACTCACATCTGTGATGTTAGAAACCACTGGAGAAGGCTAAGATGGATCATCCCACTTTGCACTTCTGGCTGAAGATTGCTGCAAATGCTGTCGTCTTATCTGGTGCATGGGTGTGTGAGGGTCCTCCGTCAGTAAGGGTGGGGATATCTGTGATGCTTCCTGCAGTGAGTTGTTTAATTGTCCATCACCATTCACAACTAGGTGTGGCAGAACTGCAGAGTTCCGATCTGTTCCATTGGTTGTAGGATCACTTAGCTCTGTTGCTTGCTGCTGATGCTGTTTGATATGCATGTAGTTCTGTTTGATAGCTTCACCAGGTTGGCGCTTCATTTTTAAGTCTGCCTGGTGCTGCTCATGGCATGCCCTCCTTTACTGTCCATTGTGATGGGTGAGAGCAGAATTTACAAACCCATGAGATTACAGATTGTGCTGGAGTACAGTTCTGCTGCTGTTGATGTCCCACAGTGCCTCAGAGATACCCAGTTTGAGATCTGACATCTCTTCGAAGTGTGTCCCATTTAGAACGGTGATAGTGCCACTCACCACAATGGAGGTTTTTCTCAACTTTAAGGCAAAACTTTGTCTCCAAAAGGAATGTGTGATGGTCGCTCGTACTGATATTGTCATGGACAGATGTATCTGCAGCTGGTCAATTCATAACAATGAGATCAAGTATGTTTTACACTCTTGGTTCCCTCACCACCCGCTGCAGACTCAATTGAGCAGCTATGTCCTTCAGGACCTGGCGAGCTCAGTCAGTAATTCTGTTGCAGAGCTAGTCTCGATTGTGGACATTGAAATCCTGTACCCAGAGTACATTTGACATCATTTTATTGCAGGCAGCTGGAAGCTCGGGGTCTGTTTTTGCAGCAGGACGTAGATCATCTGTCACCATTTCCGCCACCTCCACTGAGATGCTGCCAGACACAGGTTCCTGTCCCCTCCATTAACAGCTATGCACCCCCCCCCCCCCAACCCCCCTGCCAGATCGTAATCCACTCCTTTGTCTTTCCAAATGTTCTGATCTCTCTTTGGGTTCTGTCCCTGCCTATTATTTACTCTTTAACCCCTATCTCCTGCAGTACAAAGATCTGCAGGTTAGTTGAATTGGCCAAGCTAAATTTCCCCTAATGTTCAGGGATGTGTAGGTTAGGTGCATTAGTCAGGAGAAATATACAGTAATAGGGTAGGGGAATGGGTCTGGGTGGGATACCCTTCGGAGGGACGCTGTGGAACTTTTGGGCCGAATGGCCTGTTTCAACACTGTCAGGATTCTAATTTTCCCAGCTCCCATCGGTTCTGAGAAAGGGCCACTGGACAGATTTCTGTTCCCAGATGCTGCCAGACCTGCTGAGCTTTCCCAGCACCTTCTGCTTGTTGTTCCTGATTGACACCACCCATACACCTTCCGGGTTTGATTCAGACAGGGGGAGGATCACACCACTGACCTCACAATGGGGTCCAGCTGATTGGTGGAAGCTTTGGACCAATAGGAAAAGGTGGTGGGACTGGTGGACGAAGTGGAACCAGCTGGTCATCCAAACAATGGGAGTGAATGAGGGGCGTGGCCAGTGGGATGACACGTCACCAGTAACTCTGCCTGTGCAGTGCCACGTGACTCGGACTTTGGTGAATGTGGGAGACGCAAACAGGGAAGGGGAGAGTGGCCTCGGAGACAGGGAGATAATGAGTCACTTTAGACTGGGAAGTTTTAATTACACTCTGCGGTTCGCAAGTCTGAATTAGAAACTCTTAGTCCCGCGTTTGCAGCAGATGGGAAAATGGCTGCGGCCCTCAGGCGGTGATAGGTCCTGGGATATGGCCGCCATTTTTATTGGGGACAAGGTACAGTGAGGCGCATGAGCATGTCCCCTTCCTAGGATGGGGGGGGGGGGGGTGCAACTTGAAGAGAGGCATTTACACATCAAGCACATACCAAGAAAAAAGTATGTCTTTATATTCTTCCTGTACTGACTGAGAGTTTTGTTTTGTGAATTCATTTCATAGGATATTAAATCAGAATAATTGAGGCTGGGATCTCAAAAGCAAATTTTTACAGTCAATGGAGTCATCAGGATCTGAATATCATTGTCATTTAACTGTGGAAGGAGAAAGGTTTGTCTGTTCTGTTTGTGGGAAGATATCTCCAATATTTTTGTTAAACAGAAAGATGTACAAATTCGTGGTTGGATCACCCTTTGGGTGTGTGCTCTGTTCTGGGCCCTGCAGCTGAGGAAGGAGATATTGGCCTGAGAGGGAGCACCGATTTATCCAAATTACACCTTGTCTCCTTGTAAGAACTCTCAGATTAGACCCAATCACCCACTTCATGATGTTAACCTGTAAACTTCATATTTTCAATTACCTGCAAACTTCCCATTAAAAATCCTTTTGGACTCAAATTCCAGTATTTTTGTTTAATAAACCCCCCCCCCCCCCCCCCAAAAAAAAAAGTGAAATATTTCACCCCCAAACAAATTTCTATTGATTGACCTTTTGGGGCTACAAAGGGCTGAATTGAAAGATGAGGTGCTTCCCTGAGCTCCCATTGAGATGCATTGGAACAGTACAGGAGGCTGAGGGCAATGTAGGTATGAGCAGACAATGAAAATGACAGGGCTGCACTGTGAGGGCTGCTTGGCTCTGGAGTTGGGTGTAAACAGACTGATGTGAGACAGGGAGAAGGTGAAGCTGAAACTCAGTTTTAGTTCAGGCCATTCAGAAATTCACATGGTCCCAATGTGAACAACCAGTTTTAAGTGATACCTGCGGAGTATTTGTTAACAGTTTTTAAAGTACTTTTCCTGAGGGCAGTTGAGAGTTAACCACATTGCTGTCGGTCTGGAGTCACATGTTGGCCAGATCAGGTGAGGATGACCGTTTCCTTCCCTACAGGACATGAGTGAACCAGATGGGTTTCTAACAATTGACAATAGATTCATGGTCATCATTCGTCTTTTCATTCTAGATTGTATTGAATTCCGATGCCACCATCAGCCATGTTGGGATTCTATCCCGAATCCTCGGAACATTGCACATGTCACTCATCTGGCAGGAATACCATTAAGCCATTGCCTCCCTTTTTAGCAATGTTTAAAAGAAAGTTCCATCATTCTAATTGTACAATGTGAGATAAAATACTGCAACGTCCATGTGTCAGCCTCTCCAAAAGGTCAATCAATAGAAATTTGTTTGGGGGTGAAATATTTCACTTTTTTTTGGGGGGGGGGGGGGGGGGGTTTATTAAACAAAAAAATGAATCCAAATAAAAATCTTATGCCACGGACATGTAAATTCTGAAGCCGGGGGGGATTACAGAGACAGGGAGGGTTGTGGGGCCAGAGGGGGATTGTTGTCCAAACATCACTGTGGTGTACATGGACTGCAGCATTTCAGGGAGGCGGTTAACCACCACTTTCTCCAAGACAAGTAAAGATGGCCAATAAATACTGGTCTGGGCAGCAAAGGCAACCCCCAGTGAATAAAACCAAGCAGTGACCTCTCTGAGCTGACTTGCTGTGAAGTTAAAAACCTCTCTGGAAATGGAGTGGGCAGAGAAGAGAAACAGTGACATTTCACAGCTGCCCTCAGAGAAACCTCACCCTTGGAAGTATTCAGAGCCGGGATCAGCTCAGTGAGTTTCAGTCTCTTCAAATATCAATCTTAGTCGGTTTTATTTTATTAAATCTACAATAGTGAGTAAGGTGAGGATTTCTTTTTAATGTCTTACGGTCTCTTGATTAAATGTTTAAGATATGAACCGTAAGCATTAAATTATTCTCAGGCAGTATTTTTCGAGCAGTAAGACTGTGCCTTTGTCTTGGTCTGTAGATTGTTAAGGCGGAGAGATGGCCTGTTTTAGAGTGGCATGCTGTTCCTGTCGGATGTGGGAGATTAGGGAGAGTTTCAATGATCTTGATGATTATGTCTGCAGCAAGTGTGATTGCAAATCCTATTGGAACGCATGGATTGGTGGAGGAGTGATTAAAGGCAGTGAGGAATTGACAGGAGCTGGGGGTATGATAGTTGGCAGTCTCAGGAATGCAGGATACTGCAGATACAGTCAGGTAGATGGGTTACCTCCAGGAAAGCTAGGAGTGGTAGGTCGGTACTGCAGGAGTCTCCTGTGGCTATCCCCATCTCAGACAAGTATACTGTTTTGGAAAATGTAGGTGGTAATAGACTTTCAGGGGAATGTAGCACTGACAGCCAAGTTACTGGTACTGAGACTGGCTTCTAACATAATGTGAGGTATACCGAGTTCCACATGATCGATAGTGATAGGGGACTCTCTAGTCAGGGGCACAGTCTGCTGTTTCTGCAGCTGACAGTGAGAGATCAGAATGGGGTGGTGCCACCCTGGTGCCAGTGTCAAGGATTCAAAGTTTGTGCGAAGATTTGTAGCTCGGGTGCTCATTGTTGTGGTTCTGTTCGCCGAGCTGGAAGTTTTTGTTGCAAACGTTTCGTCCCCTGGCTAGGCGACATCATCAGTGCTTGGGAGCCTCCTGCGAAGCGCTTCTTTGATGTTTCCTCCGGTGTTGATAGTGGTCTGTCCCTGCCGCTTCTGGTTGTCAGTTTCAGCTGTCCGCTGTAGTGGTTGGTATATTGGGTCCAGGTCGATGTGTTTGTTGATGGAGTTTGTGGATGAATGCCATGCCTCTAGGAATTCCCTGGCTGTATTTTGCAAAATACCATGCAAGGACTGCACTAATCACTATATAGGACAAACAGGAAGACAGCTAACAATCCGCATACATGAACATCAACTAGCCACGAAACGACACGACCAGCTATCCTTAGTAGCCACACACACAGACAACAAGCAACATGAATTCGACTGGGACAACACTACTATCATAGGGCAAGCCAGACAGAGAACAGCCAGGGAATTCCTAGAGGCATGGCATTCATCCACAAACTCCATCAACAAACACATCGACCTGGACCCAATATACCAACCACTACAGCGGACAGCTGAAACTGACAACCGGAAGCGGCAGGGACAGACCACTATAAACACCAGAGGAAACATCAAAGAAGCGCTTCGCAGGAGGCTCCCAAGCACTGATGATGTCGCCTAGCCAGGGGACGAAACGTTTGCAACAAAAACTTCCAGCTCGGCGAACAGAACCACAACAGTGTCAAGGATGTCTCAGAGGGAGCAGAATATTCTCAAAAGGGAAATAACCAGTGAGAGGACATTGTACATTGGTACCAATGGCATAGGAATGGGAAAGCATGGGGTCCTGACGAGCAGGGAGATTTGCTAGTACCACTCGGGAGGCATTAAACCAGTGAGGGAGTCGGGGTAATCCTAAAGAGATAGTGAGAAAAGAGGTGAGTCTGAGGCTGGTACTGTTCACCAGTCAGACTGTCAAGGCAGGCAAGAGCAAGTCACAGAATGAGGTGCGACGGACCAGTTGCACTGCATTTATTTCAGTGCAGGAGACCTGACAGGTCAGGCTGGTGGGCTCAGGGTATGGTTTTGAACATGGCACTGGGATATTACAGCAATTACAGAGGCATCACTCAGGGATGGCTAGGACTAGCAGCTTAATGTTCCAGGGTATAGATGCTATAGCAAGGATAGAAAGGGGCCAACAGAGCAGGGAGAGAGGTGTTTTTGATTAGGGATAACATTATGGCTGGGCTTCGGGAGGATATTCCTGGGAGTATACCCAGGCAAGTTATTTGGTTGTTCCTGAGAAATAAGAAAGGGATGACCATCTCACTGGGATTGTATTATAGACTCTCTCCCAATAGTCAGCGGGGAATTGAGACACAATTTTACCAGGAGAGCTCAGTTATCTGTAAGAATAATATGGATGCAATGATAAGGGGTTTTAACTTTACTAACATGGCCTCGGAGTGCTGTAGTGTTAAGGGCTTGGATGGAAAGGTATTTGTTCGGTGTGTACGAGAACATTTCAGATTCAATTTGTAGGATGTACCTATTAGAGAAGGAACAAAACCTGATCTGTTTTCTTTATTCATTCACAGGATGAGGCTGTCACTGAGTCGGCCAGCATTTATTGCTGCTTTTACCCAGAGGGCAGTTAAGAGTCAACCACGTTGCTATAGGTCTGGAGTCCCATGCAGACCAGACCAGGTAAGGATGGCATTTTCCTTCCCTAAAGGTCGTGAGTGAACCACATTGGTTTTTCCAACAATTGACAATGGATTCCTTGTCGTCACTAGATTATTTTTTCCAGATATTTATTGAATTCACATTCCAAAATCTGCCGTGATGGGATTCAAACCCGGGTCCCCAGAACGTTATCTGGGTCTCTGGTTAACTGTCTAGCAATAATTTCACTCCATCATCACCGCCACTTAGGAAATGAGGAGTGACTGAGTTATCAGTGGGGCAGCGCATCAGCACCAAAGATCCCACAGTATTGTGGCTCAGTGGTTAGCACTGCTTCCTCAGCACCAGGGACCTGGGTTTGATTCCAGCCTCAGGCGACTGCCTGTGTTCAAGTTGGCACATTCTCCCCAGTGTCTGTAAGGGTTTCCTTCGGGTGTTCCAGTTTGCTCCCACAGTCCAAAGATGTTAGGTTAGTTGGATGAACCACGTAAAATTTCCCATAGTGTCCAGATGCAGTATATGAGGTTTTGGGATGTGCAGGCAAATCTCTGCCTGATGTGAAAAGATCCTTTTGTGGTCTTGGACAGAGGTCAGAGGGAGGTGTGGCCGCAACGTTTTACATTTCCCATGGTGGCAAGGGAAGGTCAAGGGTGTGGAGCATGGGTTGGTGGGAGGGTGTGGACTGAACATGGGAGGTGCAGAGGGAATGGTCTCTGCGGAACACAGATAGGGTTGGGGAGGGAAATATGTCTCTGGTGGTGGGGTCTGACTTTAGGTAGCAGAAATAACAGAGGTTAATGTGCTGTATCTGGAGATTAGTGGGGTGGAAGGTGAAGACCACAGGGTTATATTCTTTATTGTGGCTGGAGAGGTGGGGTAAAGGCGGAGGTGTGGGAAGTGGAGGGTATGTGTTGGAGGGCATTGTTGATCAAGTCAGAGGAAAATTACGGTCCTTGAAGTAGGCCTTTCTGGGATGTCCTGGAATAGAATCCAAAGAGATTAAACAAATATATCACAGACAAAAGATTAACTGGACCAGAGAATAGGACTCCTTCAAGGTCAACAAGGCTGTCTATGGAACCACAGGGAGTGCGAAAGATATGCAAATATTTCACTTCATTTTTACTGGAGAAGTATATGGAAGCTCAAGAGTTTGGAGAAATAAATAGTGATAACTTGAAAAGTGTCCATGTTACAGAGGAGGTGGTACTGGATGTCTTAAATCGCATCAAGGTGGATAAAGCCCTGGAACCTGATCAGGTGTATCCTGGAACTTTCTGGAAATCTCTCCTGAGGTATTTGTATTGTTGATAGCGACAGGTGAGGTGCCATTATTTTAAAAAGGTGGTAAGGAGAGGCCATGGAACAAGAGAACAGTGAACCTGAAGTCAGTGGCAGGCAAGTTGTTGGAAGGGATTCTGAGGGGCAGGAGATCCATCGATTTGGAAAGGTAAGGAATGATCAGGGAGAGTCAATGTGGCTTTGTACATGCACAATTGTGTCTCACTAACTTGAGTGAGTGTTTTGAAGTGACAAAATTGATTAAGCCAGACGGTGAATGTTGTTTATATGGACATTCAACAAGGTTCCACAAAGCAGACTGGTTAGCAGGGTTAGATAACATGGAATTCAGGGAGAGCAAGCCATTACAAAACTGCCTTGAAGGTAGGAGACAGAGGGTGGTGGAGGGTTGCTTTGCGGACTGGAGGCCTGTGAGCAGCAGTATGCTGCAAGAATGGATACTGGGCCCTTAAATAAATGACTTGGATGTGAATATATGAGGTCTGGTCAGTAGGTTTACAGAAGACACCAAAATTGGAGGTGTAGTGGACAGTGAAGAAGGTTAGTTCAGAATACAACAGGATCTTGATCAGATGGGCCATTGGAGCAAGGAATGGCAGACGGAGTTCAATTTAGATAAATGTGAGCTGTGTATTTTGGAAAGGCAAATCAGGGCAGGACTCATACACTTAATGGTAAAGTCTTGGGGAATGTTGCTGAACAAAGGGACCTTGGAGTGCAGGTTCATAGTTCCTTGAAAGTAAAGTCACAGGTAGGCGGGATAGTGAATGCAGCATTTGGTATGCTCCCCATTATTGGTCAATACATTGAATGCAGCTGTTGTGATGTCATATTGTGGCTGGACAAGGCACTGATTAAGGCCCTTCTGGAATTCTGTTTTCAGTTCCAATCTCCCTGTTCTTGGAATAATGTTGAGAAACTTGAAAGGGTTCAGAAAACATTTGCAAGGATTTTGCCAGGGTTGGACCGTTTGAGCTATTGGGAAAGGCTGAATAGGCTGGGAGTATTTTCTCTGGAGGGTTGGAGACTGAGCGGTGATCTTATAAAATCATGAAGGGCATGGATAAAGTGAGCAGTAAGGGACTTTTCCCCAAGTTCGGTGGGTCCAGAACTAGAGGGTACAGGCTTAAGGTGAGAGGGAAAAGATTTAAAAGGGATCTAAGGGGCATCTTGTTCATGTTGAGGGCATTGCATGTATGGAATGAACTGCCAGAGGAAGGGGTGGAGGCTGGTACAATTGCAGCATTTAAAAGGCATTTGATTGGGTACATGAAGATGAAGGATTTAGAGGGATAATGGGACTCCATTAACGCTCTCCGTTATTGGTCAAAGCATTGAATACAGAAGCTGGGACGCCATATTGTGGCTGGACAGGACGTTGATTAAGCCACTTCTGGAATTCTGTTTTCAGTTTGAATTTCCCTGTTCTGGGAAGGATGTTGTGAAACTTGAAAAGGTTTGGACAAGATTTACAAAAACGTTGCCAGGATTAGAGGATTTGGCCTACAGGGAGAGGCTGAACAGGCTGGGGCTATTTTCTCTGGAGAGTCAAAGACTGAGAGGTGACTTCATGGAAATTTATAAAATCATGAGGGGCATGGATAAGGTGAGCAGCAGGTGTCCTTTTTCCTCAGATTAGGTGGGTCCAAAACTAGAGCATCTGGGTTTAAGTTGAGAGGGCAAACATTTAAAAGGGATCTAAGTGGCAACGTTTTCAAGCTGAGTGTGGTGTGTGTATGGGAGGAGCTACCAGATGAAGTAGTGGACGCTGATAAAATCACAACATTTAAAAGGCTTCCAAATTGGGTACATGAAGAGGAAGGGTTTTGATGGATACAGGCCTATAGATGGTAAATGGGAATCCATTAGTTTAGGATTCCTCGTTGGCATGGACGAATTGGACCGAAGATCTGTTTCTTTGATCTTAATAAATTAAGATGCATTCCTCTCTTTTGCGGAGAGCTAGCTGAAGCACAAATATAAATATCCTTGGAGTTAAGAAGGTGAAGCAGTGATTTCGACCTGGTGCAGATTTGGTTCCAAGGTCTTGAATTTGCAGAGAGAGAGAGAGGGGAATTGTTAACACTGACACAATTTTTAGTAACTACTTTCAAGTAATTAGCAAATAGTACAGGTGAAAATATGACCACTATTTTCCTCAGTAATTTCTGAGCATCTGGAACAGTCTGAATGCCACAGATTCAGCAGGTATTCTGAAACAGAGTTGGAATTTTACTTTTTAAGGAAAGATTTGGGGGGCTGTGGGCACATGGGAGGGGACTTGGGACAGACTTGCAGCATCTCCAAAGAGAGAGAGTACAGCCCCAATGGGCTAATAGCCCCCAGGCCCTGTGCTCTGTGATACTGCCCCATTCACTGTGAATGATGAAGCTCATCTCAGGGCAGAGAGAGGGAGGATCCCACCACTCACCTCTCAATCGTGCCGGCTTAATTAACAGCAGATCCAGACCAATAGGTCCTGAAGCCAATGGGAGTGAATGAGGGGTGTGGCGAGCAAGACAACACATGTTCATGGGCTGGTGCAGTGTCACTGGGTGGGGTTGGGAGAGACAGGGACAAAGGCTGTTGGACCTGAATGACAAGCTCCCGGTAAATTAAAACCAAAAGAACTGCGGAAGATGTAAATCAGAAACAACAACCAGGAGGTTCTGGAAAAACTCAGCAGGTCTGGCAGCATCTGTGATGAAAAATCAGAGTTAAAGTTTCAGACCCAGTGTCCCTTCCTCAGGACAGATGTTACTGAGAAAAAAAGTCAGTTTATGTGCAGAAGTTAGTGTGGGGGCAAGATAAAAGGAGTTAAGGATAGGTGGGGATAGAGTGAGAAGAACTTTGGATAAAGGAGTGGATAACTATCTCGTTGGGGGAGGGTGACTAGCTGTTAATGGAGACTGTTAGTGGCTAACCATAGGTAGTGTGTAATGGCAGGCTGTGAGAACAAGGCCTGGTGTGTGGGGTAGGGGGCTACGACATGAGGCTGTTAACCTATGGTTAGCCGCTAACTGTCTCCATTGTAAGCTGTTGCCCACCTATATCACTCCACGATTGGAGCTGCCGAGGACACAAACCTTTGGAATATCCTCCCTAACTCCCTCTCTCCGCCTTAAAGATGTATCTAAAAATCTTTCTTGTTAATCAACGTTCCCATCATTCTTGAAGCATTTTAGGAGATTTGTCAATGTGAAAGGCTCCATACAATGCAGGTAGTTGTTGTTATTGTCTGACATCAGGAGAAACCGGGATGAGCCCTCTCTCTCTGACACCTGATGAACAACAGCAAAAGCAGGAAGCAGCCCACAATGGGCCTCGGATTATTGATGTCAGCGCAGGACCAATAAGAGTGGGGGAACGGGGGCTAGAGGTGCTAGTTGGTCCTTTAACCAATCGGAGTGAATGAGGGGCGGGGCAAAACTTAACCACGTGATAAACTTCACTGACAGCACAGTGTTGTTGTGACCAAGGCATTGGAAATGTGTGAAGGTGAAGGGCAGGGGAAAGGAAAGATATAATGACCAGGAAGAGAAGGAAATTTTCAAGGTATGGAATGAGAGGTTTTACAGAACTTAGTGCACATTGTAAAACACAAATTTGAAAATCCAAATTCTGCACCATTTTCCCTCCCTATAATGCATTTTGCACTCTCTGAAATATCAACTGTGTGTTTCTCTCTCCACAGATACCAGTGATCAATGCCAAAACCCCATTGCCTGTGGAGAAGGTGATGTTTGACTTCCTGTACAGCTGCAATTTGTGTGGTGAAGGTGCTCAGTGGTTGAGTAAGAGCTGTTATAGATTATTCACTCAGCAACATTGAAGAGTTGACAATGTATATGCAAATCAACAACAATTTTTTTTTCATGTTTATAATTCCACAGAAATACTATTGAGAACATCTGACATAAGGCCACAGATGGGGATATTAGATCAGGTGATCAAAAGAATTGCCAAATAAACAGGTTTTCAGGAATACCTTAAAGGAGGAAAGCAGCTCTGAGAGGGTTCAGGTGGGAATTCCCGACCGTGTTGCCTTGGCAACAGTAGAAACAGCCAGACAGGTGAAGAAATGAATAAACACATCATTGGGAGTCTGAAAGAAAATGAGTTGTCGGGGTCTCACGGGTTGTGTGGTGCAGGGAGACACGGATGTTCACAGCCAGGAATTACATTGAGGGTGAGAATTTTGAATTGTTGCTTGTTAATAGGAGCCTTTTGATGGAACAAGAAGTTTTGGTACAAGTGAGCACTTAGGCAGTAGGGTTTTAGATACTCTTGAGATTGAATGTGGGAGGCTGGCCAGGAGTGTGTTTGGATAATGAAGTCTGGAGATAACACCGGGATGGACGAGTATTTCAGTAAATGAGCTGAGACTAGGGTGGAGTTGGGTGATGTCACTAATGTAGAAATAGTGCTTTTGGATTGGGCTGCTCCTCCTCCTCATCACTCCCCCTCACCAAATCACAGATATTGTTCCTTGTTCTATCTCTGGATCAGTGGTGCTGGAAGAGCACAGCAATTCAGGCAGCATCCGACGAGCAGCAAAATCGACATTTCGGGCAAAAGCCCTTCATCAGCCCTTCCTGATGAAGGGCTTTTGCCCGAAACATCGATTTTGCTGCTCGTCGGATGCTGCCTGAATTGCTGTGCTCTTCCATCACCACTGATCCAGAATCTGGTTTCCAGGATCTGCAGTCATTGTTTTTACTTTGTTCTATCTGTCTGTTTTTTTCTGGTTATGTCCTTCTCTCCCATTCTGCTACAAACTAATATTTGACCCCACCATTGTTGGAAAAACCTGCTCCATCCCAACTCTCCCTTTCCTTTCTGAATTCTTTGTATTTGGTGTCCTTTAAGGATCTCTCCTCGGTCCCTCCTGTTTCTCACCTACACTGCCAGGAGGTGACATCGTCCAAAAGCGCTGTGTTAGGTTTCACATGTACACTGGCAATGCCCAGCTCTCCCTCCCCATCATCCCTCTCCATTACTCAGTTATCAAACTGCTCATCACACTCCAATTACGCAATTGGCTGCAATTTCCTGCAACAGAACGTTGCAATGGTTAAACCCATTGCCTTCAATTGCTATTACAAATTACTTTCCCTTACTGCTGAGCCCTTCCCTCTCCCTGGGAACTGTCTGAGGCAGAACGACATCTTGACAATATTGCTCTCATATCTGACCCCAAGGTGACCTTCTGATCAGACATCTACACAATTACAAACACCAGGAATTCCAATCTCTTAAAATGTTGCTTGTCTCCACCTCACCCTAGTTCCATTGCTACTGAAACCCCTGACCCGTGTCGGTGTTGCCTTAAACTTGACGAATCCAAACCAGAACCCGTGATTCCGCGACTATTCCAGATTCTGGTTCCAGACTCCCTCATGATGGGAAACATCCTCTCAGTATTTACCCTGTCAAACTCCTTAAGAATCCTACATGTTACAATGAGATCCCATCTCATTCTTCCCAAATCCAGTGAGTAGAGTCCCAACTTCTTCAGCCTTTTCTTAAAAGATAATCCCTGCAAACCAGGGTTCACCCCAGTCAATTTTCTGTGAAATGCCTCTGATGAAATGATGTATTTCCTTAAATAAAGGGACCAAAACTTCTGTCAGTACTCCAGATGTGGTCTCACTCGCCCTTTATAAAGTTCTTCTCAGGTATATACTCCAAACAACTCCCTTTAAACTTGCACAGATATTAGAAATGCTCAGCAAGTCATGCAGCATCTGTGAAGAAAAATCAGTTAAAGTTTCGGATCTGGTCACCCTTCCTCAGATACGTTAACTCTAATTTCTTTTCGCAGATGCTGCTAGACCTGCTGAGCTTTTCCAGAAACTTCTGTTTCTCTTCCTGGTTTACAGCATCTTCAGTTGGTTCGGTTTTCATATCCTTTAAACTTGCCATCTCTTTTCTACAATTTGTCATTTCCACCTTGGAAAAAAGATTCACAGTTGTTTGGATTCCCCTACTCTGGGGGGAAAAAAACAATGACTAGACACCCTATCATTGCTCCTCATAATTTTATAAAGTTCAATAAAGCCACCACTGCAGGGAAATAGCCTCAGCCTATTCAGCCTCTCTCTATGGTTCAAATGTTCCAATACTGGCAACACCCTAGTAAAACTTTTCTGAACTCTTGCAAGTTTCCCAACATCTTTCCTATAGCAGGGAGACTGGAATTGAAAGCAGTCTGGGGATTTCAAAAGTGACTGAGCCAATAAACTGTGCAACCGAAAGATGATCTCCCAACTCCTATCCTCAATGCACTGCCCAAAAACAGCTAGCATACCGCAC
The DNA here is from genome assembly GCF_037043375.1 of Chiloscyllium plagiosum. Taxonomy (NCBI): domain Eukaryota; kingdom Metazoa; phylum Chordata; class Chondrichthyes; order Orectolobiformes; family Hemiscylliidae; genus Chiloscyllium; species Chiloscyllium plagiosum. Next base: position 54,951,312 of record NW_028270172.1, on the reverse strand, counting down.
ACTACCTTCATTGACCTGTCTACCTTCAACCCCACTTTCCAGGAACTATCAACCCACACTGCACGGTCTGTTTGTCTGTCAACACTTCCCAGGAACTTGTCATTAAGAAGTTGAGTCCTATTCTGGTAACATCTTTCTGAAATCAGGGAGACCACAATTGAATGCAATATTCTAAAACTGGCCTCACCAATGCCCTACTCAGCCACAACGTGACCTCCTAACCCCTATACTCAGTGACAGAATCCCTACAGTGTGAAAGCAGGCCTTTCGGCCCATGAGACCATACCAACCATCGGAACAGCATTCCACCCTAACTCTGTAACTGCCATTACCCAAAGCTAATCCAGCTAACCTGCATGTCTTTGGATTTGTGGGGGGAAATTAAGAGCACCCAGAGGAAGCCCACGCAGACACACAAGGAGAATGTGCAAACACCACACACAGTGGAATTGAACCAGAGTCCATTTATTGATCAGCACATTCCATTCAATGTTAGTGTCCCAAATGCCACGTTCAGCACCTGATCTCCCTGAAACTCTACTTTCCAAGAACTATGCAGTTGTTCTGAGCCCTTCAGAGAGAATTGGTGAGGAGGAGAAAACTGGAACAGAGTTGAGTTTTAGATCTATAAAATAACTCTCCATCTACCCCCTGTGTTCCCCCTGTCTCCCCCCACTCTGTCTGCTCCCCCCCCCCCCCCCAGTCTCCCCCCACTGTGTCTGTCCCCCCCCTCCCTCTGTCGGCCTGTTTTACCCCCCTCCCTCTGTCGGCCTGTTGTCCCCCCCTGTTGGCCTGTCCCCACCGGCCTGTTTTCTCCCCCCCCCCCGCCCCATTGGCCTGTTCCCCTCCCCCCTCTGTCAGCCTGTTCCCCCTGCCCCCTCCCCCACCCCCCCATCTCTTCCCCCCCTTTGTTGGTCGCCTCCCCTCCCCCCCCCCCCCCCCACCCCCCCCAGGTCTGTTCCCCCTTTCTGTCAGTCGCACCCCCCCTCTGTTCCCCTCCTCTCTAATCCCACTTTCTGTCCCCACCCATCTCTGTGCCACCCCTCTCTATCCCCCCTCTCTTTCCCCACACATTTCTGTCCCACCCCTCTCGATCCACCCACACCCTGTCTGCCTACCCTCTCTCCCAGTCCCCTAGTTCTGTATTCCCCCATTGCAGGGCAAATGTCTATTTACCCTATCCATGCCCAGCCTGATTTTTAAAATCTCTTTCAGGTCACCATTCAGCCTCTGACGCTCCAGGGAAAACAGCCTATCCAACCCTGGCAACATGCTATAATTCTTTTCTGATCTCTTTAAAGTTTAAGAACATCCATCTGACAGGAAGGAGAACAGAATTCTATGGAAAATTGATTTGGCAACTTTTGCAATGTCCTGTACAGCCGCAATATGACCTCCCAACCCCTATACTCAATGCTCTGACCAGTAAAGACAAGCAGACCAACTGCCGCCTTCACTATCCTATCTACTTGCTACTCTACTGTCAAGGAACTATGAACCTGCACTCCAAGGACTCTTTGTTTAGCAGCCCAGGAACTTACTATTAACTGTATTAGTCCTGCTAAAGTTTGCTTTTCCAAAATGCAGCAGCTTGCATTTTTCTAAACTGAACTCCTCAGTCCATTCACCCATCTGATCCAGATCCTCTTGTACTCTGAGGTAATCTTTTTCACTGTCTACTATACCTCCCATTTTGGTGTCATCTGCAGACTTACTTACAATACCTCTTATGTTCACATCCAAATCATGGATATAAATGGCGAAAAGTAGTGGATCCAGCACCGATCCTTGTGACACTCCACTGGTCACAGGCCTCCAGCTTGAAAAGCACCCTCTGCCTTCTACCTTCGGGCCAGTTTTATACTCCATGCGATCTAACCTTGCTGACCAGTCTCCCATGAGGAACCTTGTCGAACACATTACTGAAGTCCATGTAGATCATGTCCATGTTCTGACCTCAGCAATCCTCTTTGTTACTTCTTCAAAAAAACTGAATCAAATTCATGAGATATGATTTCCCATGCACAAAGCTGTTATTAGTATCCAGGATTTAACTCTGTACATTGGGGTCTGCGTTGCCCAGTGTTAATATTCTGGATGAAGTTGAAGTACGCCAGCATTTTGTCAGTGAGTCTGTATTGAGTCTTGTTAATGTCACCAACACAGGTGAGTTCCTTTTGAAAGGTCGTCCCTGTATCCCTTGCCCACCAGGAAATAATGTAAGTGTCATTACCTCTGGCCTAGGAGGATCAGGCTCAGAGTTGAGTAACAGCATCTTTGAAGAGGCTGATTAGTAAACCTGCCCAAGCCACCAGGCCATGCTGTCTCCCAGCTGTCCCTGCCTGAGCCTCCAAACAGAACCTTCCTGTAGTTTCTCTCCTGTCAGACTCTCCCATTGCTCAGTTTGTCCAGGGTCCCCTCCTGCTGCTGCACTGCTCCTGTCCCTCACTGACCTGTCCATCCCCCGTGTCCTCCATTCATTGTTAACAATCCCATTGTCCCTGTACTCCAGACCCACCCCCTCCCATCGATAGAGACGGCTCAGTGGTTAGCACTGCTACCTCATAGCACTAGGTACCCGGGTTCGATTCCAGCCAAGGCGACTGTCTGTGTGGAGTTTGCGCATTCTCCCCGTGTCTGAGCGGGTTTCCTTCGGGTGCTCCGGTTTCCTCCCACAATCTAAAAATGTACAGGGCAGGTGAATTGGCCATTCTAAATTGCCCATAGTATTAGTTACATTAGTTAGGGGGAATGGGTTGGTATGGACTTGTTTGGCCGAAGGGCCTGTTTCCATACTGTAGGGATTCTGATATATTGCGCAGCAGCTGCTGTCAATCACCCGGACTCCTGTATGATCGGGAGCACATGCTGTAGGAGGGGAGACCAGTGCATGGGTGCAGTGCTGGCAACTGTGGGAGTATGCGCAGTCTAGGTCAGTGCCTGGGAAGGAGGCTGTGGGTGTGAGGGATTAATCTATCATTAGCAGCTTCATCCCTCTGGGAGCAGGACCCAGAGGAATGACCCCTTTCTTGCTACCCTGACATGTGATCAGACTATCAGTGGTGCAGCGTTTTGCAGAAAGTTATCAGAACTCTTTTGTGAAGATTCAGGGTTGTTATGGAAAGGGACAAGGATGGGCCTGCAATTAGAATTCTAATTTGGCTCATTTTTATAAGATGGGTCTTGGCCAGAGTGTGCAGGAAGCAGTGTATGCGGGATGGTTCTCATCAGGAGCTAGGAAACTGAATTCGAAGAGAGAGTGTGTGAGAACTGGGTGTGGAGGAAAGGAGTGGGGGGATTGGTTTGGATTTCAGTTCACAGAAGAGAGAAATTGTGAGACTGAGGTTTAAAGCTTTGGGGGAACAAGGAAACTACAGTTTAATACTACAATTGTCTTATGAATTTCCATCCTGTATTAACAGTGGTAACTTGTGTGCTCTGTTGTATGGTACTGAAAGGGTGGATTTGCGGATGAGAAATTCAAATTGAACCTCATGTTCAGATCTGATAGTTACTTGATCCGTGCCGATCTGAATATCATTGGCCTTTTCATCTGGAAGGAAAGTGTGCATTCTGTCCGTGGGCGAATATTTCAAATCTCCATGTGACTGCAAAAGTACTGAGACACAGCCAAGTCCATGTCAGCATAGTGTGTGGAGAGAGATTTCATTTTGTTTTTGAAAGTCTGAAAAATCATGGCACATTTCCCAGGAACAATTAAGCCACAACTTTGCTTTGTAGAAGGACAAGTCTTTAATTAACCATGCAACCAGAAAGACACAAGGATACCTGCACCATGCGAAACACTATGAAAATGGGATTGTTGTAAAGGAGTTCATTCTCGATCATGTATTGTTATCCATTGGCATTGTCATGTCGGTTCCAGCGCCGTGGGGAAATACTGGAAATTTGATGAACGGAATGTAGGTTTCAGTTATTAAACTGTAAAAAGTGCAGAACAATTTACAAGGATGTTGCCAGGGCTCAGGGGTCTGAGTTATAGGGAGAGGTTGGACAAGTGAGGATTTTATGTTTAGAGCAGAGGAAACGGAGGGGGTACTTTTCTAGAAGTGTCTAAGACCATGAGAGGCATGGATAAGGTGAATGCACTCAACCTTTATCCCAGGAACTCAAGGATTGGACGGCTTTATTGGATCAGTTTAAGGTTAGAGGAGAAAGAATAAAAGGGAAGCTGAGGGGCAATTGTTTTACACAAAGGGTGGTATCTATGTGGAATGAGCTGCCAGTGGAAGTGGTTCAGGCAGGAAGACTCACAACAGGTAAAAGACATTTGGACAAATACATGGATAGGAAAGGGTCAGAAGCAAATGGGCCAAGTGCAGGGAAATGGGGTTAGCTTGGATGGATATTCTGGTCGGCATGGGCCAATTTGGGCTAAAAGGCCTGTCTCTGCTGTCGGATTCTATGAATCTAAGTGCATTTGCTATTTCTCCCACTATGTTGGTATCCTGGGATGTATTCCATCAGGGCAATGAGACTTGTGTTCCTTTAGCTCCATTAGCTTGCCCAACTCTAACTCTTTCACGATAATGGTTATTATCTAGGTCGTCACCTTCCTCAGTCTCCTTATCAATTACGGCCATGCACTTCGTATCCTCCACTGTGAAGACTGACTGCTGTGTACTCATATTCCTGAACTCTGCTGGATAGGAATAACTCGGCACAGAACTCTGAGAGGTCTTCTTTGAGTCTTTATTGATGAGACATGGCAGTTACTTGGATAGTGTGCATGCAAAACACCTCCAGGCAGCATCAGGTAACTCCCCACCTGTCCGATGTAAAGCTCCCATTCTTATAGCTTTGTGGTTTGTGACTTTGAATAGAGACTGTCTCTCAGTATTATCTCCATGGCAACGGCAGTTAGAAAGTCTAGTTCAGTTCAGCACTTTGTGGTTAAATCGCACACCCCTCCCCCACGCCCCCATGGCTCCCTCAAGTATCTGACAGGCGCTTCAGTTTCAGTGGGGTATCTATCAGGATTCTGATGTGGAGGAGCCGGTGGTGGGGTGGACAAATTTAAAAACCACAACACCAGGTTATAGTCCAACAGGATTATTTGGAAGTACAAGCTTTTGGAGTGTGCTGTGATTTTTAATTTGATCAGGATTATCTCTATGGTAACAGTTAAGTGCTTCAACAATTACAGAGATCATATGTTCCCCACACAATAGGTTCCCCTCTAGCAGTGTAAACTGCTATTCTGGCCCTGGGGACAGCTACTTATCACTTTTCTCCCCCAATCCCATCTAGCTTTCTGTTGATCTTTAAAGTTTTTCTAATCTCCTTGGTCTTCGGCAATTTGTATGCATTCTATTTCAGTTTGATAGACTCTCTTATTTCCTAAGCCACCCATGGCAGATTATTCCTTTTCCTACAGTCCTTCCTTTTCCCTGATATATACTTTTGCTAAACACTTCAAAAAATTGCTTTGATATTCCCCACTGTCCGTCAACGTTCCCACCATAAAGTCTTTGTTTCCAGTCTACATTAGCCAACTTCTGCCTCATCCTATTGTAGTCTGCTTTTGTTTAAGCACTGGATCTTGGGAGTGGATCTAATCTTCCAGCTTTCCATCTCTGTTCTAAGTTCAACCAGACTTATCGGAAGTCTTTTATCAGATTACGAGGGGAGGCGATGGTTCTTGGGTGTTTTGGTTTTCATTGTCAGTGATCTTGGCTTTGTAATAAAGTACAGGATAGATATTCACAACAGCGTACTCTGGACGCTGCGAATGTACGACACAATCTTAAACCATAAATCACTGTCTCCCCTCAGTTTAAAATTGCAAAATCATTATCTCCTGCACACTTCCTCACTATCTAAGCTTGGAATGCTAATCCACCTGCCTATCCTGCATTTTCCGAAAATCTCCTTTGGTGAAGGTGGTGATTTTTGGATTCCGCTTTCCAGTTATTACCGTAAGAAGATAAGCACTGGAGAACCAGCACCACCTTTTAATACAGTAATGATTGAGCTCACGTCGGTCTCAGCTGGATTTTCCCGCCTGCTCTCTCTCACCCTTCATCTCATTGCAAATTAAACATCTGTATCTCTTCATTAAATTTGCTCATTGTCCTGGCTTCCACTGCATTTTGAATAGGAAATTCCACAGATTCAGAACACATTGAGATAGGTGCATTCTTCATGAGAATAGAATAGAGTCCCTATAGTGCAGAAACAGGGTATTCATCCATCGATTCCACGCCAACCCTATGATGAGCATCCCATTCAGACACTCCCATTCCCTGTAACCCTGCATTTCCCATTGCTAATTACCTAACCGGCTCATGCATGGACCCTGTGGGCAATTTGGCATGACCAATCCACCTAACCTGCACATCTTTGGACTGTGGGAGGAAACTGGAGCACCGAACAAAACCATGCAGACATTGGGAGAATGTGTAAACTCCACACAGTTGCCTAATGCTGGAATCAAACCCAGGTCCCTGATGCTGTGAGGCAGCAGTGCTAGCCACTGAGTCATCTCTGCTTAAAATCTGCTGCCCATTATTAACCTCCCCACCCCGAAATTGGCTGAATGTATATTCCTTACGTCGGAAATCGGGGTGTCTAAGTGGATGTCTCAGTAAATCCCAGTGACAGCCCACATGTCCTGTGTGTCTGAATAGATATCCTATACACAACACCCTCCAGCCCACACTTTCTTTCACTTTCCAGGGACAGGTCTCCAGAGGCTTCATGGGGACTACAACTCCCACAGTCTCTGAGTGTGTGGGGAAACCCAGCACTGTACATGTACAGAATGTCGGCAGGATTTGGAGCATGTTCTCTGGGGTAACTAGCGGAAAGCATTTCACACTCTGGCTGGAGAAGGAATGCATCTGCTTATAGTATTGATCTGTTGGGGGAGTCAAAGTGTCACCACACCCACATGGGACCAAGTTCCATCCCCAACTTGTCATAACACTGGAATCGACCAATGAGAAACAAAGAAGGATCTGACCCATTCTCCCAGACTGAAGGTTCCTCTTCTGTCCAGGATCTGCCACCTCCCTTTCTGTTTCCTTTTGTTTCATTCTGCTGTTACATTATTGACTTGCAGCAACTGAAGGGAAAGGAAGTGAACCCAGAAAGGGTGCAGAGTCTGACCAGGACGGGAAGTGGTGGCATGGATCGGTTTATCAGTAACTCCATGAGAATGGGGAGGGTGTACATTAGGGGATAGCAGAGGCAGGATGGTGGGAGAGAGTAAGTGGGCTGGAGGGGAACAGCTTCGGGGGAAGAAAGGGGAAAAAGATATTCCAGAGAAACTAGAATTGTCTGCTCTGAATTTCTAATCTGGACATATTCCTTTATACAGGGTGCTAGATGGTGAAGATTTGCAGACTGAAATCTCAAAATCATGTGCAGATTGTGATAAAGTTAACGAGCATTTGAAGAACCATAGATGGAGAATCACTCGGCCAAAATCCTGCAACACTCTCCCCACAGCATTGTCGGTCTATCTGCACCAAATGGACTGTGAATGGTTCAAGACAGCAGCTCACTACCATCTTCTGAAGGGTAACTAGAGATGGGGAATAAATGCTGGCTGAGCCAGTGATGCCCATATCCTGGAAATGGTTTCTATCTCTAGTTGCTGAAATCCAGTTGATGTTACTGCAGGATGATGAGGGATGCTGAGTGCATCCTCCAGGAGGCAGCACCATCACATTATCCCCACCTACACCCACACAGTAACACCGCAACACCACTGGAACAAAAGGCAGTGAAACCAAAGGAGGACTTAGAAATAGTTCTTCGAGGTAAAGTCATGAAAGGGGATTGGAACACAGCAGGAACAGGAGACTGAGCTGGATGGTCAGCTGTTTCCCATTGAATGGTGGAGCAGGATTGAAAGGTCGAATGGTCTCCTCCTGCTGCTATCTACCAGGTATGTATATAGTCATGGAGCCCAGATAGGAAGAAGTGGGCAGGGATTCTCCAGGAGATTGCACTTCCACATCTTTTTTCAGTGAGGGACGGTTTGATGGATTTTATTTAAATTTATCTTTAACACAAGGTCTGTAAATTTTGGTTTATAATGTTGTAAAAGTTTTTTGCACAGCAAATAAAATTAAAGAAAATAAATTAAACTGTCTGAATATAACAGTTTTAAAACTTTCAACCTCTGTAAAACAAAATCCTGTCTATTCCCGGACCCCATCACTTTCCAGCTACTCAAACTCCGGGAAAATATTCCCTCCCTGTCTGAACCTTTGGTTTGATTTAACTGCTTTTCAGTTCTCGTTCTGTGACCTGTGAAGCGTTCTTTTTCCCTATTTCTCCAACCCAGAACTGTTATCACAGCAACCTTCCCACCATTAAAATCATCATTAAGCCATTTTGCTTTTGGTTAACCAGCAGTGCAAAAGTTAACCAGCAGATGCTGGAAACCAGAGCCTAGATTAGAGTGGTGCTGGAAAAGGGCTTTTGCCAAAACGTTGCTTTTCCTACTCCTTGGATCCTGCCTAACTTGCTGTGTTTTTTTTCAGCACCACTCTAATCTAGACATATCATCACCAGCAGTAACCAATCATTTGTGTAACCAATTGAATATTTCAAAACAAAGCCCATTACGGGCCAAGCAAACCATTACAAGTGACAAAGTGAGAAGGGACTAAATCAAGGTAGAGTTGTAGGGAGGGGGCAACGGTGGAGATAAAGCACTGTATCCCCTGCAGTGCCCCCCTCTATCTCAAGGCATCGAGAGCATTGATACACAGCACATGCTCCTTCTCCAAGGACACCCTGCTGTGTAGCCTTTATCCTCAATCATGGAATAGAATCCCGACAGTGTGGAAGCAGAGCATTGGCCCATCAAATCCCACCGACCATCCGAAGAACATCCCAGCCAGAACACTCCATCCCTGCAACAGTGCATTTCCCATGGCTGATCCACCTAGTCTGCACATTCCTGGACACTGGATAATTTAGCATGACTGGTCCACCTAACCTGCATATCTTTGGACTGTGGGAGGTAGCACCTGGAGGGGACCCACACTATCAAGGGGAGAATGTGGGAACTCGACATTGACTAAGGCTGGACTCCAACCTTGTACGTGGTGCTATGAAGCAGCAGTGCTACAATCATAACTTAAATCAAAACAGATGATCATTGCTTAGTGTCGCATTGCTGTTTGTGGAGACTAACTGCCCAGAGAGACAGCCTGAGGTTCAGAAAGTGGCAATATAAATTCAGTCAACTCCAGCCCAGTTAATGTGATGAACAACCACAACATCAAAACTCCAACAGTGTCGTCATGTACAAGGTCCTGTGCTGATTCTGATGGACAGTAACTCCAGAATCAGAGTCCTGCAGTGATGTGTGAACTCTACCCCACATGGAGCAGGGGATGACCACTTCCCTGTGTCCACTCACTGGGCTCTCAGTCGTGTTGAAGACTCAGCAAATCCTTTGTCACACAGAGAGGTAAACAGCTCCTACCCAGTATGAACCCGCAGGGGTCTCACAGGACAGGATGAATAACTGAATCCTCTCACATACACTGAGCATCTGAATGGCCTCTCCCCTGTGTGGCCTTGCTGGGGTCTCGGGGGGCAGGATTAATCATTGAAACTTTTCCCACTCACTGAGCATCTGAATGGCCTCTCCCCTGTGTGGGCTCACTGGGGTTTCAGCAGGTGGTGCATTTGAGTGAATCTCTCCCCACACTGGGAGCAAGTGAATGGCCTTTCCCCAGAATGAGCTTGCTGGTGTTTCAGCAGGTCACTGAGTGAATCCTTTCCCACATACTGAGCAGGTGAATGACCTCTCCCCGATGGGAATGCACTGATGCCTCCGCAGTTGGGAGATTTGAATGAATCTTTTCTCACACATTGAGCAGATGAAGTATCTAAATCCACTGTGCCATCTCCGGTGCCTCAGCAGATTGTAAGATCGAGTAAATCCTTTCCCATACGTGAGGCAGGTGAGCGGCCTCTCCGCAGTGTGAGTGTGTCTGTAAGTGTCCCACTGGGAGGGTAGGTAAATTCCTTCCCACAATTCCCATGTTTGCATACCCTCGCCCTGGTCCCATCATAATGGTATCTTCCTAGATCACATGACCAGTTAAATATTCGACCACATGCAAAACATGGGAATGATTTGTCTGGGCTGGGAATGCTGCGTTCCCCATCCATATTACCAATAAGGATCTGGACTTGTGCAATTGGACAACTCTGCAGTTGATGTGATGTTAAAGCTGAGTTTCCCATCTGGGAGCTTTCTATCTCTGTAAAACAAGGTTTCCCTATCATTATTACAACTCCCAACACCAGCTCTCCCATCAGTTCTCCTGAACTTCTAAATTTGGACTAATGCAATGACCTCAGTAATGTGCCTTTCTCTCACTTGTTTCTGAAAGTAAATTAGGACCATTTCGAATAACTTTGCGCAATTTACCAGAAGAACCCACAGCTATTCTATCATTTACAAGTTTTAACCCATGGGAAATTTGTTAGCCGTTCCAATGACCGTTATAATGTTCTGACCATTTCTACAGAGCCAATGCAAGTCAATTCTAGCAATTATCAATTGCTAGAATTGGAGGTATCTAAACAGGATGCTCCCACAACAGGAATTGCTCTGACACTCCATGCCCGTAAGTTGTGTTTTTTTCTTAAAGCCCCTCATGCTTCTGGCAATCTGGCAATACAATTGAAGATATTTTATATAGTAACTTTACAGTCTCAATTGCCATTTCCAGTCCATGAAGCAGCCAGTAACATGCATCTGTGAATTGAATTCTGACGACAGCATTGCCCAGGCTGGAGAGATTGAAGACCATGAAACTGTCTTCTCTGGAGTATCTAAAATGAAACACTTGAAATGAACAAAATTCTTCAAGAGCTCGATAGGACAGATACAAGAAGAATGTACTCCCTGGCTGGTGTGTCTGGAATGAAGTCAGCACTAACTATGGTATCTTTACCCAGCATTCCCTTTAGCTGCATCAATGTTTAAGATGTATTTGCTGCTCTAATTCCACTCTCTTGATCACTCCCATTTGTAATGGCTGATACTGTTGGGGGCCATGCAAATTTATAACATTTGATTCAATCCATCCCAAAGTCTTTCTGCATAGCTGTCTCACTTTTGTTCACTAAGACTCTCATTCAATCTGACCTCTTCACAATCCCTGCTCTGATATTTCCTTAGAGGGCTGAGAATGAAATGTTCACAGAAGGACAAAAGGAGGCTGATTGGCTCATCAGCTCTCCAAAGGATCACCTCACCAAATGCCATCCTTTACCTTTACCCATTCCCATTCATCCTCTTCCAATGACTGTTCAATTCTATCCTCTTCATTGTACCTGACTCCACCACACTCTTTGGCAGTGCATTCCTGACCATAAACTTTCTCTGCATGAAAACGTTTTGTCTCATGTCACATGTACTTGTTTTGTCAATCCCTTTACATCGGTGCCCCCTCATTATTGATTCTTTTGTGAATGTGAACAGTTTGTCCTGATCTACTCTCACTAGACCCCTTTTGGAGGTACCTTTACCCAGTATCACCTGGGATGGTGAATATCTCTCCCGGTCACAGGAGACCAGTGCGAGACCATTCAGGTGCTCTCACTTTGGGACTGGGTTCAGTACACTATCCAGCCTCACTGTACTCCAGCGAATACACACTGGGGAGAGGCCATTCACCTGCTCTGAGTGTGGGAAGCAGTTCACTCAGATATCCAGCTTGATGAAACACGAGCGAGTTCACAAGTAACCACAGCGATTGGATTTGTTTTGTTTGTTCATGGAATCACAGCATCACTTGTCGGGGCAGCATTTGTCATCCATTCTGACTGCCCAGGAGATAGTTCAGAGTCAACCCCATTATTCAGGGTCTGGATTCACATGTAGGCTGGTCAAGGTCAGAATTAACACAGTTTCCCAGACCCAATGACATGAAGAGTTGTTTTCTGGTATATTATCCTATTTTGAAAATAATAATGAATAATTTTTGCAATTGAATTAAAAGTGAAAGACCAAAATGGGTTTTAGACTGATTGAGCACATCCTCCTGTTTTCTCAGTTGTTGTTGACAATCTCATTCCCCTTACAACAGAACCTGTTCCAGAGAGTGTTACAGAAAAGGCAGAATGGTCAGCTGCAGCTGGTCACCTGACTGGTCACTGGACCCAAAGGTTCACTCTCCACAGATGCTGCTAGATCTGCTGACTTTTTCCAGCAATGTTTGTTTTTGTTCCTGATTTCCCAGCATTTCCAGATGGATAATTTTTCAATATTGATCTTGTCTGTTGCAGAGGAGTTTATTGATGAGTTTGGAGGGTTTTGAAAATTGCAAGTTAGGCCACAAATCAGCCATGATCATCCTGAATGGCAGAGCAGGGTTGAGGGGCTGAATGGCCTCCTCCTGTTCCAATGAAAGTTGTCCATCTGCAGCTTGTGGTAACATTTTCCCTCACTGTTCACTTCACATCCATGTCTAACACACTGTCACTGACTGAACAAACCTCCTGTGTTTGAGCTAAACCTGCTAATGTTCAGTGGCTCCCTCTCCTGCCTCCCGTGTTTAACTCTCATCATGGAATGCTGTCTCGTATTACTGCGGGAATGCCCACAAAGGACTCAGCCTGGAGTCTGCATCCCCTGAGATCCACAAACACGATCTATTTCCTTCTTCCTCTTTCATTCTGGCTATTGAACTCTCGGTTTCAATCCATTCTCCTGTCATGCTCTTCAACATGCCCATGTGGATGGACTAGAGGCAGCTGGGATTTAATGAAGGGAAGTGGGGATTAGGCGGAAACACTCGGAGAGGCGACAGCAAAGACATTTCTCATTGTAACGGCAGAGTTTTTCCATGTCCCAGTGAGTGCTGCGACACCTGAGATTGTGGGGAGGCAGATACAATCAGGGATTTGGGAAAACACTCAGACACTGACCTATCCATCTGATTGTTAACTCAGACAGATGCACTGAAATAAAGATGCACATTTAGATAGCAACTTTGACCTGGAGCAACGAAGTATGCTTCAGACCCAATGATTCCAACCTCAAATCTCTGAACCCACAAAAACAAAGGTTCCTACTTATGCCAGGATGTCTTTGAGCCTCCTCTTTTCTTGAGAAAAGCGTTTTGAGTTGTTCAGCCTTTCCTGGTGATTATAACCTCCATGTTCCTGTAAGATTTGTGATGAAAACTTTATTATTTTTCTGTTCCTTGTGAGTGATGCCAGCAATAGAAACAGTTCCTGACCTGTCCGGGTTTCGGTTGGAGTATTTGTATTTACAAATTCACGCTCACCCTCACATACAGTGTGAAGTTGCTGTAAAACAGAAGGAAAGGATTGAGCGAGAACTAACAGAAACACAAAGGCAGCGTCTGTACCTGAGCTGAATGAACCTGGCATGAGGAAAACGTGATGACAATCACAACTAGTTAGAATCACTGAATCCCATAGGTGCAGAAAGAGGCTATTCAGCCCATTGATTCTGCAATGACTTGCTCTCCCACCCTTCACCCCCATAACCCCACATTAACCATAACAAACTCAACCTGCCTAACATGCACACTACAGGCCATTTTAACATGGTCAATAGAGCAAATTTGCACATCTGTGGAAGGGTCACAGATTACATCCAAATGCTCGGAATTGTGGATGAAGACTCACAAATATTTGACTCTGAAACAAATGCTCTGTTTTTAAAAATAAAATCTGGGGAAACTGCAACCAGAAAGATTTCCAATTATCTCTGGAGGAAGAGAATTCAAAACTCTTGCCACTGACCCGGGGGCGCAGTAAAGTCACAGAGGTCGGGGACCCATCAGAAATGTAACAGGTTGTGAGTAAGGTGGGGGTGAGACAAGGACAAAAAGACAGTCTGTCACACGGGGGAAGGCAGGAGAGATTAAACAGCAGAAATGGTAGTCCCTCTAGGCCACGGGGAATATTCTGGAGAAATGTCAAATCAATCGCAATGATCCCATTCTGCAGACTTTAGTCCATAGCCCTACATGTTCCAGCATTTCAGTTACATCTATGTCCTTTTATTCTAATGGTTACTGCCTCTTCCATCCCATCAGTGAGTTCATGCTCCCCACCATCTCCGAGTGAAATGAATTCTCCCCTCTCCTTCTTTCTGAGGATTAGTTTCAATCTAAAACCTCCAGTTAGTGACCTCTCAGTTAATGAATAGCTCCTTCCTATCCACTCAATCTGGATTCCTCAGCATTTTATCACTTCAATTAAATCTCAGCTCATCCTCCTCGGAAATCATCCCCAGCCTATCCAACCTTTCCTCAGAGCAGAAATTCTCCAATGGTAGAAACATTCTGATCAGTCTCCTGTGTACCCTTTCTGGTGTGATCACATCAATCCTGGAATATGGGGATCAGAAATGTGTGCAGTACTTTAGCCGTGGTCAAACGAGTGTTGCTGACATTTCCCGTGTCACCTCTGCGTTCTTGTGGTTGTCGCTCAGACAAGAAGTGTCCAGGTTTTCCCACATGGAACTGGATGTGCACTCCATGGGGCTGGGATTCCCTACCATGTGTTTATTTGTTAATTAACCCTAAATTAACTTCAGATTAAAACAAGATTATCAGCTACCCACCAATCAACTTCTTCCGTTATACTCAAGTCACCTTACTTTTTAAAATCTCTTTAAATTTATTACTATCTAAACACAAAAGGCTTTAATTTGCTGATCAAGTATTCAGATGACTCTACTGTTACAATCACGTGACAATTTTCTTTACGTTCAGCTACATTTGGTGAATTGAATACTGATTGTAAATATATGAATATCAAACAGACTTGAGTTTTATGATAATTAATCCAGTCTGACATTCTTGTTGGTTCATATCTTGAAGAGAACTGTCCTCAGGACTCCAGCTGTGCTCTGACTTTATTCGCAACTGGATGTGACTGGACTGCAGATCTTAGATCTGTTCTGTTGTTTCCCGGATTGTTTCGCCTGTCTATCACTTGCTGCTTATGCTGTTTGGAACACAAGTAGTCTTCTTTGGTAACTTCATCAGGTTAACACCTCATTTTTAGGTATTCATGCTGCTGTTACTGACATGCCCTCCTGAATTCTTTCAGTTGAATGAGGATTGATACTCTGGTTTGATGGTAAGAGGTAAATTGGGGAATATGTTGGGCCGTGATTCTGTAAGTTTTGCTGGAGTACAATTCTACTGCTGTTGTTGGAAGGAAAGAGCTAAACTCTTACACTGTCGGCCCCATACACAAGAAGCTACATGCAGTATCATGAACACTGATAGGCCAAGACATGAAATACGAGCATCACTGTACAATGATGCAGGATCTCAACTGCGGCAAGGGGAGATTAGGAGCCAACTTGACATAGGAGTTGGGAAAGAAGCAGCTGATCAGATTGTCTCATTCATAGTCACAAAGGGACTCTGTGAGATTATTGTACTGTTGGAGGTAAGGATGGAGGAGGTCGGGGAGATGGAGAGCCCTTCAAAAGGAACTAATCTGCCTGAGAGTTGTGGGATTGACTTGATTGCCATGCATTTAATAGAAAGCTAATTGAAACTGTTTTTATCCCCAAAAGATAACAAGACAATAGAAACAAACCCCAGAATACATGGTTCAGAGATGGATGTCAATAGTCCATCAACATCCAACTCCTGAAATTATTCAGCAAACATATGTGTGATTACCCTGTTCTGATGAACCAGAAAGTCGCTGTTTACTCTGTGCAGATGGACAGTGATGTGGGGAAGTATTGGCCTTGTGGTATTGTCACTAGACAGTTAGTCAAAAGCCCCAGATAAAGTTCTGAAGACCTGGGTTCAGAGCCTGCTGCAGCACTTGGGGAAATTTGAATTAAATAAAAAAGCTCTGGAATTTAAGTGTCTAATGATGACCATTAATCGATTGTCAGAAAAAACCATCTGGTTCAGTAATCCCCTTTCAGGAAGGAAGCTGCCATCCTTACCTGGTCTAGCCTACATTGTGACTTCAGACCCACAGCAATGTGGTTGACTCTTACCTGCCCTCTGGGCAATTAGAGATGGGCAGTAAATGCTGCCGGGCCAGCGACACTCTCATCCTATGAATGAATAAAGGAAAATAAAAATCTGTACCCAGTGTGATGTTGTGAACATTTCCAAAGCTTAGTTCTCTATATGCAAAACTTTATGAACTGCCAAAACTATTGTTCATTACTTGGTGTGAACAAGAGAAAAAAAATCCTTCAACTTGTGGTTATGAGTAAATTCACTGGTGTCTAAGCAGGATGGATGCCTGAGTGAATCCCTCCCCCCCCCCCCCCCCCCCCCCCCCCCACACACACACACACACACAGCAGGTGAACAGCTTCTCCCCAGCCTGACTGGTTTGGCCAGTTTCCAGGTGGGATGGGTAAAGAATTCCCTTCCGGCATTCCCCACATTTCCAGAGTCTGTCCCTAGTGTGGCTGCACTGGTGTTTTGCCATTTCAGATAAATGCTGGCAGACTGTTACACGCACCGTGAGCAACCGCACCCCCCCCCCGACCCCTCACCACCCCCAGAATCCAGTATAAAGCAGTAAACATTATCTCCTGCTGTGGAGGGACAGCCTGTATTGGTCTGAGTAGGAACACCGAGCAGATTTATCTCAATGACAATTTAATCAGTGACCACAGCAAGTTAAGCAAGTCCAAATAAAATGCATTATAGCACAGAAAGAGGCCCATCAAATCCAAGCTAGCTCTCTGTAGCAGAATCCAACATTCTCATTCCCCATCTGTCCCCCAAACTCTGTGATTTTATTTCCCTCAGATCTGATATAATTGTTTTTATCAATCATTCATCTTCTCTGCTTGCACCACCATAATAGACAGCATATTCTGCATATTTCCAGCCAATACAGTCAGCAGAGACACTTACTCATCTCCCACTGTCTCAAAACCTCACATCTGGTCTTGTGCCATCACCTATCACATACAGATATTTTTGTCTGCTATATCTAGGTCTGTTATAATCTTATACAGCTTTATCAAAAATATATTTAACTTGTTTATTTCAAAGAAAATAGCAATCTCTTCAAATCAATCTAGTGACTGCATTTTCTTCATCAGTGAACCACTCCTGTAAGTCTGTACTCCACACCCTGAAGATCACTCATATCCTTCCTTGTTAATGTCTGTTTTGTTCCACAAATCCAGACGACACAAGTTTTCTTTCCACAGCAGTAGCTTTATTATCGGACAGCTGGCAAGAATTTCAAAGCATCTCTAAAGTAGCCGAGTGTCTACTTGTACAGACTCACTTTCACGAATCTCTGCCTTACACACAGAGACAGTATATTTAATAAGAATTAGACAAAGGCATATCAGTCACATGGGCGATTGCCATTACATAGTTTAAAGCTGGTAATTATGAATTTACAAAGCTTGATGAATGCCAATGTCCTGTGATAATGTGTGATGGATTACAGAAACTGATTATCGTATTGTCCATGATTATGTGTTGATGGGAAGAGATTAAGGCAGAAGGGTTCCTCTTTCAGTAAATAGGGGATTCACTTACCTATGCTAATATGGAGGGGAAGTAAGACAATGGGAGCAGGAGGCAGTTTAACAGGGTTGTGCCCAGGGCTCTCAGTCTTGTCTGGAAAGGGCAAATTGCTCTATCTGGGGTTATGGTGGAATCCACATGTTTGGCTCCCAGAGGTTCTATTTCGAAGATACGGTCTGACTCACCCCTACTGAGGTGTTCAGTCTGTATTGGAAGAGTACAGGCCTTGTACTCTTACAATACGGCAGTAAGACCTTTGGCAGGAGAATGTTTAACCCTTGAGTCGCCAATGCATCCTGAAAGAGAAGCAAAGTATGGAACAGGTCCCTCTGTGGTATTTTAACTTCCTCATCCTGACCAGCAATCTGTTGACCACAATTGGATGCAATGATTGACTGTGATCTAACTAGAACTTTGTCAACAGTCAGCATCTTTTCCATGAGTATGTTATCATTCCCTCTATTAATGAAGTCCAGCATCGTATACGTTTACTCAAAACACTTTATAGAACATAGAAGAATACAGCGCAGTACAGGCCCTTCGGCCCTCGATGTTGCGCCGATCCAAGCCCACCTAACCTACACTAGCCCACTATCCTCCATATGCCTATCCAATGCCCGCTTAAATGCCCATAATGAGGGAGAGTTCACCACTGCTACTCTGTACAAATCCTTTAAGGATTTGTACACATTGTCCCGCATTCCTGCTGTCCTGCTCTCTATGTCTGTGCCATTCAAATATATATTCCCTTTCTACATTGCTTCTCTCAAAATGCATCAACTTACTATGTGTTCTAAAGAAGAGATATTATACTCAAAATATTATCTCTCGCTCCACACATTCTACCCCCTGGAAAACAGAACAGTACAGCACCGGAATAATCGGCCCACCATGTCTGTGTGGATCATGATGCCATTCCAAACTAATTCCATCTGCCTGTATATGATCCATATCCCTGCCAACCCATGCCTGCTTATCTGTCTATCTAAATGCCTCTTAAACATTGTGATTGTTTCTGCTTTTACCATCTCTCAGGCAAGTACATTCTAGTCACTGACCATCTCCTGCATAAGAAACTTGTCTGACACAACTCCCTTTTAACTTGCACAGATGTTGTTCGAAATGCTCAGCAGGTTATGCAGCATCTGTGAAGAAAAATCAGTTAATGTTTCGGGTCCGGTCCCCCTTCCTCAGAAACGTTAACTCTAATTTCTCTTCACAGATGCTGCTAGAACTGCTGAGCTTTTTCAGAAACTTCTGTTTTTCTTTCTGGTTTACAACATCTGCTGTTCTTTCGGTTTTCATTTCCTTTAAACTTGCCCCCCTCTCCCCTTAAATCTATGGCCTGTGGAATTGGTAATTTCCACTTGGAAAAAGATTCAGATTATTCACTCTGTCTGTGCCTCTCGGATCACTCCACAGCCACTGACTTTCCAAAGACAACAATCCAAGATTTTCCAACCTCTCCCAATCCAGGAAACATCCTGGTAAACCCATTTCCACCCTCTCCAAAGCCTCCACATCCTCCTTATAATGCGGTGCTCAAAACAGCACACAATACTGCAAAGGTGGCCTAATGACAGTTTTATATTCAGTCCCCTGACAGAAGAAGGCAAGCCTGCCATCCACCTCCTTCACCATATTCACAAGCTGTGAACTTGCACCTCTGTATATCAATGCTGTTCAGGGCACTTCCTTTTAGTGTATACATTCCTCTTACAATGAGCCGCCCAAAACGCATCACGTCACACTTGTCTGAATTAAAATCTATCTGCAATTTCTCCGCATAACCTTCCAGCTGATCTCGTCCTTGATGTTTCCTTTGACAACATTCTTCATGATTCACAACTTCTTCACTTTGTGCCATCTACAAACTTGCTAATTAAATTGTTTACATTTTCAGGCTAATCATTTATATGTATTACAAACAACAGATGTCCCAGTTCTGACCCTTGTGGAACAGAGGCACTGGTCACAGACCTCCAGCCGGCAACATACCCCTGCACAACTGTTGCTGGGAGAAATATCAAAGAGGAGCCTTGAGTTCTGTGCTGAGCAGCACGATCAATGTTTATTCAGAGCTCCTTACTAATGCATGATGGAAGAGTTCCCTCTCTGGAATTCTGTGGCTCCCCCAGCCAAGTCCAGCATTTTGATGTGTTTCTTTCATACGTTCCACTAATATTTCCCCCCTGACCTGATCTCCTGGGTCCGGGATGTCAGCTCGGATGTTTATGAGCTCCCTTTCCCAGTCTTTGATTCTCTGTCCGCCTGCAAATTCCCCTCTAAGCTCATGCAGTTGCTTTGTCAGTTCTTTCACAAATTGTTTCACCCTATCCTTGCCATTGTACATCTCCTGCCCTCCCACTACCATACCCTCTGGCAGCTGCATAGTCCATCCGGTCACTAATTCAAAGGGGTACTGCTCGGTTCCCTTTGCTGGGGTTGACGTCAGTTTTATTAGGATGGTGGGGAGTACTGTAACCCATCCCTGCCTATTTCTGTCAGGGCCTTAGTCAGACTAGCTTTCAGTGTCTGCTTCATTCCTTCTACTGTCCCTGAGCTCTGGGGGTGGTATGTGAGATGGGATTTCTGCTCTGTACCAAACAAGCCACAGAGCTGCTTAACTTTGTTTCCTGGAACATGTGTCCCTTGGTCAGAATCTGCAGGGGAATGCTTCCACCCACTGAGTAAACCTGTTTATTAAGACCCAGCAAGATTACCTTCCCTGGGATTGGGATGGGGGTGTAGTAAAATCCATCTGTTCCCGTGAGCCCCTGGGTCCCTGCGGCTGCCTCTATTTTATGCTGATTGTTTTCCCTGGCTCACACTACATCCCTTCGACAAAACCTTCTTGTTCCAGAACACCCCTGTAGTTGATCATCCGATATTGCATTTTATCCTGCTCAATATGGGCCAGCCCATGATAAGTTTTTCATAATGTTTGTCTTATACAGTGGCATTGCTGGATCATCCTATGTCCTATTACTGCCCCACCCTTTTCCCATTCCTGTTTCTCCTGCTGTGGGACTGTTTCTAGAAATGTCTTTAAACTTTCCTTTCTCGCTTCTGTAGCTACTGCCACTGCATCCTCCTCAAATGTCTGCACTGTTTCAGTAAGTATTTTACCCATGCTCACTACCCCGTTGGTGTGGAGTTTCTACTTTCCTGTGAGCTCTAATCTTTATTATTACTGCTTCACTGGGAAAGTTAGCTGCTTCAACCTATTCTTCATGCTCTATGTGCCCACAGACAGGGTGATGTACCCTCACCGAGCCCAGTCATGAACTATAACAAAGGTATGCTGACTGTCTATGTACATTTTGCCTCCCTCACCCCCAGCTAATGTCCGCACTTCTGCCAGGGCTTGTGATGGTTCTCTATTTCTGGATAATTCCCCACAAAATTCCGACAATAATTAAACAATCCTAAAGTTTGCCTGATCCCTTTACGGTGTGTGGGTGGATAGTTTTATAATCATAGTTTTTGTTCCTGCTGGGACTGTTCCCTCTCCCTTCCTGATTTGATCTCCCCAATATGATGTCCCAGTTCCGTCTCTCCCTACCTTCCCAGTTGCACTCTCTGTGCGTTAATTTTTAGCCTGGCCTGGCTAACCTGATCCAATACCCTGTATAATATCTGGATATGTTCTGAGGTGTTGGTAAGATCAGTGTGACTAAATCCATCAAACACACATCGGTGGGATATACTGGAATATTGCGGGATCCCTGAGGTAATAGTATCCTGTGGACTGTTCTCCTCGGTCAGTAAACACCACTCTCTTCTGCCATTCAATGTCCACAGGTATGGACCCAGACTATTTCCAGCTTCTGTCAATCTATCACTGTCACAATTACTGCCTCCTTAGCCCCAGCTTTGATGAGATCCCATTCGTGTGGGGAATGAGAGGTCCCTCGAATTCTACATTACGCACACCGCTGAGAGGGTCCGAGCTATAACCCACCAGATTCTCTGACTGTCCCAGTCTCCCTGCAATGTAGCTACTCCGGAGAGGTTACCTCTCCTTTTCTTTCTGTCCCAGTCCTGGCCGAAGCATCTCCATGTTTAAATTCGGGTGTTGATGTCAATAGTTGCCATTTTAGAATAAATAGGAGCAACTCCCAGAATGGTCCCTTCTTGAGTTTCACACCTCCATATCTGAATACATTTTGTCATACTCCCGGTCTACATTGGGGCAGGTTTGCTTCATCCAGCTTCCTATGTTCCCTTTCCGACTGCTCTCATTTTAGTAATTGAGGGGGTGAGGGGTAAATGCTTATCGGTAACTGACAAAGATGCTCCGGTGTTAGAGTCATACAAGTGTTGGCCCCTGAACAACGCGTCAATGAATATTCATGGGCTATGCATATACCTACGTGAACACAGGCCACTCACAATATGAACACCTATCTCCCTCTCTGTGCCTACGCTCCTTGTCTATGTGACCTTTCCTGCTTCCCTTGTAACATTGTGGGTCGGATGACCCTCCCTGTACTGCAGCTATTCCCCTGTATTTCTGCATTTGCCTCAGCTCTCATGACCCAATTCAGAATGTGGTTCGAATTATCTCCCACTGGGAGTCCCATGTTTATAATTACAGTTAAATAGGGTCCCATGTCATTTTTAAAACACATCAAACCTATTTCATCATCACAGGTTGGGGTTTAGTAATCCCCGTGGTCCTTACACACCTCAGGCTTCCTCTCTGTATAATCCTCGATATTACCCTTGGGCCTCTGAGTCACCAAGTTATTTCAGCCCATTCAGCCTGTCCCGTCCCCAGTGTGTCCCTGTAATATCTGTAAATGCCTGGAGCCACTGGTCAGCTGTACTCTGGGGGGAACCGGCTTGCACCCCATCCTCTCATTGCAGGGACAGTTTGTGCTGTACACTTCAGGGCATCTTGGCCCGAGGGAGGGTCCGTACATCATCTTCGGTGAGACTATGTACCTCTACTAATTCATCCATATTGTCCCAATAAGGCCCATTATTACCATTTCTCTATCAGGCTGGGTGTTCATTCACCAACATCTGTCGTTCAGCTGGATAAACAGTTCAGGTTCAGTTTCTGTCAGTTCCCCTTGTTGCTCCCTACTGTCTGTCCAAGTTTGAGCTTTGATGCCCAGCGATGCCATAGACACGGCCTTCTGGGCCTTACAAGGTGGTAGGTCATCCCACCCATTGCTGTCCCTCTGTCCATACGTAGGCGCTTTGTCATCTAACCTGTTCCAGTCAGTGTCACCATCCTCACTGCCTTCTGAGGAGAGCAGGAGACTAGTTACCTCCCCCACTGTAACTACCACCTGGCCCTTTGGCTTTAAGGCTTCACATCTGAGAGCCACCACCTTCACTTGTGAAATAAAGTAACGTATTCCATCATTCCTGGAATAAAACAGAACAAAATGTGAATTTGGTTTGACTTGAAATACTAATAATTTGACATTCACTTTACATATCTATAGAGGTGAAAATTGTACTGTGATTATTTCAGTGAATTTAACGTGATCATACAATGAAAATAACTCTGATAATCAACGACAATGAATGAACTGAATAATATGTGATTATTTGTACCAGTTCTTGCATTGAAAATTCAATTTTATTTTAATGCTTGTCACCCATTACGTCATGCATTGTTATTAGGGAATAAAGTAATGGAAGGCTATCAGAGAAAATAAATAGACTTTAATTTTAGCTTCACTGCAATAATGAACCAAAACAATATTTGGACATACGGTTAAACTACATAACAAAGTTTCCAGTGTCATTATTGACATGAAAACTATTTTAGTTTGCAAGATGTTTTGTTCTAAGAATAATTGGAAATGAATTGTGATTTGGAATTCACCATTTAAAATATATTTTGAAGAGAATAATCAGATACATTTTTTGGAGGAAATTAGGAATGGAAATAAATATATATTCATTGATATTAATAGTTTTAAAATGTTGAGAAGTTGACTGGGATTATTTGATTGAGAGAGGCTGCATGATTATAAAGACCAATTCGCCTTTTTCATTGCATTGTTGGTTTCACTAGAATCTGTTGTGGTCTGAGCTCTTGTTGTGTGCAGTGGACTGTCACTAACAGCTTAATTAATCTGCGAGTCTCAGATCAGGTTTCCTTTGTCTGTAAGTCAGTCTGTAAGTGAGCAACACACCTCCTTTTGTGAGGGGAAACAGATTCTCTTCAAAGGAAATAAGTGGCAGATCACTCTGAGAATGGTTTCTAGCACACACCATCAGCAGGGAAGGGGTTTTTTTCTAAAGATTTCCAATCTCTATCTACAAATCTGATTTGTCAGTTTGTGGAGGATTCAGCCCCTTTGTTCAGAGCTGTTTTATACAAGCAGTTGGTTCATTATGTCTTTGCCAAGAATGTTGTTTAGTTTTCCCTTTTACTGTGATTCTGCAGGTTAGAATATTCTATGAGTCAATAATGGTCAATAACTGAACATTGAATGGTTTAGACTCTAACAGAGCAGTGGCCTTGTTTTCAGCTAATTATTCACTTTCCATTTCCTGGTTGTGTTGAATGTTCCAGAACCAGACTCTGAGCAATGTTTCCATTCACTTGTGTTGGATTCACTGACAGCCACATGGTCAGTCAGTTTCAGGAGTTTGAATTCAATAATCATCTAGAATTATGAGTCTATTGATGAAATTATTCTCAATTGTCAGGAAAAACCCATCTTGGTCACTGATGTCCTTTAGGGAAGGAAACTGCCATCCTTACCTGATCTGGTCTACATGTGACCCCTGACCCTGATGTGGTTGACTCTTACCTGCCCTCCGGGTAATAAATGCTGCCATAGCCAGTGGCACCTACATCCAGTGAATGAATTTTCAACAAAGCTCAGTCCTGTGTCATGTGAGAAAGAAGCAGAAGGTGACCATTCAGCCCCTCAAGTCCACTCCATCATTCAATAAGGCCAGTGTTAGTGATTTGTGTTCCATCTTCCCCCAACGTCCCTTAACAAGAATCTATCAACCTGTGTCTTAAAAATATTCATTGAGCCTACCTTCTGGGGCAGAGAGTTCCAAAGTTGCACAGCCCTCTGAGAGGAAATAAATCTCCTCATCTCTGTCCTGAAAGGGTGAATCTAATTTTAAAGCAGTTCTCTCGAGTTCACGTATGACCCACAAGAGGAAACATCCTTTCCACGTCCTCCTTAACAAACCATTCAGGAACTTAGACACTTCAGTCATATCACCCCTCACTCTCACAAACTCCGGGTGAAGCAAATCCAGCCTGTCCAACCGATCCACATTTTATTACTGTCACGCCGGGTTGAAATGTTGTGTTGTGTTTATTATGCAGTGAATGTGTTGTTCCACTGTGTGGGGTCTAAGAGTCAACGTGAGCCATCCTAGCTTTCCTGTCCCATGGTGTTACATATATATTACATCACTGTGGTGATCCCATCCCTCCCTACTTCATATAACCAAAAATAATGGCAGAGAGAGATCAAGAAAAGTTGTGAGAAAATTTGTTGTCGCCTAAAAGGTACTTGGTCTGTTTGTAGAGATTGCATTGTAATTGAATTACCCAGTTAATGAAAAGTTACTGACAAAATATTTTAAGCGGAGTTGCTGCTGGTGATGGAAATGCTGCTGGTTGGTATAAGAGAGGGCTGGGGTGAATACTGTACTGATGAGAAAGTTGCTGAAAATGTGTTGCTGGTAAAGCGCAGCAGGTCAGGCAGCATCCAGGGAACAGGAGAATCGACGTTTCGGGCATAAGCCCTTCTTCAGGAATGAGGAAAGTTTGTCCAGCAGGCTAAGAACTTTCCTCATTCCTGAAGAAGGGCTTATGTCTGAAACGTCGATTCTCCTGTTCCCTGGATGCTGCCTGACCTGCTGCACTTTACCAGTAACACATTTTCAGCTCTGATCTCCAGCATCTGCAGTCCTCACTTTCTCCTGATGAGAAAGTTGAGCAAGGTAACCTTTTATCTTTGTCAATAAGAAGAGGCAGAGATTGCAGCTAGGACAGAGTTGGAGCTGTTTTGATCTTGCAGACATTATTTTAATATTTATTTGATGTTATTTGGTTGTCACTGGCTGGGCCCAGCATTTATTGCCCGTCTCTAGTTACCCTTGAGAAATTGGTGGTGAGCTGTCTTCTTGAACCGCTGCAGTCTACCTGCTGTGGGTTGACCCACGATACCATTGGCTTGGGGATTTCCAGGACATTCACCCACTGACAGTGAAGGAATGGCAATATATTCCCAAGTCAGGGTGGGTTAGTACCTTGGAGGGGAACTTGAAGGCAATTGTCTTTCCATATAGCTGTTGCCCTTGTCCTTCGAGATGGAAGTGGCCATGGGTTACTTGAGTGTTGTTAGGGCTGCACTAATCCAGGCAAGTGGGGAGTATTCCATCACACTCCTGACTTGTGCCTGGTAGCTGTTGGGCAGGTTTCAGGAGCCAGGAGTTGAATTAATCTTGTAGCCACTGTGTTTGTGTGGTGAGACCAGTTCAGTTTCTGATCAATGATTATCCTCAGGATTGTGTTGATAGTGAGTGTTCAGTGATGGTAACAGCATTGAATGTCAAGTGATGGTGGTTAGGTCATTTCTTATACATGATGGTCGCAGCCTGCATTTGTGTGGCATCTATGTTACTTGCCCCTTGTCAGCCCAAACCTGGATATTGTCCAGATTTTGTTGTACTTGGGGTTGGACTGCTTCAGTACCTAAGGAGTTAATTGTTTATCAACGTTCAATAATTACAAAATTACGCAAAATCCTTTTTCTATCAATGTCATGGACTGTATCTTGTAGTCACTCTGATATTCACTTTCATTATTGAAAAGAAATGACATTTGCTCAAAATGCAGACAATACATAAGTAATGTATTTCATTCAATTAGTTTACATGTAGAAAAATATGTTTTTAATGTATTTAATTTTATCCTGATCGATGTTCAAACATTTGTGTCTGAATTAGGAAGAAAATGCCATTTCTTTTCAATGATTACTGAATGGCTCATTTATTGTCCTCAATCCATCAATCTAGCTGTTATACTTTAGTCTTCAGTTTACCGATCTTAATGATGTCTAATCAACATCAGAGCAAAGTGCTTTTAAAATGTTGAGTCAACTTATTTGTTCAGATTACAACATTTATTATGAATTCATTATCCTTATAATAATTACAGAATAATTTGTTTGTCTTTCTAACATCTATAGTCAGATCCATATTTTAATTTAATCCATTGTTCCATTTAATCCATTGTAACAATGCTATTGTTTTAAGGTCAACCAACCCACAGTGGAACCAATGATTTTGCATCCAACACACTTTGAAAACTGACTTTTGTTCATTTGAATAATCACAGTCATCTCAGCCTTATAAATTCAGAGAACTGTAATTACTTTTCACTGCAATGATTGCTGTTCATGTCTACACATTGCACAGTCACATAGCAACATTAAATATCTCCTTCTTTGAAGTGCACTGATATATTTTCAAAAATCTATTTAATTATTGTTCAGTTCAGTAAGGGGTATAAATGTGCAATAATAGCTCAGTACGTGAACTGATGTGAATATATTGCAGTGTACAAACTCTCAATCATTGTGAATATCAATTTTTATTTTAACCATGGAAACACAGTTGAATTAATTTAATTGTATTTCACTTTAATGTTCGCATTCATTGTATTTCTAATCACAATAAGAGTGAACTATTTCATGTGACACAATTATTTAAAATTTATGTCACTTTTTCAAGGACACAAAATAGAATTAACACCCGTTTTTGCTTTCCTTTTCCCATCACAGTCAAGTTTGAATTGTAGAAAGTTAGACTGATACAGCACGGAAACAGGCCATTCAGCCCAACTTGGCATTCCGGCCAGGTTTCCGAAACTAAACTAATCCCATTTTCCTGTGTTTGTCCCATATCCCTCTGGATGTTTTCTATCCATGTAACTGTCCGAAAGTCTTTGAGATGTTGTAATTGTACCAGCCACTGCCTTTCCTCTCACAACTCATCTCAATATGCCAAACACGTGTTGTGAAAAGAGTTGCTCCTCAGATCCCTTTTAAAACTTTTCCCCTCACCTTAATAACATTCGTACTTTAATCAGTGACCTGAAGCAAATAAATTCAAGATATTGTGATCATTATAATCAACAACAGATACAAGTTGAGAAAATGTTGGATTGAAAAGTAATTCAATTGACACTTAGATATTTTCTAATCAACTCTGAGGTGCTTTGACACATCTCTGTTTAAGGTAGGAATTGAACGCCTGCCTCCTGGTCTATTAGTACAGACATTACCAGAGCCCTCCATAATGTTCCCATGCAGGAAGGACAGGACTATAATCACAAACTTACTGTGGTTACTCACAGGGAAAACTGCTCAGATATTTATCGTGGTAATTGGACTAGGATTGTATTAGACAGTTCCAGTGTGTAATGGATAAAAACAATTACTAATTTCTAATAATGATGGAACAAAGCAACAATGATCTTGAATAAATATAAGTCTCATGATAATCAAATAATTCAATATGTTTGAAGCAGTTATTCATATACATAAATTAACATTGACCTGCTTTGTAATGCACATGAATTGGAAATAAAGCATTCACCATTCAACGTGACTACGCCAGTCAACTTTCCTCAGTTTCACAAAATTGTGATTTCTAAGAATTCAAGATTTATTGTAAAAGAATAGATCAAACATTTGTTAATTCAGGTTTGTGTACACAAGAAACACGTGAAATTTAAATAATGTTTAATGTGAAAAATAGTTAGCCCTTTTGTAATAATCAGAAATGCAGAAATGTTAGCATTGAAGTGAAATACAATCAGCACAAGAACGCAAAAAGCTGTGGATGCTGGAACTCAGAAACAAAATCAGTAATTGCTGGAAAACAACTCAGCAGGTCTGGCAGCATCTGTGGGAAGCATTCAGTGTTAATACTTTGGGTCCAGTGACCCTTCCTCAGAATGTATTTTTGCTCACAGCCAATTCAATCCAACTAAGCTTCCACACTGAAAATTATTTTTCTAAGATTAAGAGATTGTAGAGTGCAATATTGTTTGTCAGTTGATGTATTGAGCCATTGTTCCACATCGACAGCTGGATATATTGCATTTAAACAATGATTACCAGTTAGACATTAGCAATAATTAGTTTTAAAATGGCTGAAACCAAATTTAAGGTCGATAAAAAAATCCTTATTGCAATGTAATTGTGCAGTATATTGGAAAAAACTGAAATATTGAAGTGAAAAATAATTAGCCATCTCTTAATTGATAAGGCTAATTAATAATCCTTCCATTAATATGAGAATTCAAATGAAAGAGAATGAGATAGTTACTATGAGTGTTGGGTGAGAAAACTTTGGTTGATTGCAGGTGTGTTGACCTGAAAAGAATGTTAATATTTCATTATGACACTGGCACTAAGAAATGATGGATTCAACTAAAATGTGAATCTCATGATGGTGTGAGAATTGAAATGACAATTAAATAATTATTAATGTTAGAACTCAACACTTAAAATGATTCAATATATTCAAAGAGGTTTGTACTGGATATTCATTTTGTCATTGAAAAAAACCTCATTTATTCAAGAATTCTGCATTTCCCTCATTTTCTGTCTTTTCCCCACAGGGATCTGTACTGGAACAATTTTGATTACGGTACAAATATGTAGAAGTGACATGGATTAAAATCTAATTGGGTGAGTTAATAAGCTTGCAGATTATACAAAGTTCAGTGCAGTTGTGAATAATGTAGAGGGTTATCAAAGAATGCAGCAGGGAAAAGATAAACTGCAGCTATGGGCAGAGAAATTAAAGGTAAAGTTTAATCCATACAAGTGTGAGGTGTCTCACTTTGGGAGCTCAAATAGTAAGGAAAAGCAGATAGTCAATGGCAGGACCCTGAACAGCTTTGTTGTTCAAAGGGATGTTGGCGTTCAAGACCATGGCTCCCTGAAAGTGTCCATGCA
Source organism: Chiloscyllium plagiosum (assembly GCF_037043375.1). NCBI lineage: Eukaryota > Metazoa > Chordata > Chondrichthyes > Orectolobiformes > Hemiscylliidae > Chiloscyllium > Chiloscyllium plagiosum. The sequence goes on along the minus strand of NW_028270172.1, from coordinate 54,921,812 downwards.
AGTAGATAGGGTGGTAAGGAAGGCAAATGGCATGCTTGCTTTTATTGGTCAGGGAGCTGATTACAAGAGTCAGGATATCATCTTGCAACTTCATAAGACTTTGGTTAAGGCATACTTAAAGTATTGTATTCTCTTCTGCTCGCCACATTACAGGAAGGGTATGGAGGTTTTGGAGATGGCACAGAGGGCGTTTACCAGGATGCTGCCTGGATTTGGAGAGGCTGCTTTTTTTGTGGAGTGGCGGTGGCTGGGGGAAGAATTGATTGAAGTCTATACAATCATGAGATACATAGGTAGGGTTGTCAATCAGGAAGTTTCTTCCCAGAGTTGAAACGTCAAATCTATGAGGCATGCATTTAAGGCTAGGGGGAAAAGTTCAAGGGGCATGTGAGGGGCAATTATGTTTTACACAGGGAGTGGTGGGTGTCTGGAATGAACTTCAAGGGTTGGTGGTGGAGGCAGACACATTAAGGCTATTTAATGTTCATTTAGATAATTTGGACGGATATGGACCAAGGTTAGGCAGAAGGGATGAGTTTCTTTTGCATTATGTTCAGCACAATGTTATAAGGCAAAGGACCCATTCCTATGCTGCACAGATCTTTGAGAGAAAACTAATATCTCACTCATATGACATTTAATCTAATCAATATTTAGCCACTGGTGTCAGAAATAGGAAGAAAATAAGTAGAGAATGAACTTGACTATAATCTAAATATAGAGTCAATGACATTTACAGATGTAATTTTTTGATTGTTTTGTGAATTATAAGATTAATAACTTTGGAGATGTGTTGAAAATGTTTGCAGTTACTGATGTGCTGAGCCAAAATTACCCTTTTTAACTGAAGATTGGACTAGAAACCTGTTAGAAAACTTGAAAATATTCAGTAAGGTGTGATGCGCATCATAATTTAATCCATTGATTATTACTGTGAATACTACAATAAAACAAAATTCAGCTCTACACCAAAAAGCATCGATTTTCCATCCAATGCTCATTGGAAATATTGGAATACTACTCATTTCAACAATCAAAGTAATCACAGCCTCATCGATTAAGAGATATCTAATGACATTTCACCAATAATTACTGTTTATTTCAACACATTGCTTGTTCAAATTAATATCAGAATAATTGGAAGAAATATAAATCGACATATCATGACCTTATTGTAAATTCATAAAAAATACAACTGCTGAAAAAATTATTGGTGAAATGTCATTAGATATCTCTTAATCGATGAGGCTGTGATTACTTTGATTGTTGAAATGAGTAATATTCCAATATTTCCAAGATTCCACGGCAATGTGAAGTTTCTCATTAATATTCAGTTCACTGACAGCATATTAATAATTTAGTTATTGTTAATATATAACCACTGATCAATCCAGTCAGGGATAGAAAAGTAGAAATATGGCTCAGTACATCAACTGATGGAAAGATATTGTAGTGTTCACTCAGCCAATTATTGTGAATATCGATGTATATTTTGATTTGATTATATTTTTCTTCAGCACAAAGATTTATTGTAATTCTGATCACAGTAAGATTTAAATATTTTAAAGCTAAAATATTATTTAAGTTTGTGACATTTTTTGTAAACAAAAAATAGAATTTACAGTTGTTTGCTCTTTCCTTTATCAATCAGAATACATTTGGAATTGTTGCAAGTTATACATTTGTGGAAGGAAGAGAAGATGTCTGCAGCTGAATAGTCCGATTCCGTCCTACTGCTAAACATTCTCATTATCCTTTTCTTTGTAAGAAAAACTGCTCTAAACGTATTCAGCAGTTGTATTTTTTATGAATTTACAAATAAGCTCATGATATGTCGATTTATCTTTCTTCCAATTATCCTGATATTAATTTGTAAGTAAGAGCATATGTGCTTAGTACCATTATTATTGTGAATTACTATTTCATTCTCCATAATGGAACCAATGACTTCCCATTCAATGCCTCATTGTAAATATTTGATGATTGCTTATTTGAATGATCATGGCAATCTCAGCCTGAAGCGTTCAGAGAACTGTAATTACTTTTCATTAGAATAATTCCTGGTCGTTTCTCCACATTGTTCAGTGAAATAATCAACTAAGATTTCTCAGTATTCTTAAATTAACTGATAGAATTTTGACAATCCAATTGCTGCTATTATCTAATCATTGTTCAATATAGTTCAGGGTATATCTGTGGAATTATGGCTCATGCATGAAATAATGTAAAGAACGGAACAGCCATGTACATCAGTGTAAAAGGAGAAAGTGAGGTCTGCAGATGCTGGAGATCAGAGCTGAAAATGTGTTGCTGGAGAAGCGCAGCAGGTCAAGCAGCATCCAGGGAACAGGAGAATCGACGTTTCGGGCATAAGCCCTTCTTCAGGAATGAGGAAAGTGTGTCCAGCAGGCTAAGATAAAAGGTAGGGAGGAGGGACTTGGGGGAGGGGCGTCGAAAATGTGATAGGTGGAAAGAGGTCAAGGTGAGGGTGATAGGTCAGACTGGGGTGGGGCGGAGAGGTCAGGAAGAATATTGCAGGTTAGGAAGGTGGTGCTGAATTCGATGAGTAGAGGGAGGTAGAGAGCTTCTTCAAGGAAGACCTGCTGCGCTTCTCCAGCAACACATTTTCACATCAGTGTAAAAGACAAGGATGCAGTGTCTGCACCATTCTCAGTCAGAAATCCACCTCATCCTCCTCATGATGCTCACAGATTCACACATGCCAGTCTTCAGCCAATTCGATTCACTGCATGTGACATGAAGAAACAGCTGAACATTGCAGATACAACAAAGACAATGGGCCCTGACATCATTCCTGTAATAGGACTGAAGACTTGTGCAGCACAACAAGCCGTGTCCCTGAGGAACCTGTTTCATTCCAGCTCCAACTCTGACATCTTCCTGACAATGTGGAAAATTACTCAACTATATCCAGTCCCATAACAAGGGAATGACTACAGTCTGACCATTTACCACCCCCTCAGTCCCGTCTGGATAGTCACATTGGTGGGAGTTCTTTTTGACAGAGCTGCCAAGCAGCACAAAAATAACCTGCTCAGTGTGGTTTCCGATAGGTCCCCATGTGTAGATTGTGGTGTTGTGGAAATGTCACTGGATTACTAATCCATATCAGGCTAATGCTCTGGCAGCTGGTGGAAGTTAAAATCAATTAATAAAATATCGAGATAAAAAATCTGGCGTCAGTAACAGTGACCTTGAAACCAATGTCGATTGTAAACACCAATTTCCTTCCCCAATGAACTTCAAGAAACGAATCACCCGTGCTTTCCTGGTCTGGCCTAAAAGTGACTCCAGACACACAGACATGTGATAAACTCTTCAATGGTCTCGGAAACAGCCAAGCAAGACACTCCATTATATCAAACTGCTCCGAGGTCTTAAAGGATAAACCTGGACAGAACACCCAGCACCAGCCTCGGTATCAGAAAAGGGAATTGAAAACACAGTCTTGTCACCCTGCAGAGATCTCCTTCCTAACATCTGAGGTCTTGTGACAACAATTACAGAGCTTTCCCACAGACTGCACAGAAACATTGGGAAAGGTGAAGGTCATTAAACATATTGAACCTTCTCCATTCTAGTTCATGGAGAAAATCTCCTCAATGCAGTTTTCCCCACATAGTTTTCATGTCCCTTAATATGTTTAAACATCGGGACATATAAAATAAGAATTACTGCAGTCCCTTCGGTCCATCAACTTTGCTCCTCCATTCAATATACAGGCAGTACTCCAATAATGTGTGTTTATTAAACATGATTTGGCTGCAACACGATCCGTGAATTGCACACCTTTCTTAATAAAGCGAGCTCCTGTTCACTGTGACGTGTTCCACACCCGGCATCAGCTGAACAGCAAATCCCAGCCTCCGGATCCTCTGTCTACAAAATGAACCTCAATGTATTCAGCTAAAACAGAAATGTAATTCGCTCCGCAATCCTTGAAACTGAGCCTGAAACTGGGAATTGTTAGCGAGTTTTGAGAAGATTTGTAGCTTAGGTTGAGGTTCTGAATGTATGAACCTTCCAGCTCAGCGAGCAAACCTACATCAGAACTGGGAATTGTAGTAGAGATTTAGAAAGAACTTTATTTAAAACCAGGGGAAGAATCTTAGGGAGAAATCTTGAGACAGCAGAGTGGTTCAGTGGTTATCACCAGGGATCCGGGTTCAATTTCCACATTGGTTGACTGTTTGCATGTTCTCCCCGTGTTTACGTGGGTTTCCTCCGGTTGCTCCAGTTTCCTCCCACAAAGATGTGCTGGTCAGGTGAACTGGCCATGCTAAATTGGGCCATAGTGTTAGGTGTGTTAGTCAGGGGTAAACATAAGGTCGGGGAATGGGTGTGGATGGGTTACTGTTCGGAGGGTGGTGTGGTCTTGTTAGGCCGAAGGGCCTGTTTCCATACTTTCGGGAATCTAACTGGAATCCCGCAGCAGCATCACGTGGTCAGTCAGCTCGCATGCTTTCTGGTGAAGTTCTTGGTGAAAGGTACAGTGCTGTTGTCAGTAACTATTGTGTGACAGTGTTACATTTACAGCACTATTTTGTTACAATATATGGTTTAAAAGATTATGTAGACTGTGCTGTTGTTTTGTTTTGATTTTTCCTGATATTATTGGGCGTTCAGTCCTTACCCCCTTTTTCGCTTTGCCCCCATTATTTATATTGCACTGCTTTCTATAATATAGTGTTCCTCAGGAACACAGCTGCCCCGCTATCAGAGAACAACCTGTTATGATCGCTAATCCTCTATCCCCACACCATACTTCTGGTCTATTCCCATCCCTTTCGTGTCTAAAAATCATTATTTATATTCAGTGCCTGGTCTTCCACAGACTGATCTGGGAGAGAGGTCCCCATGCTCACCAGTCTCTGAGTGCAGACATTTATTCTCATCTCAATGCAGAGTGGCCTGTCTGTACCTGTTACTGTGGGCCCTTGTTTTAGACGTCCCAGCCAGGGGAATTATCATCCCTGCTTCCATACTGTCTCCCCCTGTCAGAGTTTTATATATTTCACTCATTTTCCTAAAGCCCATGGAATACAAGCCCAGTCACCCCAAGCTCTGCTCCTGCAATAAGCCTGTCAAACCAGAGACAAGACTGGTCATCCTTCGCTGCTCTCCCTCAATGTCAAATTTGTCCTTTATTTGTTAAGGAGACCAAAACTGCCCACAATACTGCACAATGTTCGAGATGGGGTCTCACAAAGGCCCTGTACAGCTGCATTAAGACGTCCTTACTCCTGTACTCAAATCCCCCTGAAATGACGGTCAACGCACCACTTATCTTCTTAACTGCTTTCACCGTCCATAATCAAACAATCACAGAAGCATAGACTCTGTACTGTCAGAAAAACAGTGCGATCTACATTAGTCCCACTTTCTTATATGAGATCTGTAGCCATAAATGTTATGATACTTCAAGTACATTTTAATGGTTGTGAGATTACCCATCACAACTATCCTCTCAGGAAGTTTAATCCTGACCCCAACACCTTCTGGGTGAAAAACAATCCTCATATCTTATCTAAACCTTCACTTTAACAGGGTGCTTCCTTGTTCTTGTCCCTTTTACTAAAAGGAACAGCTGCTGTCTATCCACCCTCTCCATGTCCCTCGGAATCCTGTCCTTCTGGATCAAGTCCCCCTCAGCCTTCTCTGCTCCAAAGTAATCAACCTGAGCTTATCCAGCCTCTCTCCATAGCTGATATGCTCCATCACAGGGAATATCCTGGTGAATCTCCTCTGCACACCCCCCCCCCACCCATTGCAATCACATCCTCCCAGAACTCCACACGGTATTCCATCTGTGGCCGAATCAAACTTTTGTGTAACTCTTACCATCTATGTCTCGATGAATAAAGGCTATGCCGACAGTCGCATGTGACTTCTGAACTAACCTATTACCCTGCCTAGTGACATTCAGGGATGTGTGGAGAAGCACCCTCTGAGCTTCCTAGTGTGCTGTCATTCATTGTGTCCTCCCCCTGTCTCGTTCCTTCTTCTAAAGTTCATCACCTCACATTTATCAGGGTCCCATTCCATCTGCCATTGCTCTGCCCATCTGATCATTCCATCTGTATCTTCCTGTAACATAACACCTTTCTCCTCACTTTCTCCACAATCTTTGTGCTCAATACAAATGTACTTAACACACTCACACTCCCCCCCCCCACCCCCCACCAAATTCGCATCTGCATCATTTCTGAATACCACAAATAAAAAGGGACATAGCACTGATCCCTGTGATACGCCTGGGGAGACTGGTCTCCAATCACACAAACAGCTTTCTACCACTACTCTCTGTCTCCTGACAGTTACACAATTTCAATATAACTTACTAAGTTACCCATCATAACATGAAATTGTATTTTCTTCATTAGTTTCCCATGCGGGACTTTGACAAAGGTCTTGCAGAAAAACCATATAAATGACCTGTTCGAAAAATATCAATAAGATTTGTTAGGCATGACTTCCCTCTGATATCTTCATGCTGATGATCCCTGATTAAATATTGTCTTTCTAAATGAAGATCAAATTTCTCCTTCCCTATTTTCCCCAATAGTTTCCTTGACACTGGCCTGATACTCACTGAACTACAGTTCCTTGGTCTATCTCCACCCGCACTCCTGTAAAGGCTCCAGTCCTTTAGCACCTCCCGTGTGACTAGTTCCTACTTAAACATTTGAGTCAGTGCCTTTCCTCCCTTCTCTCCAACAGCAGCCTGGGATTCAACTCATTTCGACCTGGGGACTTATCCAATTCTATACCAGCCGAAACCATCAATCCCTGCTCGCATCTTATTTAAATCTGTTTAAGAACTTCCCAGTCCATCTTCTTGAACTATGTATCTGTCTCCTCATTCTCCCAAGTAAAACAGATGTGAAGCTCTCATGTCACAATCAATCAATGTTCTCCAGCTTCACAGACAGATTACCATCTTGGTTTCTAATGGGCCCTGGTTATTCTGTTCTGCTTGATGTCCTTGTGGAATATCTTGAAATTCTCGCTAATCTTGCTCATATTTTTCAATGCCCCTATGTTCGTCACTCCCCTCTGTGTGATATTTTTAAAGTTTCATTTCGATCACCTCTCATTCTCTGAAACTGTACAGAATACAGGCAGAGTTCACTCATCGGATAATCTTGCCATCCGAGGGATTAATCTGGAGAATGGCCACTCAGTATATGAGATCAGTATGATTTATTTGGATCAGGAAATCAAAGCTGTACACAATACTCTAGGTACAGACTCACCAACATTCTGTGTCACTGGTGCAGAACATATTTACTTGTAGTCAGAGCAAATTACTGCAGAAGCTGGAATCTGTACTGAAACCAACACATGCTGGAGATCACAGTGAATCAGATATCATCCATGGAGAGAGAGCACATCGCCTATATTCTGATTCCCTTCAAACAAAGGGAAACTTAACTTTTACCTTCCCCCATTTGCGTATATTCCTCCCAATACAATTTGCTTTATTTTTAAAGGGCGAACTTACTGTATGAATTCTTTAAAAATCCTCTTGATATCCAACTATACCACATCCACTTGTTCTCTATTGTTTATATCGACAAGAGACATCTTCAAGCAAAAGTTTTGTAAATGTTGCCTTCCCTTTCAGAAATCTAGCATCATTCTCCGGACGTTTGCTATAACTTTCCAAGTGTCCAATATCACATTCTTTATAATAAATTCCGACAGATTTCCCACTGTGAACAATAGGTTAACTGGTCTGTAATTCTCCATTCTCCATCTTCTTCACTTTGTAACTCCTTAGAATGCATTTATAATCTTCAAATTGAATACGGAAAAATAGAGAGCTTACCAATGCAACTATTATGTCCATTACTTTCAGACTTAATAATGGTCAATACAGTTTTGTTTGCAAACGCTACCTCGTCACTGATACGAATGATTTGAGTCTTTAGTTACACAAGTCCCATGGTCACTTGGTATTTCTGGGAGATTTTCTGGACCCTCCTCCGTGAAGACAGACATGAAGTAAATGTTTATTTTCCCCCTATCATTTTTCTGATCTCCACAATAAATTATCCTGTTCACATTTTCACTCTTCCTTGCTTTGACCTTGCTTTTATTTTCCTTTCAAATATTCATAGAGATTTTTCATCAGTCTTTTTGTTTCTGGTTAGTTTATATTGCTGTTCTCTTTATACTTTACTCATCAGTTTATCAGTCCTCTTTTGTTGCGTCCAAAATTTCAATGAATCCACAATATATCACCCATTTCTAAGGCACTTTCTTTGATTGAATGTAATTTTAAACTTCTTTTATTCACCATCGTTGAGTCACCTTTCACTTTTGCGATTTATGCCTTGGAGGGATATGTGTATATTATAGACCTTACAGTGTTTCTGTAAATAGCAGACATTGCCTGTCTTTCATTAAGTCATTTTAATGTACTTTCCAAATTCACTAAAGCCAATTTTATTATTGTATCACGACTCAGGTGTATATCCATAATATATGAAAAAAAAAACTGCTTGTATTCAGGCGTCATGTAAAATTTGATATATTAAGATCACTATTGCCCAAAGTATTCGTTTTGCTCTTCTGATCACACAACACCAATTCCAGAATTGCCTGATCAACAGATCGGTGCTCAACATACTACTAAAACAATCCGTCTCATACACGATCATTAAATCCATTTTCCCAGCATGAACATTCACTTGGGTAAACACTGGTTAGATGTAAATTGAAGCTGTCCATTGTTACTGCATTACCCAAAAACCTGTACGTCTATTTTACTGTTTTATAACATATCCAACAATTGTGTTGCAGCTTTCACTTTGATATGTAACTCTCATGAATGTTTGGTTCTCCTTGCTGTTTCTAAGATCACCTCAACAGATTCTGTGGAATCTGAGTGACGTAGGCTCTGGTGAGGTTAATGGCAGATTCAGGCAAGATGTTTGTTGAGACATATCTCAACATGGATATTATCTCACCATATCTTACCTGTTCCTCTCAGGCAGCATTGTGATATTTTCTCCAGTTCTCCCGTTATGCTGGTAGAGTAGAAAAAGACAATGATCTTCCAGCAATGCTGTGCATTCCCCAGAGAGCGGAGACTGCTCTAACCTGGGTGAGAACCTTACAGCAGGCTGGTAAAGTGCTGCTGCTGCTGTACAGGATCTTCGTAAGATCACATCCGAAGTAGTGCACACAGATTTAATCTCCTCACTGTGGAAAGGATGTTGTAATGAACTCAAAGATTGTTCCTTCAACTGACTTCTGCAACAAAGGTGTTAATCATCGAATCTCTCCAGTGTGGAAGCAGAACGATTGACCCATCGACAACACACTGATCCTCTGAAGACCATCCCATCCAATACCCACCATCCACCCCATCCAATCTTTATAACCTGGCTTTTTCAATGACTGATGCGCCTAGCCTCCACATCCCCGGACATTATGGGTAATTTATCTTGGCCAATCCACCTAACCTACAAATCTTGGGACTGTGGGAGGAAACTGGAGACTGAAATTGAACTAGGATCACTGGTGCAGTGAGGCAGCAGTGTTAACCACTGAGCTACCCAGTGTGGGCAACAAAACTTGCCTCCATTGTTCAGTCCTTGAAAAGTGACATTTCAGCAGGGAGATTCCATATGTCCTCAAATCTGTCACTGAGCAACAGGAGGTGGGCATTGATATCTTGAGCGGCTTGGTCAGCAACAGGAGCAGGACATACAAGTCCATTGAGGCTATAATGTAGGAACACCAGGAGGACATTCAGCCCTGCGAATGTGTAAAGTAGGAATAGAATGAGTCCAATCAGCCACTCATGCCTCTTACACAGCAATTCGAGCAGATCTTTTACAGCCTTGTGCCTGTTACACAGGAATTGTGAAAGGGAACATAATGGTTATAGAAAGGGAAGCACTTCGAATAACCAGCTTCACTCAGCAATGAAAAGTAGTGAGAAAACTATTGGGATTGAAGACAAATTGTTAGGATACGTTATGAATGAATTAATAACAGAAGATTTCCAAAGTCAAGCCTTCCTGATGAAGGGCTTTTGCCCGAAACGTCGATTTTGCTGCTCGTCGGATGCTGCCTGAATTTCTGTGCTCTTCCAGCACCACTGATCCACAATCCAGCACAGTCAACATAGTTTTATGAAGGATAAATCATGTTTGAATGATTTGACTAACTTTCTTTCAAAAACGTAACAAGCAAAGTGGATAATGCGGGTCCAATAGATGTATTATACCTAAACTTCCAGACATCTGTGTAACCTGCCTCGCAAAAGATTAATATGCAAGACAAGAACACATGGGATTAGGAACAATTTACTTTGCGAGGGGAGAGGATTAGCTAACCAGTAAAAACCAAAACATGGAACCGCTGGTTTTGGACTGGGTTGGACAAGGTCAAAAATCAAACGACACCAGGTTAGAGTCCAGTGGACTTATTTGTAAACACAAGGTTTCATTGCGCTGCTCATTCATCAGCTGTAAGAGAGTGGAAGATCTTAAACACAGAAGTTATGAGAAAAAGATAAACTCTGCACATGAGTTGGCTCTTAAATACTTAAACAGTTAAAACGGAGGTGCAAGTTTGATTGATTAATATGCAAATTGCAGAATTTATTTTAAGTCACCGCCTGGAGATACCTTCAGGTATTATCGATGTAAATGACGGAACGCTTGCAGTCAATGTATTCTAAGCATCAGGCCTTCTTTGTGCCCTGTTTGTGTCTTGACCTGGAGTCAGACTGGTTTTATTTACAAAGTACGATTTATAAAATAACACATTGACTGAATGCCTATGAATTGTATGTTTTTGGAACAAAATAAAATGCATGTGCAAATACAAATGGGAAAATGCAAATTCAATCCACAGATGTATATGCGAATTCGTGTGTGCGTGCGTATATGTGAGAGGGGGGCGTGTCTGTGTGAAGGAGGAAGAGAGACATTGTGTGTATGTGCGAGACAGTGAGGTGGAGTGTGGGTGAGAGTGCGGGAGGGAGAGAGAGAGGCTGTGTGTGCATGTGTGTGTGACAGAGTGGACTGCGTGTGTGGAATGTGAGAGGGGGAGTGTGAGTGCGTGTGAGGGGTAGAGAGGGAGAGTGTGCATCAATATATGTAACGGGGAGCGAGAGAGGGTATGCTTGTCCAGGCTAAGATGCACACAGATACTGCTGATCCCTTTCCCCACACACACTCACTCCGTGGTTTCAGAGCTTACCCTCTCTACAGCTTCTGCTCCATTTGTTGTTTGTGTTGCAGACCCAGATGCTGTAACTACAGTCCCCAAGCTCCGTCCAGAGTTGGGTCACCAAATCCTTACGTCTCCCGGAATGTCTGAGGCAGCTTACAGCACAACCTCCAACAAACAATCCCAGTCCCTCCACTAACAGGAAGCAGTCAGAGTCCCCTCAGCTACAAGGTAGATGCCTTGTCCTTTACAATTATACTCAAGGGTCTTCCTCGTGTTGCTCACCGCACAATCAACTGAGAGAGACAAACAGAGGCGTTCGATGGACAGGCACATACCAAGTTTCAAACACGTGAGTCAAAGCTCCTGGAGCACCACATGGGACACATTGAGAAGTGAACAACGGCTTGACACACACCATTTTAATGTTTCTGAGCTTCACCATGCCAGCACTCGATACACGAGAGAGACAAAAGCCAAGGCCAGGGAAAGATACAGAAAAAAACAAATAATTAATTAACTTACAACTTGGTGAAAATATGGATAAGGAGATGGGGGGATTGGAATAACTGGATAAGTCAGACAATGGTGGGCCCAATCACAAGAATGCAAACTTTGAATAAAGACATTGCCAGAGCAGCTGAATTGGTCCATTGCCTCAAATTCTGAATCTGCCTCACAGAACCAGACCAGACACCATAAACTGAGACAAGGTAAAGGCCAAGATGAAGAGCTATGCAGGCTGTGCTAGTGGACGACTCCATAAACCAGACTATCTGCACAGCATGGGAAGATTTGCAAACATTTGCCCAGATATTGAAACTCTCTACCACCACACTCTGTCTCCAACCTTTGAGCCAATTTTGTATCCAAATGGCTAGTTCTCCATGTATTTCATATGAACCAACCTTGTTAAACAGATGACCATGCACAATTTTGTTCAACGCCTTACTGATGTCAATATTGACAATGTACACCTCTCTATCTCAATTAATCATTTCAGTCGCTTCTTCAAAAAAATCTCAGTCAGTCAGTGAGGCACAATATTGCTTGCACAAAGCCATGTTGACTATCCCTAATCAGTCGTTACCTTTCAAAATGCGTGAAAATCTATGCCTCATAATCCCCTCCAACATCTTACCCACCACTGACGTCATGCTCACTGGCTTTTCCTTATTGCTCTTCTTAAATCCTTTAAGTAGTGGCATTACGTTAGCCAACCTCCAGTCTTCCAGCACTTTACCTGTAGCTATTGATGATAGCAAAGGGCCCAACCATCACTTGCCTAGCGTCCCACAGAGATCTAGCATACATCTAATAAAAGCCAGGACATTTTCCTTCCTTTGCATGTTTTAAGACCTCCAGCAGCTCCTTTGTAATACAGGCACTTTCCGAGATGTCACTACTTATTTCCCAAATTCTCTAGCTTCCATATCATCCTGCACAGTAAATACTGATGCAAAATATTCGTTCAGTACCTCCCCGTTCCCTGTGGTTCCTTGCTGATCTTTAAGGATGTTGTATTCTTTCCACAGTTACTCTTTTGTTCTTGGCGTATTTGTAGAAGCCACAGCTATTTCCCCTTGTTATGCTCCCAATTTCCCTCTTAAGTATACTCTTGTTGCCTTCAGATTCTTATATTGATTCACTTTAAATCAGGAATTAAGATACTAATGATGACGATTCCGATTGTCGGAAAAATCCATCTGGTTTACTGACCCCCTTTAAGGAAACAAACTGCCATTCTTGCCTGATGTGGCCTACATGTGACTCCAGACCCACAGCAATGTGGTTGACTATTAACTGCCCTCTGGGCAATTAGGGATGGGTAACAAATGCTTGCCTAGCCAACGATGCCCTCATCCCATGAATGCATTAAGGGAAAAAAATGCTCAATTTCTGCTGTCTACACCTGACATATGCTTCCCTTGTATCTGTGACCAGAACCTCAATTTCTCCAATCCTTCAGCATGCCTTACACATACCAGCCTTACCCTTCACCCTAACAGGGACATACTGTCTCTGTACTCCTGACATCTCATTTTTGAAGGCTTCCCACTTCTCAACTGACTCCCTTCTCTGCGAATATCTGTCCCAATCGACTTTGGAAAATTATTGATTAATATGATCAAAATTGGCTTTTCAACAATTTACAATTTTAAGTTTTAGAATTGGTTCACACTTTTCCATCTCTATTTAAAAACTAATAGAATTATGATGACTTGCTGAAAGTACTCCCCCATTGATATCACAACCACACCCTTCCCACTGCCTTATTTCCCAAGGATAAGGTGACGTTTAGCTCCTTCTCTGTGATGGAGAGCATTGGTCAAGCAGCTATAGCGTTGTAACTGGGAATGGGGTCAACAGAGTCTTCGACTCATTGGGTAGAATCTAACAATAATTTGTCTCAGTGACATTTTCATTCAGTGTGATGAGGATTATCTGCATGAGGCTGAGTTAGTTTCCTGGTGCGATCTTATTAAACTCACCTCATTAACTACCCATGCCACCCCATGGAGTCCCTCTCATTCAATGCCAGCCCGATTCTCCCACCCATCATGGCTGGAGGTACTCACCATTGCCCAGATGCCCCCAATACTCCGTGACCCCTGGTATTGGTGCCATCTTTAAAAGGCCAATGAGCACATGGTTGAGCTTTCTCAGGTTGGAGCTGCCCTGCACAGTTTATCCTGAGCATGGCAGATAATGGGCAATTACACAGCAGTTTATCCACAGGGGCACGGAGGGCCTTGTGGATGGGCTAGTACAGAGGGGGGAAATTCTCCACCCAGATGGGGGCCATACCAGCAGACCCACCAAGCATGGTCTGAGCTCAGTGAAGTAACTGCGGTCTGAAGAAATGTCCAGCAATACAGACAAGCATTAATAACCTACCCCACTCTGTCAGCATAAGGCTCACCATATTTTCTCTCCTCCCTCACTGTGTATGTCTCTTATAACACCTACCCCTGAACAAGACTTCTGCTGCATCACTCTCATTGCTGCTTGCAGCACCTTCCCTTCTTCTCTCTTTCCCCTCTACCTTTACTAATAGCACTGCATGGATACGACACTGTTGACTGAATCCCTTTGGACACGTCACCATCTCCCCCCCACCCACCTACACAAGCACTAACAGCAGAGTCATCCACTCCCACCCCCACTCCATCCTTCTTCATGTCCTATGCCAGGAGAACCAGCTTGGAAAAGGATAGAAGGGGCCAAGCCAGGTGGTGGAGTGGCCGATGTCCATCTCCCCCCAACCCCTGTAGCTGTGTGTCTGTATTTGTCTCTGTGAGTATCTGTGTGAGGTTGCAGGTCTGGCAGTCTCTGTGGTGCTTAAAATAACACAATCTCTCTCTCAGCTGGCCTCCACACCCTACTGCTGTGATAGTGGCAGAGGGTGATAACTTTGAGGATTCAGTCTGGGTGGGAGAGAGGGCAGCATCTCACAGCACCATCCAAACTGACCGCACCATCAACACACACAAATACGATGCTGGTAAATGGAGGGTTGCAAAAAAAGTTGGGCTTGTCAGAATAGAAATGCTCACCTCCGAGTGAACCATTTTGTCAGGAGATGAGATGAATTGATTTCTCATTCTGTGACTTGCAATGCTTAAAAATATGTGATAAAGTAATACAAAGTCCAGAAAAAGGACCAGTAGTGTTAGTAATGATGCAGGAACAACATCGTTTGGTATCAGACAAAACTTCTCTGTGCTTCCAAAGGTATTATTCGAAAAATCAAACGACCGTGCAATTTGAGAGATTCACAGCAAAAGATTTGCTATCTTCTCAGAGTCAAAAACTGTGCCACCGACGCACTGGCGTGGGGAGGCCAGCAGAGGGTAGTATTGTATGAATCTAATCATAAGACTCAGTGGTTCACACTATTGCCTCACAGCGTGAGGGATCCGGGCTCGATTCCACCCTGTGTGGACTTTCACATTCCCCCCGTGTGTGCGTGGGTTTCCACTGGGTGCTCTGGTTTCCACCCACAGTCCAATGATGTGGATGTTATGTGAATTGGACATGTTAAATTGTCCATAGTGCCCAGGGATGTGTAGGTTAGGGGTATTAGTCAGGGTTAAACGTAGGATAGCATTTGAACGGGTCTGGGTGGGTTACTCTTCGAAGAGTCAGTATGGACCTGTTGGATCGAAGGGCCTGTACACATACTGTAGCGATTCTATGAACTCTATGTACAACAGGGACAGACAGAGAGAGAGGAGGAGGGAGACTTTGGTTCCAATTTCAATCTATTTACTTCAAAAACAACATTGAACAGCGATGCAGACAGAGGTACACACAAACTGAGATACTGACACTAACACACATATCACAGGCCTACAGAGATATGCACGTAGATATGGACGTTTACACACAAACACACGAACATAACCCCACATACAGGCACATACTGTCTTTAATACAGAGATGTATACTTTTTTTATTAATTAGTTATCAATGTTCAGTCGGAGAAGGCAGGAGAATGGGATTCAGAAATATTTTAGCCGTGATTAAATGTCATGGCAGACCAGATGGGCTGAATGGCCTAAGTCTGCTCCAGGGTTCATTGCTCATATGATCTTGTGGTGCATGGAATTGTCTTTCCACGAGGTCAGTGGAGGCTGAATTTGGTAAGCATTTGATTTAGGAGAGTTATTGGGAAAGTGGACACGTTTGAGGGGCTGAGTAGTTGATATCTGTCTCTAATTGTCGACTCCTTATATATCAAAAGAGTGGTGATTGGTTTGAGGGGAACACATTTTTAGAATAAGGGCATTCCCATTTCTGCCTGAGACTGGGATGTTTGTTTCTCTTTCGGGTTGTGTGATCTGTGATGTTCTTGTGCCCAAGGAGCAGTGAAGACTGGGTTACTGAAAACACTCAAGGCTGAGTTCCATAGATCTTTGATGAACAAGATAATCCATGTTTACTGGGAACACACAGGAAAGGGATGGTTAGTTACAATCACATCAACAATGCACATTCTGAATGGTGCAGCAGGCGCGAGGAGCTGAATGGCCAGCTGTTGCTCCTAACGCATGTGTTGTTCTCTCAAGCACTCTGTAATATAACAGACGTAAAAGAAGATCCCATTCAGCCAGTCAGCATCATTATAAAGAGACAGGAGGAGACCATTCTGCCCTCTAAGGATTTATGCAGGAATAGATTGAAGTCATTCAGCCCGCTAAGTATATTACACAGCATAAGATGAGGCCATCCAACCTTTCTAGCCTGCTGCCCAGCAAAGGTTAAACCCGTTAAACTATCAGGGAATAAACATTCGGGATAAATGTTTATTTTAAGGTTGTAAAGTTGTAACTTGATGGAGTGTCTCAGGGATCAGTGTGACATTATCAACTATTTACAATCTATACCAATGACTTGGATGAGAGGACTGATTGGCTTGGAGTTCAATTAGCTCATTCACCAAGATAGCCATTTATCTGGACATGGAGACTCTGCAATGGGATACAGACAGGGCAGGTTAGTGAGCAAACCTTTAGCACAAAACAGTACAATGTGGATTAAGGGAAGTCAGTGTTGCGTTGAACAGACAAAATAACAGTAATCTACTTAAATGGAGAAACATTGATGAAATCATTGGTACAGAGGGATTTGTGTGTCCCGGTACATGAGCCACATAAATCGAGTCAGCAGATTCAGCAAGTGATTAGGAAAGTGTAGTGAATAACACTGTTTCATGTAGAGGCTATTGGGTATAATCATCGGGATGTTTTACTGCATCTGTATATGGCAATGCTGAGACTACATCGAATATATTGTGTGTAGTAATGAACCCCGAAATTGAAAGAAAAATATGCAATTGTCTTAGAAGCTTTTCACAGATGTTCCACTTTACTCTTTGCTAGAATGAGGGCCAGATGGAATCATAGTGTCATACAACATGGAAACAGACTCTTCAGTCCAGCTCATCTGCACCGACCAGATATAGTATACTATATCTGATATAGTATAGTATAGTATATCTGATATAGTACCATTTGCCAACATTAGACCCATAACCACCTAAACCCTTCTTATTCATACACCCATCCATTGTCTCTTAATTGTTGTAATTGTACCAGCCTCCACCATTTTAGCTGCTAGCTCATTCCATAGACGCATGACCCTCTGTGTAAAAAAAAAGGTATCTTTTTCATCTTTCCCCCTCACCTTAAATCATTACCCTCTGGTTTAGACTCCTCTTGCCTTGGAAAATAACCTTGGCTGTTTCCCGTGTCCATGCCCCTCATGGCCTGTACAAAGTCAGAGCACGTCAGGCCTGAGAACGAGAGATGTTTATATTGAACCATATAAGACCGTGACGAGAGTTTATTGGAGGGTAGCTAATGGATGAGAGAATAAAAGTAAGAATTCAGTTTTAGAAAATAACATATTCATTTTAACACAGGTACTATAAAGACATGAATTTATTGTACAAAATTATGCAGACACGTATAAACATACCTTCAAATTATAAATTACAAATCATTCCAAAATGGAGCAGTTAACAGGGATGGAGTCATGCAATCAGGGGAATGCTCAACCAGACCTGATATAGTCCAGGTTGGTGGTCGGGTCACATTATTGCATGTTTCAGATTAGAGAGGGAGAAATTGTAAGCTGTCGTAGAAGCAAACGGTCATTGCTCCATCTTGACTTGTACTTTTCCACAGCAACATGTCAGAGCTGAAAACCAATCAGCCATCTTTCCCTCTTAAGGAGGGTTCCTGTTGAGGATTCATTGGAATCTCTCCACTGCCTGCAGAAAAGGGAATTCAGCCAAATGCAACTGTTCCAGGAGGAAACCCCATTGCTAGTAACTTCTGTGAGGCAAAATAACTTTAAAGGCAGAATAACAATTGAATCATTTTCAATTTTGTTTTTGTCATGAAATTAAATGTTACTTGGACAAAGCTCTTTCGAATTAATATACTGCAGAGTTTCATTTATTTCCGTTTGCCTTCAAACGTGTGTGTGTGTGTGTATGTGTTTGCATGTGTGTGTGTTTGCGTTTCTTTGTGCATGTTTCTGTGTCTCAGATTTATAGAATAATAAATGTTGATGTACATATTGTCAATGTCCAAACTGTATATCATTTATGTATCCATCGTATTTCGAGTAACTTTGCTTTGGTTTTAGATTAGTTATTTTTACAAATTTAAGAACCAGTCTGACTTGTTCCTAACATTGAACCTGACACAGTCTGAGACAGATATCATTTACCATACCACACACTTAGTTACACTGATAATTTGTTGTGAAGTCTGGAGGAATGGGACTAGAAAAAGAAACACTGACTCTCTACGCTCGGTAGGAACAGGGATAAGGGGGAAATTCTCAAAAGGCCATTTGAGTGGGAATTCTCTGCCCCACAGGTTTATGGTACCTGTGTGTTTGCATTTATTCAAAGGTGTGTTAGTTAAATATTTGACTTGTAAGTGACTCAAGGACAATGAACTGCAGATAGGACCGTGGAGCTGAGACCACAATCTGATGAGCCACAATCTTAGTGCCTGGTTGGACAGGGACCCACTCCTGTCCCTCAGTCCCTCAATCTGCTACTCAGGAGCAGTTGGAGACGACTTGCTCCTACTACCTGGTGCACAGAAACTGAGGTGACATTTCAGCACCTGAATACAAACAATTTGGTGTGGATTGGAAAACGTTCTTGGGAAGAAGAGTGTGTGTTACTGTGAAACATTTCACTCCTCTCTCTTTACTGAAGTTCCCCTGGCTTCATTTATTTGTCATGTTGTAGATCCAGATTCACAGTGAATAATGCCCCCATACTGTACTCAGATATTTCTCACAAAATCCTCTGGTATCTTTGATACAACATTCCTTCACAGAACATCCAGTAAAATAACAACAATGAACCTTTCAATAACCGAATGCAAGAACATTAGAAGTAGGAGTACGTCATTTAGCACCTACAGCTTGTCTTTCCCTTCAATAGGATCATGGCTGATCTGCTCTGGGCGCCAAATTCTGCGGTGCCTGCCGTGTCAAACATCCATCTATCCCTGTCTTCCAACTATCTCAGTGATCTATCTCCCCTTCCTCTGTGGAATAGAGACGTCTCGACAGTCACTTCCCTTTGTGAGAAGGAAACACACCACACACTTATACTGTGACCTATTGACATCAACAAAATATATTTAAAAACGGGTAAGAGTGACTGACCCTGACAACGAGGCAGTGTTTAACTGAGGATGGTATAAAGGCACCTGAAGAAATGGAACTTAATGAAAATCAAGGGTAACCTCCCCACCGGTTGGAGTGATTGGAGAAAATGTTTGTGGTTCTTCGACATGTACCACCTCAGTTCCAGGACATCTCTGCAGGAGACCCATACATAAACATCCTCAGTTGCCCCTCAGTGTTTTCCCCCCATCATAACCCCAGAAGTGGAGATGGTGACTGAAGATCACATATTGTTCTGAACAATGTGTCCCCCTCAGCTCCTGAAGCAGTCTGTGTCCATGAGCAGGAAGACCCGGACAGCATTCAAGCTAGTGCTGCTGGAGTGTCGGTAACATTCATGCAACAGCCCTGCTGGACACTCTGCATTATCACAGTAAAGGGAGGCACACATTCAACACCCAAGCTCACTTCACAGGAATATGAGGAGGTCATTCAGCCCATCAATACTATTGGATAAGAATAGGAATAGCCCATTTATTCCCTCCTGACTATTATACAGGAAGATAAGGAGCCCAGTCCAACACATTGAGCTGTTAAATAGGAACCGGGGTTGCCCAATCAGGCTCTTGATCTTCTCCCATGACATCAGGAAGCAGCCATTCAGCCCGTCAAGCATCTTGTACAGAAATGGGAGGATATTATCGACGACCCAACATGACAAACCAATGAAACAGAGACTGCACGGATAGCCTGCTCCTTACCGTTCTTCCTGGCTCCATTGCTAATGGTACACAATGGATACATTAATGTGGTTTGTTGATGGTGAGGAGGGAGGACATCTCCGAGAAGGCAGACCGGTATTCCCTATGGTGGTCAGAGCTGTTGGGATTGGCTAACTTTTTCAGGAGTTAGGCATTGTAGCTGCTGACAGATTTGTGAACAATGTGACTGTCAGGATCACGCACCAACTGCACATTGAGGTGGGGAGAGTTCATTCAGAGCCTGAAGCTTTCTCTCTCTCAATCAACATGGGAGCCCCACAGAGGTACATAAACCACCAAGAAGCACGTACCATGGGCAAAATGTAATTTCTCATGCGAACAATATCTTTCTCTGGACATAATGTGTGTTCGTCCATGACCTTCAAGTTTCAATGCAGTCACCGTGCTACAAATAAAACATCCATTTCCTTCACACTCTCTTCATGTTGCCATCATCCCAGTGATTATTCTGATAAAACAGCTTAGCACTGCCTCTCTTGATTTATAAAGGAGAGAAAGTCTGTCCACAATAGCCCAAATACTGCCTCAACAACACTCCACAACACCTACACATGATTCAGTTTCTAATGAAGGCTGACATTCCATTTCCTGCCCTGATTAATAGATGCCCTGCATGAATTCTGTTCGTGACTTATGACCAAGGACATCCAAGTGGGTCTGGGTGCAATGATCTTGATCTTCTCCCATGACATCAGGAGGCAGCCATTGATGCGAAAAGCACTTCCCAACCACTCACCTTCTAATAAATCCCACATGAAAATGACTGTATGTGTTGTTCCCATTCAAATCACTTTTTTGTGTTACAAATAGCGGTGTTCCAAGCACTGATGCATGTGATATCCAATCAGTCGTGGCCTTCTGTCCAAAGGAGGACCCTAGTCTCTGTGTTCTCTCCATCATCCAATTCTCAATCCGTGCAGGAAATCTCCCAATTACCCAAGGACTGTAACGTTCTTCACTCACCTGTGTGCAACCGTGTCAACCTTCTTCTGAAAATTCAAATACGCCATTCCCACTAGTTCCCAACACGTGAATGCCACAACCAACATCCTCCATAAACTCCAGTACGTTTTTCAAAGATAGTTCTCCAGTCATGAGTCTAGGTTGACGCTGCTCCATCATATCATTGTTCTCCAATGATCAACTTATAATTAATTCCAAAAATTGCTCATAGTTTCCTCACTAATGACATTAACCTATCCCCCAGTTGGTCTTCTGTTTTCACCCTGTTGTAAATATTTGTGGTCATAATAGCTGCTTTCCAGTCTGCAGGATCCTTTAGACTGTAAAGAGCTTTGAGCTCCTTATATATTTAAGGAAAAGGCAGGAGAGAGCGAGGCCATTAATCCATCGTGTCTGCATCATCTCCGAAAAGAGTTATCCAGGAAACTCAATTCTCCAACCCTATCACTGTTGCCCTCTAAATTCATCACTCATCTGGTCCAGCAGCTTACCAAGCTTCAACGCAGTTAATTTTTCCAGCACTTCAACTTTACTACTTCTAAACTTCTAACTTCCTCACTTTCGCCAGTCATCCTTTTCCCTAATATTTCCAAAAAAGATTTTCCGTTGCTTCCTCTGTTTGGACAGAACCAATGTATTCACTTCACTGGACAGAGATGGCCTCTGTCACCTCGTGAATACGTGAGAGGATGGAACTCTGGCATAATGAATATGTTCCCCGCTCTTGCCTGGCAAATTCCAGAATCAAAAATTGTTGATGGGCATTTTGAGTACAGTCCTCTCCCTGGTGGAAGACTGCACAGCTCTGTCACCTCCACATTGTTGAAATAAATTGGCTTCATTCTTTCCACCTGAGAAAGTATACCATTGGGAAATATTTGTGGAAATCTCTGAAAGAATAAAGCAGTGTCTTGCTCCTCCCTCTGCAGTCTCTGCAGACCCAGATACGCTGTAAACGTTTTCCCCATAGCTTGCACAGATAGGAACACCAGGCCCTCTGGTCTCCCTGGATGAATGTAGCAGCTGACAATACTAATCCAAGCAGACCATCCACAGAAACTACACTGACTTGCCAATGTCAGCTGCAAATCAATACTTGTGTATATGGCACACCCACTCAGTGTTGAAAATGCCTACCTCTCCTCTGTTTCTCTTCCCGGCTGATAAACTGTTACATTTCTGTGCAGTCCCTGAAGTATGAATAGTTCTGCTCTCCTTGGAAATAGTTGACAATGTAACTGCACAATTTTCTGTACATCAGTCACGATAATAGCAACAACTCTACTGATGGTGGAGATGCTGGGGAGGTGATCGCCTCGCGGTATTTTCTCTAGACTATAGATTCTGAGATTTCCACAAATATTTCCCAATGGTATACCTTTCCCAGGCAATGATCCAAACCCAGACTTCAATGCCGACATAGTAGATGACGGAATTCGAATTCAATAAAATGTTTGGAAATAACAATCTAATGAAATATTGATGGTTGTCAAAACTAAGAACATCTGGCCCACTAGTGTCCTTCAGGGCAGGAATCTGGCCTACATGTGAATCCAGACTGCCAGCAGTGGTAGACTCTCAAATGCCCTTTGAAATAGCGAAGTCAGATGTTCAGTTATAACACTACAAGGTCTCAAAGAAGTGAAACCAGACAGACTGCTTCACTGCCAGTCTACAGCACATCGAAGTGCAATGGTTCAGAGAGGCAGTTCCCCAGCACCTTCTCAAAAACAACTCGGAGAGAGACATAAATGTTGGCCCAACCAACATCACCCATGGCCCATTAATGAAGAATAGAAGATGACCACATTCAGGATGGAGAGATAGAGGGGACAGAACTCAATTGAAACAGGGACTTGGATATATACCTACATGGGCATGATACTCAGGAATTTGGGAAAAGGTGAAAAATAAATGAAAATGATCTCTCAATTTATTTCCATACCAGCTGATTATCCACAGTCCCTTTGTTTACTTTTTTCTATGTCTCAATTTCTCCAAATATTCAACTCAATCCACCAACACATATTACACTATTTCACAGCTGCTTTCGCATCTGATGCATGGTGAGTGGACTCAAAATGCTAACTCTGTTTTTCTCTCGACAGAGGTTGCCAAGCCTGCTCCGTTTCCCCAACATTCTGTTTCTTTTTGTTTCAGAACCCCAGTTTTTTTGTTTGATTTAACCTTTATTTTTGTTATTTTATGGGAAATTGGCCCATCGAGTCCACATTGACACTCTGCAGAGCATTGCACCCAGACCCACCTCATACCCATTTCTCCATTTTCCATGGCTAAACTGCCCCCTACCCTGTCTCTGCGTCTCCCATAGCTAACACACCTAGCTGCACATGATAGGTGATTTAGCATGGTCAATCTACTGAACCTGTGTGCACTGTGGGAGGAAACTGAACCTGACAGAGGTGCATAAGAGCATGAGAGGTATGAGCAGCTGTTCCCCTTAGACAAAGGGTTAAAAACAAGGTTTAAAATGAAAGACAAGTCACTAAGAGAGGGTTTGTGGAATCTGTTTTGAACTCAGATGATGGTTTGTGTCTAGAATGCCTTGCCTGAGAGGGGGGAAAAGGAAAGTAAATTCACAAACTTTATAAAGCACTTGTATCAGCACTGGATGGTGCAGACTCGATGGGCCTTGTCTTTATTACATGATTCCATGTGGTGGCAGTCATGAAACCTCTGATACATTCTGAAGCTGCAGCCAATGGGACTTGTTGGTTTGTTCCATCGAACTGTGCTCAGTAAGTGGCGAGATTACAAACCAACATCACCCCATGGAATATCAGAACTTACTCAACCTAGGACAGCCCAGCCATCTCTGAAAACATCCAGGATAATTCATATGTTCAGTGCCAGAATCGTCCAATGACAGCACAAACATTATTCCGGCTGCTTGACACCTTTATTTTAAGGACACCAATAACATAGAAACAGATTTCACTTCATTATTATATAGACTCCTGCTGTAAGGTTGCTATTTTTCAGAAGAATAATAAATTCCTTCTCGTATTCGCATTGACAAAGAGTCTGTTTTCCTGCGAGCTGTTCATCACAGCATGGTGGCTTGTTTAACCAGTAATACTTACTCCCAATTAAACCGGCACATGTGATGCACTGCTGGCACTCCCTCTCCACAGCCACTTGAATGAACCAACACCTACTGGACTGGAACTTCTCATGGACAATTAATACTGGTCTAGCTCCATTAAAATCCCAAATGAATTGAAAAGACAATCAGATTTTCTATAATTACTGAAAAATGTAGAGATTTTTATTGAACTGATGAGCTTGTCGCTGTGTCTGAAGTTGTATGATCTATTTCCGTGAAACTATTTCGTGCATATATTGAAAGAACAAAAATCCCAAGTCACAGATATACGGTAACGCAACATTTAAATGCAAAATGCCAGGCAATAGTAGGCTGCAGATCTTCAGGTAACTGGGAATAATGTAGTTTGGTGTTTGCTGGCTGGCGTAGATGTATTGGGTGAAAGGCCTGTTTGTATGCTGTATGACTCTGAAGCAGAAGTGGATATTGGGGCACTGGAAAATGATGCTGGAGAGATAGTAGTGTGGAACAAATAATAGATGAGAAACTGAATAAATATTTCACCTCAGATTTTACGGCGAAAGATATGAATAATTTCACAAAAATTCAAGAGGGTGAGGAGGCAGAGCTGATTAGGAGAAGTTGCTCGAAAAACTAAATTGGTAAATAAGCTGGATGGAGCCATTAATGGGGATCTCCCAGAAATCAGTGGAATCAGGGAGGGTCCCAGAAGACGGGAAAATTACGAACGTGACACTTTTTTAAAAAAAATAGATACTTTTTATTGAAAGTACTTTGAAAGATTTATTACTTTTATTGAAAGATTTTTGAACTTGTTTACAAAATTGCAAAAATAGTACAAACTAGTTTATTCTGCTTTACAAAATACTAACAACCCTGGTATAGAATTTAAAAACCAACTACAATCTACTCTACGAACTACCAAAACATAAAATATGATATCCTGCATTACTAACAATAAACAAAAGGAGAAAAGAAAACAAATAAGCAAATAAATAACTAGTTACATATTTAAAAAAATTTATATCAATCATAACAAAACCCGTATTTATACGGGATTCCTCCTCCCGGGAGCCCCCGAGCCAACCAGAACCAATCCCATGGCTAAGCAAAGGCCCTGAACAATGTGGCCAAGAAATCTGTATCAATGTAGTTCAAAAAGGGCTGCCATGTTCTATAAAATAATTCCGTTCTTTGGTGCACCATATTCATAAGGAAGTCAAGGGGGATATATTCCATGACTATCCTCTGCCAATTTGAAAGTCCTGGAGGACCTTTGGATACCCAATTCGATAAAATGTTTTTCCTTGGACAAAAGGAAATGACAGTGAATAATTTCCTCCTGTATACATCCAAAGAGGGGAAATTTGGGGAGCCCAAAAGTAGAGTCACTGGGTCCAACCTAATCTCCGTATCCAAAATCTTTGCCAAGACATTTGCTACACTGTCCCAATACCTGTGGATCATACGGCATGTCCAGAGCCAATGCGTGAAAGAACCAACATCGATTTTGCATATAGGACACATTGGAGATGCTCCTGCCTTGAACTTTGCAAGTCACTCAGGTGTCATGTGAGCTCTATGAAGTATCTTCAATTGGATAGCCTGAGTTATGTTACTGATAGAGATCTTCCTGGCGTTTTCCCAGACATTCTCCCACATCTCTAAGGAGATTTTAATCCCCAATTCTTGACTGCAGGTTTTATATAAACGGTCCATGTCCTTCGATAACTTATTAAATAGTTAGTGGTAGAGAGTATTGATCGCGGCCAAAGCACTCTACTTTCCCTATCTGATTTATAAGGATGAATTATTTATGTGGTCTTCTTTTGTATAAAATCTCGTATTTGAAAATATCAAAAAAGATCTTTGATAGGTAGCCCAAACTTCTGATGCAGCAGTTCATGTCCTCCCAATCGAACAGATCTCTCAAATAGGAGATACCTCTGGATTCCCACATTCTGAATACATCAGCAGTCAGCTCTGGCTTGAATTCCAATGTTCCCACTATAGGGGTATAAGGGGAGGTTTTTTGTAGGTTACCCTCATCCTGTCGCATTATCCTCCAGTCTTTGATTGTATTTAATATAATAGGATTTTTACAATGATCCGTAATAACTCTCAACTTGTCAATAAATAGTAGATTGACGAGAGGATATTTTGCTTGGGAGGCCTCGATATGTAACCAGATTGATTGTGGATCACAAGAAACCCAATCAGCTACGTAGGATAATAGAGAGTTCAATTGGTGCCTCCTGAAATCCGGAAAATCCAGCTCACCCCGTACTTGTGGAAGCTGCAGCTTTTCTAATTTAATAAGGGGCTGTCTCTGACTCCAAATAAAGGAGCCGAACCAACCATAAAGCTTACACAGCGCTTGTCTCAGCAGCATCAAGGGGAGCATTCTTATAGCGTATAAAAGGTGTGGTAGGATATTCATGTTAACCAAAGTTATTCTATCTAGCCAGGATATCGGGAGATCTTCCCAGCGTTGAAGGTCCTATCATAATTTCTCCAATAAATACGTATAATTGGCTTTATATAGCGGTTAAATGCCAGAGTATTGAAAATAGTTAAGTAAAGGAAGGATGTGGAGGCACTGGAACGGGTGCAGAGGAGGTTTACCAGGATGTTGCCTGGTATGGAAGGAAGATCGTATGAGGAAAGACTGAGACACTTGGGGCTGTTTTCATTAGAGAAACGAAGGTTTAGGGGTGACTTGATTCAGGTGTACAAGATGATTAGGGGGTTAGATAGGGTTGACAGTGTGAACCTTTTCCCGCGTATGGAGTCGGGTATTACAAGGGGGCATAGCTTTAAATTAAGGGGGGGTAGATATAGGACTGAAGTTAGGGGTAGGTTCTTCACTCAGCGAGTCGTAAGTTCATGGAATGCCCTGCCAGTAGCAGTGGTGGACTCTCCCTCTTTATGGGCATTGGATAGGTATATGGAGGATAGTGGGTTAGTATAGGTTAGGTGGGCTTGGATTGGCGCAACATCGAGGGCCAAAGGGCCTGTACTGCGCTGTATTCTTCTATGTTCTATGTTCTATGTTCTAAAGATAACCTCCCAGTGACCACCGAAAGGGGAAATTGGATCCATCCAGAAAATTGGATATACTGGCAAGACCTCCCAGCAACGTGGCCTCCGATTTCATAAAATTGATTTTATAAACTGAGAACATACCAAATAAATTAACCACTTGAATTAAGCAGGGAAGAGATGTCAATGGATCATTTAAGAAAAGGAGGACGTCATCCACATAGAGTAATTTTGTGCTTACCCGATCCAACCTCCGGCGTCATTATATTAGGGTCAGCTCGTGTAGCTCCCCCAACAGCTCAATCACTAGCGTAAATAATAACGGTGAGAGAGGGAATCCTTGACGACAACCTCTGCCAACGCTAAAACTATCTGTACTTAAACCGTTGGTGATCACCGCTGCTTTGGGATCATTATATAATACTGTAAGCCATTTAGTAAAGACCTCTCCAACACCAAACTGTTCCAGTGTACAAACGAGATATGGCCATTCTACCCGATTGAATGCATCCTCTGCCTCGAGGCAGACAACAAATCCCGGTATTGCTTCCTGCTGACAGGCTTGTATCAAATTTAAGATTCTTCTAATGTTATTCGTTCATCTATGACTCTTTATAAACCCCGCCTGGTCCTCTTTTATCATGAATGGTAAAACCCTCTCCAGGCTTAATGCCAACATTTTTGAGAGAATTTTAAATTTTGTGAAGAGCTGTCATCTGACGAATTTCCCTTCTTAAGAATGAGAGAAATATTTGCTTCTCTCAGAGAAGGCGGGAGGTAGCCCTGACTATGTGAATAATTAGGGAGAAAGTGAGGTCTGCAGATGCTGGAGATCAGAGATGGAAATGTGTTGCTGGAAAAGCGCAGCAGGTCAGGCAGCATCTAGGGAACAGGAGAATCGACGTTTCGGGCATTAGCCCTTCTTCAGGAATGAGGAAAGTTGGTCCAGCAGGCTAAGATTAAAGATAGGGAGGAGGGACTTGGGGGAGGGGCGTCGGAAATGTGATAGGTGGAAAGAGGTCAAGGTGAGGGTGATAGGTCAGACTGGGGTGGGGGCGGAGAGGTCGGGAAGAAGATTGCAGGTTAGGAAGGCGGTGCTGAATTTGATGGATTTGACTGAGACAGGCTGGGGGGAGGGGAAATGAGGAAACTGGTGAAATCCGAATTCAAGCAGAGGATCCGGAGGGACGTCTGTTGCTGGAGGCTTCGGATTTGTTGTAGAGCGAAGGATCCGGAGAGACGTCTGTTGCTGGAGGCTTCGGATTTCACCAGTTTCCTCATTGCCCCTCCCCCCAGCCTGTCTTAGTCAAATCCATCAAATTCAGCACCGCCTTCCTAACCTGCAATCTTCTTCCCGACCTCTCCGCCCCCACCCCAGTCTGACCTATCACCCTCACCTTGACCTCTTTCCACCTATCTCATTTCCGACGCCCCTCCCCCAAGTCCCTCCTCCCTATCTTTAATCTTAGCCTGCTGGACCAACTTTCCTCATTCCTGAAGAAGGGCTAATGCCCGAAACGTCGATTCTCCTGTTCCCTAGATGCTGCCTGACCTGCTGCGCTTTTCCAGCAACATTTCCATATGTGAATAATTATACATATTTATAAGTGTCCCGACCAATTCCCCAATAAATTCTTTATAGAATTCAGCGTGGAATCCATCTGGTCTGAGCGCTTTTCCACTCTGGAGCTGCCTCACTGCCTCCTCTACCTCCTGTGTTGCCAGGGGCGCATTCAAAAACAACACCTTCTCCGAGGTTAGGCCCAGGAGGGCTAGATTTATTTAGAAAAAGACTATCTTGCTTGTTCTATCTTCACAAGCCTGTGACCTACACAATTTGAAATAGAACTTTCTAAAGGCTGCATTGACCATTTTTACGATCACAAGTCTGGGTACCAGCACTCTTTCTAATAGATGTAATGGCTTGGGGAGCCTTTTTCTTTCTGGCAATGTATGCTAGATACCTGTCAGGCTTGTCACCGTATTCAAATAATCTCTGCTTCTCAAATAATATCTCCCTCTTTGCTGTTTGAGTAAGTGTGGTATTCAAAGTTGCCCTAAGGGCTGTGATCCGCTGTAGTTTAGTCATGGAGGGTCTATCAACATACGCTGTCTCAGCCGCATTCAGGCGAGCCTCGAGCAGACCCTGTTGTTCTCCCTTTTTTCTTTTCTGGGTCGCAGAATATGAGATAACCAAGCCTCATGCGTGTGCCTTAGCAGTCTCCCACATCACCGAGGGTGACTGACCGTGCCTGAGTTGATTTCCCAGAAGGTTTTAAATTCCTGCAAGAAATATTTTATGAACTCACTATCCTTCACCAATGTCGGGAACCTATCTCATCATTACTAGACTTAACCTCCATGTACACTGGGTCGGAAATAGTTATATTACCTACTTTACAAAACAATATTGAGTTCAAAAAGATCGGGGGACAGAAACATATTGATTCTGGTATGGCACTTGTGTAGGTTAGAATAAAACGCAAAATCTCTGCCCTCTGGGTGAAGACACGTCCACACACCTACCAGCCCCACATCCCTACTCATATCCGCCAACTGCCTAGATCTCAAAGATATGCCCATAGAGCTCTTAGGTATTCTTTCCACCCCTGGATTGATGATGCTATTAAAATTTCCTCCTATAATTGTGTAGTACACCCCGAGAGCAATCAACTTGAAGAATGCTTTCATCGCAATTTTAAAAGGGTATGCCGGGGGGTAATAGAGAGTCAAAATCCCACATTCCTCTGCATGTATTAGAGCTTTCATTAATATATACCGTCCAGGCTCATCTTTTATCTGGCTTAGCATTTGGAAGGGAAAATTCTTCCGAAAAGATTGGCTACTCTCCTACTTTTTGAGCTTAAAGATGAAAGGAACACCTGGCCAAACCTACTCTGTTGCAGCTTCGAATGCTCCTTATGAAGTAGATGTGTCTCCTGTAAAAGAGCTACATCCACACTTTCTTTTTTCAAGATTTGATAAGGTATTTTTCCTTTTGATTGGTGAGTGGCTCCCCTTGACATTCCAGGTGCAAGTCCGAGACCTCTCAGGAGGAAGACCCCCACCCAAAATACATTGATAAAAAACCAAAAATGATTCACACATAAAAACACTCTTTAAAACAGCTACATCAAAAAACTAAGAACTACTCCTAAAAACAAATAACATAAAACATATTTAAAAGGAGACTTTTCCTCCTGTCCACAGGAAGCACTTCTACCTTCCAATAATCCCGCCATAACATTTCCCAGCCGGAGCCATGCCCTCAGCCCAGGCATTACAATGTAGAGTAAATAAATTCCAATATTTTATCAGACAGAAGTTAAAAGTGGGCGACCCCCCACACCATCACCGAGATACACTTAGCAAAGCAACACAAGATTAAATGATATAAAATTACAAAATTACAATCCCAGCAATCAATAGGCAACCAAAGTTAAAAAGAAATACTCAGAAATGTCCCCCTATAATCAAATAAATTGCGTGAGATATAGATAAGAGTCCATAGAAAGGATAAGGAACAAGCCCCCCCCCCCCCCCCCCGAACAAGGAACGATGGAGAAGAGAAAGAGGAAGAAAGGAGGAAGAAACATCAAAAGGGGGGCAACATAAAGTCATTATCCATTATGTTCAAGTCCCGCAGCTGAAAAATGTGCTGCTGGAAAGCGCAGCAGGTCAGGCAGCATCCAAGGAGCAGGCGAATTGACGTTTCGGGCATAAGCCCTTCATTCCTGAAGAAGGACTTACGCCCGAAACGTCGATTCTCCTGCTCCTTGGATGCTGTTTTACCTGCTGTGCTTTTCCAGCAACACATTTTTCAACTCTGATCTCCAGCATCTGCAGTCCTCACTTTCTCCTAGTTCAAGTCCCGCAGTTCTTTTGAGAGAATCGAGGAATTCTTTTACTTTTTCTGGTGATCCGAGGGTATATACAGATTGTCCTTTACTGCAGCGCATAGAATATTGAATATTTAAATCCCTCAGACGCTTCTTTGCCTCAGCAAATATCTTGCGGACCATAACCGGAGAACAACATCATCCTGGAGCCCTTGTATATCATGGCATGGGGATCCTTCCCCAAGACTCTGGAGGACTCCAGCAGCATCTGTTTTTCCCTGTAATTTTGAAGTTGAAACAGGACCGGGCGGGAGCGCACAGCAACCCCGTGGGCCCACACAACCTGCACCCGGCCCAGCTCCGACTCCAGTTTTAGCAGCTGTGGGAGCCATTGCTCCAGGAAATCAACAAGCTGGCCTTTCTTTTCCCGTTCTGGAATACGCAGCAACCGAATATTTTTCCGATGACCTCGATTTTTGAGGTCGTCAATATGCTCCTCTAAGGTCGGGACTTGATGTTCTTGAGTCCAGACCTGACCCATGTGTGTCTCAGCAGTGGTCTCGGAGGCCGCGGCTTGTTGCTCCACTCCCCCTGCCTGAGTTTCTCGATCTCTCCATCACGTTTCTGCAGCATGACCAAGATCGACTCCCACCTGGACTGGGTCTCTTCAATGGACGCATCAATCTTGTCTCGAATTTTAACAAACTTCGAGATTAGACTTGCCTCTGCAGGTGAGTCCCCCGGGACGGCCGCAGATGTCTATGTTGCTGTGGGGTAGGGGGAAGAAGTCCCTGCCTGTTGTGAACTGCAAAAGCATTTGCCTTTGATCATTTTTAAAAAGCATCAAATTGCTAAAGTTGGATGCAGAATGGCCAACGCTGCTGGGCAAAAACTATTTTAAACAATTTAGCAGGTGAGGTGAGGGTGAATACCTCACTTTGCCTGAGTCTTAGGCAGAGCTCTGCAGGCTCAGACCTACTGGGTTGCCGCTATCTTGGATCTCCCTGACACCCTGTTTGTGAAGAGCGTAAGGCAAAAGACTGAAAGTTACAAACTGATTAGTCTAACCTCAGTCGTGGGTAAGTTCTGGAATCCATTGCGAAGGATGAGATTTTTGAATACTTGCCAGTGCATTGTAAAGAACAGCGAAGTCATTTTGGAATCATCAAGGGGAGGTCATGCTAATGAACTGTTAGAATTCTTTGAGGATGTAACAGGTAGGTTAGACCAAGGAGAGCTAATGGATACTATCTATCTGGAAATCAAGAAGGACGTTGACAAGGTGCCTCACAGGAGGCTGCTGAGCAAGATAAGGGGCCATGCTGTAAGAGACAAGGTACTAGCGTGTACAGAAGCTTGAGTGTCTGGCAGAAAGTAGAGAAGGGTCCTTCTCAGGAGAGCAGCCAATGACAACTGTACATTAAGGATCTAGATGAAGGAATTGAGGGCACTCAGGCGAGGTTTTTAGATGATGCAAAGGTAGGTAGAGGGACAGGTATCATCGAGATGGCAAGGAGGCAGCAGAAGGATTTAGACAGGTTAAGAGAGTAAGGCAGATGGAGTAAAATTTGGGAAGTGTGAAGTGATGCACCTTAGTAGGAAGAAGAGAGGCATGTACTATTTTATAATTGGAGAGAAAAATCAGAAGCTTGAAGTGCCAAGAGAGTTGTGAGTTCCAGTCCAGGATTGTCTCAAGATTAACTTGCAGGTTGTGTCCATAATTAGGAGGGTTTTGTATCTGCTGCACAGTGTGTTTGAAATATTATATTCACCAAAAGAACTGAGTCAACTCTTACAAACAATAATATTTGTTTATTGAATGCAATTAATATTCGAACAATAAAATGTATTATAACGCAATGAAAAATGCTACAAATTATCTTGTGCTTTAACTCAACTTTGGATGATCACAAAACACCCCACTAGAAGTTGACCTGGCTCGACTTGGTAATGTCTTCTTGTTCTTCTGATGGTCTTGGAGGTGTATTCTCTTTCAATGATTATTCTCGAGTTACTGCGCTATGTGGGGTTTTGTGGTGATTCTTAACCTTTCCAAGTCTTCATGCCCTTTTGGGAAGGTAAGGAGGATCTGCCAATGGAATGATCAGGTTCATTTGCCCTCATCAATGAGACCCAACCAGGGGTTGTCACATTGAT
Organism: Chiloscyllium plagiosum; assembly: GCF_037043375.1. Classification (NCBI taxonomy): domain Eukaryota; kingdom Metazoa; phylum Chordata; class Chondrichthyes; order Orectolobiformes; family Hemiscylliidae; genus Chiloscyllium; species Chiloscyllium plagiosum. The sequence continues at coordinate 54,888,564 of NW_028270172.1, read as the reverse complement.
GGCCTAAGGGTAACATTCCATTGTCCCATTCAGGTCCAACTTCAGTTGTGTATTGTAGGGTCTGTAGCTGTCAGGTTTGTTTGCAAACCTTCTATGGTTAGATGCAGCCTGTCTTGATTCTGCAGCATGTGTATTAGCACAGAGACTTTAGTCAAGGTTGTGATGCATTTCCCAGCATGCTTTAATCATTGTTCATTTTTGTAACTCCATTGTAAATTCATTATTGCCCATCGTAAGATTATTCTTTCAGATGGCCCGTCCCGTCAGAAAGGCAAATATATTGATGGCATTTATTTTGAGAGGCCTTGAATATTAAAGCAGTGATGGATTTCAGAGGCTCTGTAAGACTCTGGTCAGACCACATTTGATGTATTGTGTGCCGTTTTGGGCCCCATATCTCAGGAAGGATGTACGGCCCCAAGGAGCTTCACAAGAATAGTCCCAGGAATGAAAAGCTTAACATATGAGGTCTCTGGGTTTATACTCGCTGGAATTTAGAAGGATGAGGGGGGTATCTAATTGAAACATACAGGATACTGAATGCCAGTTCAGAGTAGATGTTAGGAAGATGCTTCCATTGTTAGGAGAGAAAGGACTCAAGGACATAGTCTTAGAGTAAAGAAAAGATACTTTAGAATGGAGGTAAGGAGAAATGTCTTCAGTCTGAGTGTGGTGAATCTATGGTAAGGATGGCAGTTTCCTTCCCTGAAGGACATTAGTGAACCAGGTGAGTTTTTCTTGGCAATCGATTCATGATCAACATCAGTCTCTTCATTCCAGATTTGAAGTCAAGTTCCGCCACTTGCTGTGGCAGGATGTGAACCCAGGTTACCAGAAAATTATCTGAGTTTATCACATAAGAATTCAGTGATAACGCCACGAGGCCATTGACTTGCCCAATCCTCCACAATGTGACTAACTTGTGCAGTATGATATGGTCTGGGACTTGCCTTAATGTTATCCTTGACTTCCTTATCAAGATATGGATGACTGTTCTCCGTTATGCAACCTCTGTTCCATCTTTAATATCTCCCTAATTATTTGCTGAATTTCTTCATCTGCCCTGCCTTTGACTAGTCTTTTCTTCCCCCAGTCACGGCCAAATCCTTCCTTACGCCAGTATAATTATCATTGCCTAACGCTAAAACTTACATGTATGACTCAGTCTTCGCTCTTTCAATCTGAATGTGAAACTCCAGCATGTTGTGGTTACCCCTTCCAAGGCAAATCTTAAATACCAGATAATCCACCAATCGTTCCTTGATATGTAATATCAAATCTAAATTAGCCCATTTTTTGGTTGGTTCCATAACAATGATGTTTGGTTTATTTTAAAATCTGTAAGTAATAAAGTGATATTAACTCTTCATTATAGAAAATGTGAAAGTGAACTGTTGTATATTTCCCATGGACTAATCGAGCAACAGTCAGATATTGTCAGTGAAGCAGGATTCTGTGAACAGGACTATCTCCCAGGCAACATCACCACCCTCTCTGATAGGTTCTGTCCCACTGACAGGACACAGCCAGGCAGAGGGGGACAGCTCCTTGGTATATAGTCAATATAGGGTGTCATGGTGACTCAGTGGTTAGCACTGCTGCCTCACAGCACCAGGGTCCCAGGTTTGATTCCAGCCTCGGGCAACTGTGTGGAGTTTGCACATTCTCCCTGTGTCTGTGTGGGTTTCTTTCCGCCGTCCAAAGTTGTGCAGCTCAGGTGAATAGGCTATGGTAAACAGCCCATAGTGTTACGTGCATTAGTCAGGGGTGGGGGTGTGTGTTGCTCTTCGGAGGGTTGGTGTTGACTGGTTAGGCCAAAGGGCCTGTTCCCACACGGTAGGGAATCGAATCTAATCATAGTGCTCAGTATTGATGCTGGATCCTGTGGCTGCTAGACTGTTCTGGAGCAGGTTATGGAGGAATCAATAAAAGGGAAAAATAATTGACCACATCGCCACCGATCTGCCTGCTGCAGAAACACCTCTCCATTTCATATATCGGTAATAATGGTCACTGCACTGTTCTTATGGGGAGCAAGGGTTATCATCACGTTTTGCAGACCCTCCTCACGATGATAGGTAGCCCCTTGAGCACTGAATGGAACAGACTTTAAACAGATTGAACAACTAATGGTGATGCATTCATGAGGTGCAGAGACCCATCATCAGCAGCAAAACCATACTCTGTATAACTCATACAGTCTGGAACCTCACAACCCAACATATCTCACACTGTACAGTGATGGTCACTGCCCAGCATACACTGTACAGTAACTGTCACAGTTCGACGTAACTCCCACTGTACAGTAACCATCACGGCCCGACATACCTCCCACTGTACAGTCACCATCACGGACCGAATTACCTCCCACTGTACAGTAACCATCACGGCCCGACATACCTCCCACTGTACAGTAACTGTCGCAGTTCAACGTAACTCCCACTGTACATTGACAATCAAGACAGGGATCCTCCCTGGGTCAATGATGAGTGCACAAGGACATGCTGGGAGCAGCACCAGCCAGACCGAGATATGAGGGGACAACCTGGAGAAAATCTTACTTAATAATTACCCCAGCAACAATAATGCCTGTTGTCAGTGTGAGTAACTGGAACTCCAGGAGAGCTCTCCAGCCATTCCTCAGGAAAGACAGTGTCTGAGGGTTAATAATTTCCAGCTGCTGTAATGACTCCCTCTCCATCATAAGGTCAGACGGGGGAATGGTCACTGATTATACCATTCCTGAAACAGGCCATGTTCAAATGCAACAAGACCTGGAAAGCATCCAAGTGTAGTCTGCCAAATGGCAAGTAATGTTCACGACACACAAATATTGGACAAATACGACAATAAAGAGTCAAACCATCTTGCTTTGACTTTCAATAACATTCCCATCACTGAGTCCGCAACACGATCTTTATCAGCATCCTGGATGTTATCATTGACCAGAAATAACGCTGGACTAGCCACATAAATAACACGATCTTCAAGAGCAGGTCAGAGGCTACGAATGGTGCAGTGAGTAACTCACCTGCTGATTCCCCAAAGCCTGTGATGAATTACTTCCTAGGAATACCCCAGGACAAAACTTCTCCATTTATTTGCAATCACTTCCATGCCCTTCCACCGCTGATGCTCAGCGTAGCAGTGTTAATCATCTACAGGATTCACTGCAACAAGGCTTATTGGACAGCACCTTCTGAACTCACTGCCATCGAGAAGAACAAAGGCAGCAGTATTTTTTAAAAGCAGATCTCTTCAAGCTCGCTCCTTCATATGGTCAGATGTAATGAGGTTTGCACATGATTTTTCAAATTCTCAACTTCTAAGAACACAAAATCAGTTCAAATACAGCAAAACTTGGACAACAGCCAGGCTTGGGCTAACAAGTGACAAGTAACATTCATGTCGCACAAATGTCAGACAATAATCATCATAAACCATCTCACCATCGCTATTCAATATTCAAAGATAGTACCACTGCTGAATCCATTGGCACTAAAATTGTCAGGTTTGTCCAAGTCTATACAGCTGCTATAGTTAGAACATCAGATCAGAAGTTAGGAACTTTGTAACTAGTAACTTTTCTCCTGTCTCGCCAAAGCCTGCCCAAAATCTCCAAGGTTCAAGTGAGGAATACGATGGAATAATCTCGATTTGTTTGAATGAGTGCAGCTCCTATGGTATTCAGGCAGTTTGACATGATTAAAGACTAAGCAACCTACTTGAATGGTCCCCATCCACAATCACGGCCTCCCTCCCCAACCAACACACAGCAGCAGGTGTGAATATCATGGCACTCCTTAGACTATATCATCCACACTCATTACTATTGTCATCTGGAAGGAAAAAAGGGAGTATTTAGGGAACAATGACCATGATTATTTTTATTAGACTACCTACAATATGGAAACAGACCCTTCTGCCCAACAAGCTCGCACCGACCCTCCGAAGAGTAACCCAGCCAGACCCATTCCCCAACCCAATATTTACCCTGGTTATCGGCAATTTAACATGGCTAATACAACTAACCTGCATATCTTTGGGCTGTAGGAGGAAACTTACGTGGACGTGGGGAGAATATGGAAACTCCACAGAGACACCGAGAGTGTCAAAGAGCCACCGAAAGTCGCAGAGAGAGTCACAGAGAGGGTCAAAGAGTCACAGAGTCTCAGAGAGAGTCACTAAGAGTGTCAGAGCGTGCCAGAGAGTGTCAGAGAGTCACAAAGAGTCACAGAAATTGTAAGACAGTGTCGGAGAGTAAACTAGTGTGTCAGAGAGTCACAGGGAGTGTCAGAGAGTAACAGGGAGTCACCTAGAGTGTCAAAGAGCCTCCGAGAGTATCAGAGAATGTCACAGAGAGAGTCGGAGACTCGCAGAGAGTCAGCGAGAGTCACAGATACTGACAGAGTGTCACAGAGAGTGTCGGAGAGTTTCAAAGAGTCACAGAGAGTGTCAGTCAGTCACAGAGAGTGTCAGACAATCACAGAGCATGTCAAAGAGTCATAGAGAGTCTCAGAGAGGGTCAGAGAGTGCAGGAGAGCCACAGAGAGAGTCTAAGAGTCAAGGAGTATTAGAAAGAGTCACAAAGAGTTACATAGAATATCCGAGTATGTCTCTGAGAGTGTCGGTAAGTGTTGGAGAGGCACAGATAGTGTCAGAGAGTCAGAGAGAGTGTTGGAGAATCACAGAGAGTGTCAAAGAGTCAGAAAGAGTCAACGAGTGTCAGTGAGGGTCAGAGAGTGTCAGAGAGAGTCACAGAGTGTGTCGGTGAGTGTCAGACACCCAGCGAGTGCCAGAGATTCATGGATAATGTAAAAGAGTCACAGAGAGTCACAGAGAGTGTCAGAGAGTCAGAGAGAGAGTCTGGGAGTCACAGAGAATGTCTAAGAGTTAAGGAGTGTCAGAGAGAATCACAAAGAGTGTCCGAGACTGTCAGAGAGTGTCTTGGAGAATGTCAGAGAGTGTCGGAGAGTCACAGTGAGTGTCAGAGAGTCCCAGAGATTTTCAGAGGGTCACAGAGAGTGTCCAAGAGTCAAGGAGTGTAAGAGAGGGTCACAAAGATTCACAGAGAGTATCAGAGACTTTCTCGGAGAGTGTCAAAGAGGCATAGGGAGTCACGGATTGTGTCATACAGAGTCAGAGAGTTCCAGAGAGTCACAGAGAGTGTCTAAGAGTCAATGAGTGTCAGACAGAGTCACAAAGAGTCACAGATAGAGTCAAAGAGTCACAGAAAGTCAGACAGTGTCCGAGAGTCACAGAGACTGTCAGTGAGTCACAGAGAGTGCCAGAGAGTGTCTGAGAGTCACAGAGTTTGTCAAAGAGTCACAGAGTATCAGAGAGAGTCACAAAGAGTGTCGGAGAGTACCATGGAGAGTCCAGGAGAGTCTCCTAGAGTGTCGGACAGTGTAAGAGCGTCACGGCGAGTGTCAGAGAGTCACTGAATTTGTCAAAGAGCCACATACACTGTCAGAGAGTAACAGCCAGACTCAGAGTTGCAGAGTGTCAGACAATGCCAGAGAGGGTCAGCGAATGTCTCAAAGAGACACACAGAGTCATAGAGAGTGTCAGAGAGTTTGAAAGTCTGTCAGAGAGTCAGAAAGAGTGCCAGCAAGTGTCAAATAGTCACAGAGAGTGTCAGAGAGTCACAGAGTGTGTCAGAGAGTCATACAGAGTGGCAAAGAGTCACAGAGTCTCAGAGAGAGTCAGAAAGAGTGTCAGAGTGTGCCAGACAGTGTCAGAGAGTAACAGCTAGTGGTGGAGGGTGTCAGAGAGTGTCTCGGAGATTGTTGGAGCATGCTGGAGAGTCGCAGAGAATGTCAGAGGGTCACAGAGTTCCTCAGTGTCAAAGAGTGTCAGAGAGAGAGTCACAACGTGTCACAGAGAGTGTCCAAGAGTGCCTCAGAGAGTGTTCCAGAGTGTCTCGGCGAGTCCCAGAGAGTGTCAGAGAGTCCCAGAAAGTGTTAGCGAGTCACAGAGAGTGCCTAAGAGTCATGGAGTATCAGATAGTGTCACGAAGAGTCACAGAGAGTGTCAGAGAGAGTCTGAGAGTGTCACAGAGAGTGAGTGAGTCACAGACTGAATCAGAGATTCACAGAGAATGTCACAGATTCATGGATAGTGTTAGAGAGTCACAGAGTGTGACAGCCAGTGTCAGAGAGTCACAGACAGTGTCAGAGAGTCATGAAGAGTGTCGGAGAGTCACAGAGAAAGTTCAAAGAGCCACACAGAGTTTCGGAGGGTGTGTCGGAGAGTGAATCACAGAGAGTCATAGAAAGGGTCAGAGAGTTTCAGATTGTCACAGAGGGTGTCAGAGAGAGTCACAGAGACTGACAGTGCGAGTCATAAAGTGTCAGAGAGAGTCACAAATTGTGTCAGAGACTCACAGATAGTGACAGAGAGTGACGCAGAGTGTCAGAAGAGTCTCAGAGAGTTACAGAGAGTATCAGAGATTCACAGTGAATGTCAAAGAGTCACAGAGAGTTGCAGAGAGTGTCCGAGAGTCGCGGAGAGAGTCCAAGAATCACAGAGAGTGTCTACGAGTTAAAGACTGTCAGAGAGAGTCACAGAGTCTCAGAGAGAGTCACAAAGAGTGTTAGACAGTCACAGAAAGTCACAGAAATTGTCCTAGAGTGTCAGAGAGTGTCGGAGAGTCACTGAGAGTCACCGAGAGTGTCAAAGAGCCACAGAGCATGTCACAGAGTGTCACAAAGAGTGTCAGAGAGTCACAGAGAATCACAGGTACTGTCAGAGAGTCAGAGAGAGTGTCGTAGAGTGTCCAAGAGTGACAGAGAATGTCAGACAGTAACAGAGAGTGTCAGAGAATCAGAGAGTGTTAGATAGTCATAGAGAGTCACAGAGAGTGTCATACCGAGTCAGAGAGTTTCAGAGAGTCACAGAGTGTGTCTAAGAGTCAATGGGTTTCAGACAGAGTCACAGAGAGTGTCCAAGAGTGTCTCGGAGAGTGTCTCGGAGAGTGTCTCGGAGAGTGTCTCGGAGAGTGTCGGGGAGGTCAGAGAGTCACAGTGAGTGTCATAGAGTCGCCAAGAGTGTCAGAGAGTCACCGAGAGTGCCTAAGAGTCATGGAGTGTCCGATGGATTTACAAAGAGTCACAGAGAGAGTCAGGGAGTGTCACAGAGAGTGTCGCACAGTCACAGAGAGTCACACACAGTGTCAGAGATACACAGAGAGTGTAACATACTCATAGATCATGTTACAGAGTCACAACCAGTATCGTAGAATCACAGAGAGAGTCAAAGAGCAAAAGAGAGTGTCGTTGAGTCACAGAGAGTGTCAGCCGGAGTGTAGGAGAGTGTCGAAGTGTCACAGAGAGGCCCAGAGAGTTTTACAGAGCGTTTCAGAGAGTCATAGAGACTATCAGAGAGAGTCACAGAGACCGACAGTATGAGTCATAGATGTCAGAGAGAGTCACAGATTGTGTCAGAGAGTGACGGAGAGTGACGGAGAGTGACGGAGAGTCACGGAGAGTCACAGAGAGTCACAGAGAGTCTCAGAGAGTGTCAGAGAGTGTCAGAGAGTGTCAGAGAGTGTCAGAGATTCACGGGGAATCACAGAGAGTCACAGAGAGTGTCCGAGAATCACAGAGAGTGTCTACGAGTTAAGGAGTGTCAGAGAGAATCACAGAGAGTCTCACAGAGAGTCACAAAGAGTGCCAGAGAGTCACGGAAAGTCACATAAATTGTCAGAGAGTGTCCTAGTGTGTCGGAGAGTCACAGAGAGTGCCAGAGAGTGACAGAAAGCCAACAGGAGTATCAAAGAGACAGAGAGAGTGTCAGAGATTGTCACAGAGAGTGGCAGAGAGTCACCGAGAGTGTACAAGAGCCATTGAGAGTGTCAGAGAGTGTCACAGAGTGTGTTGGAGAGTCGCAGAGAGTCACCGAGAGTCACAGATACTGTCAGAGAGAGCGTCGTAGAGCGTCAAAGAGTCACAGAGAGTCACAGAGAGTCACAGAGAGTGTCAGAGTGTCAGAGTGTGTCAGAGAGTGTCAGAAAGTGTCAGAGAGTGTCAGACAGTGTCAAATAGTCATAGAGAGTCACAGAGAGTGTCAGACAGAGTCGTAGAGTGCTAGAGAGTCACAGAGAGTGTCTATGAATCAAGGAGTGTCAGACAGAGTCACAAAGAGTCATAGAGAATGTTAGGGTGTGTCAGAGAGCGCGTCTCCAAGCTTGTCAGAGAGTATCTTGGAGAGTGTCGGAGAGTATCGGGAGTCAGAGAGAGTGTCTGGGAATCACAGAAAATGTCAAAGAGTCACACATAGTCACAGAGAGCGTCAGTGAGGATTAGAGAGGTTCAGAGAGTGTGAGAGAGAGTCACAGAGAGTGACAGAGAGAGTCACGGTGAGTGTCAGAGAGTCACAGAGAGTGTCGAAGAGTTGCAGAGAAGGCCAGAGAGAGTCACAATGATCCACAGAGTGCACCAGAGAGTGTCAACGTCTGTCAGAGAGTCAGAAACAGTGCAAGAGAGTTTCAAAGAGTCACTGGGAGTGTAAGAAAGTCACAGAGAGTGTCAGAAAGAGTCACAAGGAGTCAGAGAGAGCAAGAGACGCACACACAGTGTCTCAGAGAGTCTCAGAGAGTCTCAGAGTCACTGAGAGTGTCAAAGAGACACAGACAGTGTCCCAGAATCCCAGAGAGAGTCAGAGAGTCACAGACAATCACAGAGAGGGTCAGAGAGTGTCAGAGAGTGCCACAGAGAGTGCCACAGAGAGTGCCCTAGGGCATCGGACAGTGTCAGAGAGTCACAGTGATTATCAAAGATTCTCAGAGAGTGTCGAAGTGGCACAGTCAGAAGATTCACAGAGTGTCAGAGTGTGTCAGAGAGTGTCAGAGAGACACAGAGTCACTGAGAGTGCCACAGAGAGTGTCAGAGTGTGTCCCAGATTGTCTAAGAGAGTCACAGATAGTGTCAGAGACTCGCAGAGAGTTTTTAAGCATTCTAGAGTGTCACAGAGAGTGTCTAAGAGTCAATGAGTGTCAGAGAGAGTCAGAAAGAATCACAGAGAGTGTCCGAGAGTGTCTGTGAGATTCTCGGAGAGTATCAGAGTGTGTCAGAGAGTCACACAGAGTGTCAGAGAATTACAGAGAGGGTCACAGAGTCATAGAGAGTCACAACGAGTGTCAGACAGAGTCAGAGAGTGCCAGAGAGTCACAGAGTGTGCCAGACAGAGTCAGTGCGTGCCAGAGAGTCACAGAGAGTGTCTAAGAGCCAAGGAGTTTCAGACAGAGTCACAAAGAGTCGCAGAGAGTGTTAGAGTGTGTCAGAGAGCGTCTTGGAGAGTGTTGGAGAGTGTCATAGAGTCACAGAGAATGTCAGAGAGTCACAGAGAGTGACGGAGAGTATCGTAGAGTGTCTGAAGAGACCCAGAGAGTGTCAGAGATTCGCGGATAATTTCAAAGAGTCAGAGAGAGTCATAGAGAGTGTCTTCGAGTTAAGGAGTGTCAGAGAGAGTCACAGAGAGTGTTCGAGAGTGTCCAAGAGTGTCAGAGACTGTCTCGGAGAGTGTTGTAGAGTCACAGTGAGTGTCAGAGGGTCACAAAGAGTGTCTAATAGGCAAGAAGTGTAAGAGAGAGTCACAAAGAGTCACAGAGAGTGTCTCGGAGCATGTCGGAGTGTCTCAGAGAGTCACAGGGAGTGTCAGAGAATCACAGAAAGTGTCAAATAGTCACAGAGAGTTACAGAGAGTATCAGAGAGTCACAGAGTGTCAGTAATTCGCAGAGAGTCACAGAGAGTGTCAGAGAGTGCCAACGTCTGTCAGAGCCTCAGAGTCAGGGAGTCTCAGACAGAGTCACAGAGAATGTCACAGAGAGTGTCACAGAGAGTGTCACAGAGTGTGTCACAGAGTGTGTCGAAGAGTGTGTCACAGAGTGTGTCAGAGTGTGTCAGAGAGAGTCAGAGTGTGTCAGAGAGAGTCACAGATTGTGTTGGACAGTGTCATAGAGCGTCAAAGAGTTACAGAGAGTCACACAAAGTGTCAGAGAGTCGCAGAGAATGTCAGAGAATTACAGAGAGGATCAAAGAGTCACAGAGAGTGTCAGAGAGTGTCGGAAAGTGTCGGAGAATGTCGGAGAGTGTCGGAGAGTGTCGGAGAGTATCGGAGAGTGTCGGAGAGCGTCGGAGAATGTCAGAGAATGTCTCGGAGAGTGTGGGAGAGTGTCTGAAAGTGGTGGAGAGAGCCACAGTGAGTGTCAGAGGGACACAGAGAGTCTAAGATCCCAGGAGTGTAAGAGAGAGTCGCATACAGTCACAGAGAATGTGTCATAGAATGCCTCAGAGAGAGTCAGAGTACCTCGGAGTGTGCCAGAGAGTCACAGACAGTGTCAGAGAGGGTCAGAGTACCACAGAAAGTGTCAAAGAGTCAAAGAGAGTTACAGAGAGTATCAGAGAGTTACACAAAGAGTTTGAGAGAGTGTCAGAGATTCACAGTGAGTCACAGAGAGTGTCAGAGGGTGTCAGAGATTGCCACAGAGAGTGTCAAAGAGTCTCCTACAGTGTCGAAGAGTCTCCTACTGTGTCAGAGACTGTCGGACAGACTCAGGGAGTGTAAGAGAGATTGACAGAGAGTATCTATGAGTCGTAGAGAGCCAAAAGTGCGTGCCAGAGAGTCACAGAGAGTGTCTAAGAGTCAAGGAGTGTCAGAGAGAGTCACAGCGATTTCTCAAGAGTGTCTTGGAGAGTGTCAGAGTGTGTCGGAGAGTAACAGTGAGTGTCAGAGTCCCAGAGAGTGATTGAGAGTCACAGAGAGTGTCTAAGTGTCAAGGAGTGTCAGAGAGGGGCACAAAGAGTCACAGAGAGTCTCACAGAGTGTCAGAGAACCACAGAGACTTTCAAAGAGTCTAATAGTGTCAAAGAGAGTCACCAAGAGGGTCAGAGAGTGTCAGTGAGTGTTGGAGATTCACAGAGAGTTGCAGCGAGTATCAGACAGTGTCACAAACAGTCACAGAGAGTGTCCGAGAGTGTCGGTGAGTCACAGATAGAGTCAGAGTGTACAGAAAATGTCAGAGAGTCAAAAGGTGTGCCTAAGAGTCAAGGAGAGTGTTGGAGAGTCACAGCGACTGTCAGGGTGTCAGACAGAGTGTCAGAGAATTACAGAGATTGTCAAAGAGTCACAGAGAGTGTCTGTGAGGGTCAGTGCGTTTCAGAGAGTGTCAGGTTGAGTCACACGGTGGGTCGGAGAAAGACACAGAGAGTGTGAAAAAGTCACAGAGTGTGTCTAAGAGTCAAGGAGTGGCAGAGAGAGTGACAAACAGTGTCCGAGAGTGTCTGAGAGTGTCCGAGAGTGACTTGGAGAGTGTTGGAGAGTCACAGAGAGTGTCACAGAGTTCCAGAAAATGTCAGAGGGTCACAGAGAGTCACCGAGAGTCACAGATAATGCCAAAGTGTCAAAGAGAGTGTCGGAATGTGTCGTAGAGCATCAAAGAATTGCAAAGTGTCACAGTGAGTGTCCGACAGTCATGGAGAGTGTCAGAGAATCACAGAGAGTGTCAAAGAGTCATAGAGAGTCACAGAGTTTGTCAGACAGAGTCAGAGAGTTCCAGAGAGTCACAGTGAGTGTCTAAGAGTCAAGGAGTGCCAGACAGAGTCACAAAGAGTCACAGAGTGCTAGATAGTTTCAGAGAGTGTCTCGGAGAATGTCGGAGAGTGTCGGAGAGTCACAGAGAGTGTCAGAGATTCACAGATAATGTCAAAGAATCACAGAGAGCGTCAGAGAGTCACACAGAGTGTCAACGAATCACAGAGTCTCACAAAGAATCAAAAAGAATCAAAACAAGAGTCACAGAGAGTCACAGAGAGTCACAGATTGTGTCCGAGGGTGTCAGAAAGTGTCTCGGAGTGTGTTGGAGCGTGTCAGAGAGTCACAAAGACTATCACAGAGTGTCACAATGCATCACATAGATTGTCAGAGATACACAGAAGTCACAATGAGTCACAGAGAGGGTCGGAGAGTGTGTATCATTGAGTCACAGACAATGCCGCAGCGAGTGTTGGAGGGAATGTTGGAGGGTGTCGGAGAGAGTCACAGAGAGAGTCTCAGTGAGTGTCAGAGAATCACAGAGACTGTCTAATAGTCACAGAGAGTCACACAGAGTACCAGAGAGTCACATTGTGTGTCAAAGATACGCAGTGTTTTAGACAGAGTCACAAAGTGTGTCAGAGATACACAGAGAGTCACAGGGAATGTCAGAGAATGTCGGAGAGTATCACAGAGAGAGTCAGAGAGGGTCCTAGAGTGTAGGAGAGTGTCGAAGAACCGCAGGGAGTTTAAGAGAGTCACAGAGTGTGTCAAAGAGGCTCAGAGTTTGTCAGAGAGTCACAGAGAGCGTCGAAGGGTCAAGGAGTGTCAGATAGAGTCACAAAGAGTGCCAGAGAGTGTCCGAGAGTGTCGGAGAGTCTTAGAGAGTTAAGAGAATCACATAGAGTGTCAGACAGCCACAAAGAGTGTCGGGGCATGGCAGAGAGTGCCAAAGAGTCATAGAGAATGTCAGATGGAGTCAGAGAGTGCCAGAGAGTCACAGAAAGTCTAAGAGTCTTGGAGTGTCAGACAGAGTCACAAAGCGTGTTAGGGAGTGTCAGACAGTGTCTCGGAGAGTGTCGGAGAGTGTCAGAGAATCACATAAAATGTCAGAGTCACAAAGAGACACAGAGAGTGTCAGTGAGGATCAGAGAGTTTCAGAGAGTGTGAGAGAGAGTCACAAAGAGAGACAGAGTGTGTCAGAGAGTGCCTCCGAGAGTGTCAGAGAGTCACACAGAGTGGAAAAGAGTCACAGAGTCTCAGAGAGAGCAACAAAGTGTGTCAGAGAGTGCCAGAGAGAGCAACACAGTGTGTCAGAGAGTGCCAGAGAGTCACAGAGAGTGTCTGAGAATGTCTCGGAGAGTGTCGGAGCATGTCGGAGAGTCACAGAGAGTGTTAGAGGTTCACAGAAAGTACCTAAGCGTCAAGGAGAGTCAGGGCGAGTCACAAAGAGTCACAGAGTGTCAGAGAGCGTCTCGGAGAGTGTCGGAGAGTAACAGAGAGTCTCAGAGAGTCAGCAAGAGTGTTGGAGAGTCAGAGAGTCACAGAGAGTGTCAAGAATCACAGAGAGTGTCAAAGAGTCAGAGAATGTCAAAGAGTCAGAGAATGTCAAAGAGTCACAGAGAGTCAGAGAGAGTCACAAAGAGAGTCGGTGAGTGCCATAGAGTGTCAGAAAGTCACAGAGAGTCACAGGTAGTGTCCGTGAGTGTCAGAGAGTGTATCAGGGAGTGTCGGAGCGTGTGGGAGACTCACAGAGCGTGTTGAAGAATCACAGAGAGTGTCAGAGAGTCACAGAGAGTGTCTACGAATCATGGTGTGTCAGACAGAGTCACAAAGAGTCACAGAGATTGTCAGAGAGTGTCCAAGAGTGTCTCGGAGAGTGTCGGAGAGTCACAGAGAGTGTTAGAGAGTCACCGAGTGTGTCAGAGAATTGCGGAGAGTGTCAAAGAGCCACAGTGAGTCACAGTGAGTATCAGAGAGTCACAGAGAGTCAGAAAAAGTCACAAAGATTCACAGCGAGTGTTAGAGAGTGTCAGCGAGTGTCTTCGAGAGTGTTGGAGAGTCACAGAGAGTGTCAGAGAATCAGAGAGAGTGTCAAAGAGTCACAGAGAGTTTCAGAGAGTCACAGAGTGTCTAAGAGTGACAGTGTCTCAGAGGGATTCACAAAGAGAGTCAGAGAGTACCAGAGAATGTCAGAGTCGCAAAGAGCCACAGGTAGTGTTCAAGAGTGTCATAGAATGTCTCGGAATGGGTCAGAACGTGTCAGGGAGTCACACAGAGTGTCAGAGAGTCGCACAGAGAGTCACAGAGAGTGCCTAAGTGTCAAGGAATGACAGGCAGAGTGACAGAGAGTGTCTCGGAGAGTGTGGGAGAGTCACAGAGAGTCACCAAGAGTGTCGGAGAATCTCAGAGAGTGTCAAAGAGTCACAGAGTGTCAGAGTGTTGCAAAGAGTGCCAGAGAGTGTCAGCGAGTCACAGAGAGTGTCAAAGAGCCATAGAGAGTGTCAGAGAATGTCACAGGGAGTCACAGAGAGTGTCAGCGAATGTCACGAAGAGACACACAGAGTGTCAGAGAGTGTCATAGAGTCACAGAGATTGTGAAAGAATCTCAGAGTGTCAAAGTGTTGCAGTGTATGTCAGAGCGTGTAGACGAGTCATAGAGTGTGTCGGAGAGTCACAGAGAGTGTCAAAGAGTCATAGAGAGTCACAAAGAGTTTCATACAGATCCAGAGTTCCAGAGAGTCACAAAGAGTGTCAAAGAGTCACAGAGTGTCAGAGAGAGTTACAAAGAGTTGACAGAGAGTGGTCAGAGAGTGGTCAGAGAGTGGTCAGAGAGTGGTCAGAGAGTGGTCAGAGAGTCCCGCAGAGAGTGCCGCAGAGTGTGCCTCAGAGAGTGTCGGAAATTGTCCTAGAGTGTCGGACAGTGTCAGAGAGTAACAGAGAGTGTCCGTGATTCACAGAGAATGTTAAAGAGTCACAGAGAATGTCAGAGAGTCACAGAATGCCAGAGAGATTCACAAAGAGTATTGGAGAGCGTCAGAGAGTGTCAGAGAGTCACAGGGAATGTCTAAGTGTCAAGGAGCTGGAAATGTGTTGCTGGAAAAGCGCAGCAGGTCAGGCAGCATCCAGGGAACAGGAGAATCGACGTTTCGGGCATAAGCCCTTCTTCAGGAGGAGGTTGAAGAGTTCATCCACTTCACCAACACCTTCCACCCCGACCTCAAATTCACCTGGACAGTCTCAGATTCCTCCCTCCCCTTCCTCGACCTTTCTACCGCCTCGTGCTCCCACGAGGAGGTTGAACAGTTCATCCACTTCACCAACACCTTCCACCCCGACCTCAAATTCACCTGGACAGACTCAGATTCCTCCCTCCCCTTCCTCGACCTTTCTACCGCCTCGTGCTCCCACGAGGAGGTTGAACAGTTCATCCACTTCACCAACACCTTCCACCCCGACCTCAAATTCACCTGGACAGTCTCAGATTCCTCCCTCCCCTTTCTCGACCTTTCTATGGGAATAACTAAGTGTCAAGGAGAGTCAGTGAGAGTCACAAACAGTCACAGAGCGCGCATGAGCGTGTCGGTGAGTCACAGATAGTGTCCAAGAGTCCCCAAAAATGTCAGAGAGTCACAAAGAGTGCCGAAGAGTCAAGGAGTGTCAGACAGATTCACAGAGAGTGTCACCGAGAGTGTTGGAGTGTCTCCAAGAGACTCAGATACTGTCAGAGTGTGTCAGAGAGAGTCTCTGAGAGTGTCAAAAAGAGTCTCAGAAAGAGTTGGAGATTCACAGAGACTGTCAGAGAGTCAGAGAGAGTGTCAGATAATTACAGAGATTGTCAAAGAGTCACAAAGAGTCACAGAGAGTGTCCGTGAGGGTCATAGAGTTTCAAAGAGTGTCAGGTAGAGTCACAGGGTGGGTCGGACAGAGTCACAGAGAGTATGAAAGAGTCACAGAGTGTGTCGAAGTGTCAAGGAGTGTCAGAGAGTCGCAAACAGTGTCAGAGAGTCTCCGAGAGTGTCAGAGAGTGTCGCAGAGAGTGTTGGAGAGTCGCAGAGAGTACCACAGTGTCCCAGAAAGCGTCAGAGAGTCACAGATAATGTCAGAGAGTCACAGAGTGTAGAAGAGAGTCCTAGACTGTCTAAGAGTCGCAGAGAATCACAGGGAGTGTCCGACAATCACAGTGATTGCGATAGAGTCACAGAGAGTGTCTAAGAGTCAATGAGTGTGAGACAGAGTCACGGAGAGTGTTAGAGATTGTCAGAGAGTGTCTGGGAGAATGTCAGAGAATGTCAGAGAATCACGGAGAGTGTCAGAGATTCACAGAGAATGTCAAAGAGTCACAGAGTGTCAGAGAGATTCACAAAGAGTGTCAGAGAGTGCCAGAGAGTCACAGAGAGTGTCTAAGTGTCAAGGGGTGTCAGTGAGAGTCACAAACAGTCACAGAGAGTGTCAGAGAGTGTCGGAGAGTCACAGATAGTGCCCGAGAGTCCCCGAAAATGTCAGAAAGTCACAAAGAGTACCTAAGAGTCAAGGAGTGTCAGAGTCACAAAGAGTCACAGAGAGTGTCACCGAGAAGGTTGAAGAGTCGCAGAGAGTCACCGGGTGTCACAATACTGTCAGAGTGTGTCTCCGAAAGTGTCAGAGATAGTCTCGGACAGGGATGGAGAGTCACGGAGACTGTCAGAGAATCAGAGAGAGTGTCAGACAATTACAGAGATTATCAAAGAGTCACAGAGAGTGTCCATGAGGGTCAGAGAGTTTCAAAGAGTGTCAAGTAGAGTCACAGGGTGGGTCGGAGTGAGTCACAGCGAGTGTGAAAGAGTCACAGGGTGTGTCTAAGAGTCAAGGAGTGTCAGAGAGAGTCAGAAACAGAGACAGTGTGTCCGAGAGTGTCATGCAGTGTCTCAGAGTGTCGGAGAGTCACAGAGAGTGTCACAGGGTCCCCGAAAGTTTCAGAGAGTCACAGGTAATGTCAGAGAGTCACAGAGTCGCAGTGAGGCACAGAGAGCGTCCGAGAGTCTCAGAGTGTCAGAGAATCACAGAGTGTCAAAGGGCCATAGAGAGTCACAGAGAGCGTCAGACAAAGTCAAAGAGTTCCAGAGAATCACAGAGAGTGTCTAAGAGTTCAGGAGTGTGTACACGGTTTGTGAGTTAACTTACTGCAGCAAAAGTCCTCAACGGAGGATTTGGGAATATTTCACGTAGTATGGTCAGTGGGGGCAAAAGTAAGCAAGTCCTTCTGTTCTGCAATGTTTCACAATACTACCTTTCCGGTGAACAGTCGAACAGACTAAATTATTGCGAAACAGAGACGGACGGCAAGCCGGTGTCTGCAACATACCATATTGGTTTGCACCACTTGGAAACAGACTCTTCGTCCATGCTGACCGCATAGCCTCAATTAAACAAGTCCCACTTACCAGCATTTGGTCCTATTGCTCTAAGAAGAAGAAGGGCTTATGCCCGAAACGTCGATTCTCCTGTTCCCTGGATGCTGCCTGACCTGCTGCGCTTTTCCAGCAACACATTTTCAGCTCTGATTTCCAGCATCTGCAGACCTCACTTTCTCCTATTGCTCTAAAGCCTTCCTATCCAGTCACTCATCCAGGTGCCTCCGCTACTTCCTCTGGGAGCTCATTCCAATCATGGATAACCTTCCGCGTGGGAAATGTGTGTCTGCTCCCTTTCAAATTTTAGCCTTCTCACCTTAAATCTATATTCTCTAGTTTTCAACTCGCCCTATCTTTTGCGGAAACAAACCCTTGAATATTAAGTTCATCTATCTCCCTCATGTCTTCATAAACCTTCGATGAGCTCATAACTCAGCCACTAACGCTGCTGGGAAAACTGTCCCAGCATATTCAGCCTCGCCCTACAGTTCAAACCTCGCAACCCGGACAACTTGTTTGTTTATATGTTATAAGCAATTTCAGGTAATTTTCTCAATTTTTCAATGATCCTAATTATGCTGGACATCATCGAGCTACTGGAAACAGAAAGATGAAGCGTTGAACGGATGCAAATTTCAGTGCTGGACGACTCTGAGTAGCTGCTCGGCGTGGGGCGTTGTTTTTTGGGGGTGGTGGTGGTGTACAGGTTATCGTATTCACTTCACGCGCGAAAGATCCCCGGTTCGCAACCAGACAGGAACAGCATTGATCTCGAAGGCAGTACTTTGGATTGGCGTGAACTGACCTTTTTTGCTCGCTACTCTCATCAGCAAACCTGGCTTTGAATTTGCTTTAGTGAAAAGGAATGCAATTCCATTTAATTACTGTGTGAAACATTGTGAAGTTCTTCTCCTCTCTGGTTCTGAATGTGCGCAGCGTGTCGAAGCGTGTCGTTACTGTTATCTGATCCTTCTGCTAAAAGCAGTACAGCATTTGGCTTCATTGCGCAGGCAGCCCGGTTCAAAGCCAAGGAGAAAGCTGATGTGCTAGTGTCACTGGGCACACCGGATTCCAGACGTATACTCTTTGTCAAATGTTTCCCAAAGTAGTCATTTCCAAGGTGGCTGCCGTTTTCCAAGGTGCGACCATCAACACCAGAAGTCTTGAATCATGTTTTGGAGTAGTTAGCGTGTTAATAGATGATTCCATCAGCAACAGGAATGAATGAGTTTGCAGTCTCAGATGAATCTCTGGACTTGTGCTGTCATAGAGCCACTAATATTAACGTGTGCCCCGAAATCTAAGCCATGTTGGTACTGAAACTGAGGAAATGAGAGACACTGGCTATTGAATGACAGCGTATCCATTTGGTTTTCTTTAAATAATAGATGAGCAGGAAAATGTAAACGGGGTGGGGGCAGGGGGATAACACAGCGAGGCGCATGCAGTTCTGGTGAAACCTCTTCTGTCTGATTCAGTCAGCCACAAGTGACGTGAAGGTCACATGCGGGAGAGCTTTTCACATCGAGACACTAGAACCCTCACATACAATTAGCACCACTTTGACATCTCGGAGGAGTTGGGCTCGGGAGGATCGCCTTTTGCCTTGTGTTGAGAAACTGCCTTTTGTGCATCGGTATTAAGCAGCATGGTATTTAGTAAAATTTCCCGAGTCGCTCCTCGCTGGTTGCCACACAGGTTTCCATCTCAGATGGCAGCCATGTGGCTCACGTTCAGGTGTGGGAAGCTCTGCAGAAAATTGAACGTTGAAGGTGAAAGACAAGTAAAGTGACAACTGGTACCGGCACTGACGTTCGAATAACCTCGCAATGTGAGCTGTCTTTCTCGGATTCTAATGCTAACTCAGCGTTTCAGGTGGAGAACATTCTTTGGGGCGCTTATTCTGCAAAACATACGAGGTAACTGTGACTATGCACCACGATATTATCTGGATTACGGCCTGCTCAGCTTTGTGCAATTTCCCTGTAGTCCGGTGTTTTTCACGTTGTGTGTAATCCTGAAATGTTGTTCTGCTTCGAGCAATGGGCAAAACCATTTAACAAATCAATAATCCTCATTCCCGTGATATCGTTCAGCTCATGGTTTCTTTGTCGAATCATAACCGAATATAGATTCTCCCACACACACACATTACACTTGTAGCTCAAGCGAATCTCAGATAATGGATTTTTTGTGTGGATTGAAGGGCTATCATTATCTGCTGTGAAATAGATATTGCAGCCGGGCATATCCCTGCAGCGATGCGAGCAGGATCGGGATGGCAGAACCTGTAAGTTTACTTGTGTTGTTTTGCAGGTGTACCGTTGAATATATACGAAAAGGGGCGCGTGGGGCGTCTGGTAGTGCGGCTGAACGGTCTAAGGCGCAGGGTTATGGCTCCAATCTCTAAAGAGTGTGGGTTCCCATCCCACACCTGCTCTACGTGTGAGTCGCCGTTTGTGTGTTAACACAACAGGCTCGGTCTCATTTTGGGAAATTTATCTTAGATGCAGGAGAGTGCAGACTCTCCACCAAGTCAGTATCTGTGCTGTCCTGATCACCTTCGCGCCCCACACGCAAAGTGCCAGCCTCAAGCAGCTCCAATGCTGGCCAAATTGTGTTGTTCCCTGTTTTCACTGAAACCGAAGGGAGATTGTTATTTCATCGCAGTTGTCAAATAAAATCCTGCAGTAACTCGATTCGTCCTTATTTGCTGATCTGACAAATGCAAAAATAATTCCAATGAATCGCGATGTCACATGTTCTTCAATGTCTCTCATTTCCTTCATTTTTGTGTTGGAGCCGGAGACTGGTGATTCGCTGTAGGCATTCCTGCATTCTTGATCAGAAGGGCAAGCTAATCTAATCGAGACTGTGACTGGTAAGAATCACTTTTCATGGTCCATTCTTATTGTGTTCTTCTTATCCTCCCACTTCAGCGCTTTCTGCGAAGTCTGGGGTCGGGGGTTGTGAGCATCTGTAAGAGAGAGTATATATGTGTGGTCAGTGAGTGCAAAGTGGTCTAAATCTGTGAGAAGTTGCATGTGTGAGTGTGGGAATGTGTGTATCTGCATGTGTGTGTGTGTCTGTGTGCATGTCTCTGTGCCTGTGTTTAATCGTGTGTGCAGGGGTGTGACAAATTGCACGGTTAAGGTGAAAGACAAGGAAAATGGTAACTCATACCGTCTCTGGGGTTCGGACAGACTCGCAATGTGATCTGTCCTTCTCGGATTCTAATGCTAATTCAGCTTTTCAGGTGGAGAACATTCTTTGGGACGCTTTTTCTGCAAAACTAGCATTATGCTTCTACTATGTGATCCCCAAACCATTAAACTCTGCTCACACTGCCAATCGAAGTGAACAGAATCATGATGGACCTGAAGTTCGTTAGAGTGAAATCAGTCACAAATGATTTGGCTTTGACTCCAAATGTTCCAGTTGCAATTTGCTACCTTAGAATTGCAAATCAAGATTCAGAGTCACCAACTTGTACAGCACGGAAACAGGCTCTTTGATTAAGTCCCTAGCATCAACCAGGTAGCCTAGATAAATCTAATCCAATTTGCCCGCATTTGGCCTATATCCCAAAAGCCTTTCAAATGTTGTAATTGTACCTGCCTCCACCACCACCTCTGGCAACTCATTCCATGCACGTCCCATGATCTTCATGAAAAAGAGTTATTGGTTATTGTCATGTTGACAGCGCCCTTTTAAACTAAATGGTTTAATATTATCTTTACAATCAGAAAGCATTGTCTAAAATATAAAAAAAAATCAAAGAACTTCCTCACCTGCTCTACTCCTCATAGTATTAATGAAACTTATCCATTTCAGTTTATGCTCAAGTCTCACGGATTTACAGAAATGCATCTGAATAGCAAATTGAATCATTTGGATTCTTTCTTGCTGGGGATGGTCCCTCCAGGTAGGGTTATATCTTTTATATCACTTGACACTTCTCATTCCAAGCCTAAACTTCTTTGAATATTGTCACGGATTGCTTCAGTGTCTGAGTAACTGAAAATTAGGCACCCAATTAGATGTGCCACCACAACTGGCCTGATGATTGATAGAAGATGATTGACCAAACCAAGCATTGGCTGTGGTCAGGTGGGAGACGATTGTGAGGAACTCCCATGGAAAAGTTGTACTGCTGAGATGATAGGTCTTTGGCCACCAGAAACATTTCAATTTGTGATATGGATAACTCGAACCAATGGACAATGTATCGCCTGATTTTCGTTGACTTCTGTTTTAGGTGCTCCCTCAGCTGTATTAGATCAAATGTTGCAAAGAGCTCTCACTCTCTCTTGCCTTTTCTGTTCAGTTTCTTTGTCCATGCTCTTCTGTAACAAGACTGTAATGAGTTCCAGACTTGTGTGGCCGCAGGATCGAACTGAGAGCATATTCAGTAGATTGTTGTGAAATATTTACCTCTTGATACTTGCCTCTTAACTCTCTCAATGTCAGAGCAATACAAGAACAGCTTGATTAGTGCATGGTGTTGCATCTGAAGCATCCGCTGGATTCAGGACAATTGGAGTAAATAGTACTTCTGGTTGTTTCTTGATATTACATGGAACAAGTAAAATCATTTGAAGACAGACATTTGTAGTTCAGGTTAGTTCTGGAAGAGGCTGTTCCCTCTTTTACTCTTTCTGTTCAATATTATTCAAAGACCAAACGCTGTTGCTCCCTCCAGTGTTTCAAAATATATTCAGCGCAATCAGGTGGCCTCAATAGGCATGGTCTTTTAATCAGAGAAATCTGTTCAAATTGTAAAGCAGTGGAACCACTCAGAGCGCATTCAGTCAACAACAAGAATGATTGGATTCGCAGGCACAGAACGACTGTGAGTCTTAATGTTCTGGATAGTCACTAACATTAAAGTGAGTTTTTAATTTATTTTCTTTTCAAAATCATTTCAAAACCCACTTTATTGTCAGTGACACTCTAGAAAATCAAGACTCTTAGTTTATCTGCACCTGAAAATCCATCAATTCTGATGTCCATTTTCTTCCTACCTTCAAGGCAATGGTGTATGAAAGCTACCAACTCCCCCTGAATTCCATGCAATCTAACCTTCTTAGCAGGGGAATTGACTTTTCCAGCATATGGTGGAAATATCAATTCTGCTGCTGCTCGAATGCTGCCTGACTGGTTGTGCTTTTCCAGCGCTACACTCTTCGAATCTGATCTCCTGCATCTGAAGTTCTCACTTCATCTTCGACTGCATCTACCACCCTGCCCTTCTCAACCTTCTTGATCACCTCATTGAAGAATGCTCACAAATTTGTGAGGTATGATCTCTCACACACAAAGTCATGCTGACTGCTCCTAATCAAACCCTGTCTTTCCAAATGCATGCATATATAATCTCTCAGAATCTTCTCAAGTAACTTACATATCACAGATTTGAGACTTACTGGCCTTATAGTTTCCAGGATTTTCTTTGCAGTCCTTCTTGAATAAGAGCAAAATATTCACTACTCTCCAGTCTTCCGTGACGTCACCTGCGGCTAACAATGATGCAAGCATATCAGCCAGGGATGTTGCATTTTCTTCTGTAGCTTCTTGCAGGGCTCTTCGATATATCTGGTCAGGACCAGGACCAGGAGGTTTATCCACCTTCATACAATCTAATACATACAACACTTCCTCTATTTTCGTATCCCAAGAGGTCATCACTAACTTCGTTAAGTTCCCAAGTCTCCATGCGAAGCACAGAGGAGAAATATTCATTGAGGACCTCACCCATCTCCTGCAGTTCTACACCTAAATGTCCACTTTGGTCCTTGAGGGGTCCTATTCTCTGTCTAGTTTTTTTTCCTTTGATATACTTAAGCAACCCCATTGGATTCACCCTAATCTTCTCAGCCAAGACTATCTGGTGCCCTATTTATACCTTCCTGATTTCCTTCTTGAAATCCCCTGCAAACCTCCCTTGGTCCCAACTGCCTGTACCTGAGCCATACCCCCGTTTCTTCTGGTCAAAGCCTTAATAGCTCTTGTCATCCAGAGTTCCCTATTCCTGCCAACCTTGCCTTTCACCCTCGCAGGAACATGTAGACCTTGAACACCAGCTATCTCATGTGTAAAGGCCTTCCACTGATGGCTGATCATTTTATGGCTTTAATTCCACTTACCCGTCCTCTCACCATAACCCTTAATTCCTTTACTGTTCAAAACGTTATCGATCTTAGCTTTAAAAACATTCAACGAGAAAGTCTCAATGAGTTCACAGATTCACAATCCTCTGGGTGAACAAATTCTGTCTCCATTCAATCCTAAATCTGCTCCCCCAAATTTTGAGGCTAAGCCCAATTGTCCTGTTGGAGGTGCCAGTGTTGGATTGGGGTGCACAAAGATGTAAATCACACAACACCAGATTATAGTTCAACAGGTTTAATTGGAAGCACCAGGTTTCGGAGTGCCACTCCTTCATCAGGTGGTTGTGGAGCACACAATTGCAAGAAACAGAATTTATAGCAAATGTTTACCGTGTGATGTAACTGAAATTACATATTGATAAATGTCTTGATTATTTGTTAAGTCTCTCATCTGTTACAATGACCTGTTAGTTTCACTTCTTTCATATGTAAATCACAAAAGTTTTTTTTTAACAAATTACATTCTCAGGCTAACTGTAACAATTGGTTTCAGCCCAGATAATTTGTTGAAGGTGTTTGCCCCTTGTGTGCTGTTGTCCGTGCCATAATGTTTAGACTGATTCTAATCAGAACAAAATGAGTCTTACATCAATTCATGCAGTTTGTGAGCAAAGTACAATATAACTCTGCAAGTAAATATTCACCCCACAAACGTATATATGTATGTGTGGATGTGGATGTGTGCGTGTATGTGTGTCTGGGGTGGGAGTTGTGAGTGTCTGTGAGAGAGGGTATGTGTGTGTGAGTGTAAAGGGGTCTAAGTCTATGAGAGGTTGCATGTGTGAGTGTGGGAGTGTGTATGTGTGTCTGTTGGAGTGTGTGTGTGTCGTTGAGTGCGTGTGTGTATGTGTGTGTATAGGAATGTCTGCGTGTGTGTCTAGGAATATGTGTGTGTGTAGGTGTGTGTGCATAGGTGTGTGTGTATAGGAGTGTCTGTGTGTGTGTATAGTGCAAAAGGTCACATGTATCGTGACAAAAACCCACGGTCCCAGTTGAGGCCCTCCCTATGGGTACCGAACAGAGCTATCAACCTCTGCTCAGCCACGTTTCGCTGCTGCCTGTCCCGAAATCCGCCTTGGAAGATGGTCACCTGAAGGTCCGAGGTCGAATGTCCTGGACAGCAGAAGTGTTTTCCAACTGGGAGGGATCACTCCTGTCTATTGATTATCATGCGGTGCCCATTCATCCATTGCCGTAGCCTCTGCTTGGTTTCACCAATGTACCATGCCTCAGGGCATCATTGCCTGCAATGTATGAGATAGACAATTTTAGCTGAATCGCTTGAATACCTGCCACATACGTGGTGGGAGGTGTCTCCACACGTTATGGTGTTATCCATGTCCACACTCTGACACGTCCAATTGTCCTGGTTTCACCCGCCAGTGGAAACAACCTATACACTTCTACCCTACTTATTCCATTCATAATTTTAAATGTTTCTATAAGATTCTTCCCATTCTTCATAATTCCAATGAATATAATCCCAGTCTACTCACTCTCTCCTCATAAGCCAACCCCCTCAATTCTGGAATCAATCCAGCGAACCTCCTCTGCACCCGCTGTAGTACCAATAACCTGTACATCCTTTCTCAAGTACGGAGATTAAAACTGCAGGCTGTACTCCAGGTGTTACCTCACCAACGCCCTACGCAGCTTCAACATAACCTCCCTGCTTTTAAACTTATTCCCTTTTGCAACGAAGGCCAAGATTCCATTTGCCTTCTAAATTACCTGTTGTACCTGCAGACTAACCTTCTGTGATTCGTGCACAAGGACAACCTCTGCACAGCAGCATGTTACAATTTTTTTACCAGGAGAAAGCGAAGACTTCAGATGCTGGAGGGTCAGAGTCAAAAAGTGGCACTGGAACAGCATAGAAGGTCAGGCAACATCTGAGGAGCAGGAGAGTCGATGTTTCGGGCATAAGTCCTTCATCAGGAATGTCCTGATGAAAGGCTTATGCCTGAAATGTCAACTCTTTCCCTCCTCAGATGTTGCCTGACCTGCTATGCTTTTCCAGCAACCCACTTTTTGACATTTTTTTCACCAAGTCACAGTCCTTTTTACTGTTATTCCAACCAAAAGGGATGACTTCACATTTACTAACATTGTACTCCATCTTCCAGAACTTTTCCCAATCGAACTATCGATGCTCCTCTGCAAATGTTCACAGTCCTCTACACACTTTGGTCTATCACTCATTTTAGTATCATGTGCAATCTTTGCCACACGACACATGGACCCCAACTGCAAATCATCAAGGTAAATTGTGAATAATTCTGGACCCAACACTGATCCCTCAGGCACACCATCTGTCACTGGTCTCCAGTCGGAAAAGTGGGTTTCCTCCGGGTGCTCCGGTTTCCTCCCACAGTCCAAAAGATGTGCAGGGTCAGGTGAATTGGCCATGCTAAATTGCCCGTAGTGTTAGGTAAGGGGTAAATGTAGGGGTATGGGTGGGTTTCGCTTCGGCGGGTCGGTGTGGACTTGTTGGGCCGAAGGGCCTGTTTCCATACTGTAATGTAATCTAATCTAATCTAATCTCACACCTTGATCCCCGCTCTTTGCTTCCTGTTAGTTAAGTAATCCTGTGTCCATAGATTATAGTCTATCTCCATTAGCAGGGATCAAACCTGCCGTGACATTTCACCATTTTGAATGTCATTTCCCATCTCACCAGGCTGTTCACTATTCTGGTCACATGCCTCTATTATTGCAGCTTGCGGTGTTAGATTTGGAGGTATGTGAGCACTTTGGTGTTAGTGCCTACAATTCAGTTATGTTTACTTTAGTGATGGAAAGGGATAGGTATATACTGCAGGGCAAGAGTTATAGCCGAGGGAAAGGCAATACGATGCAATTAGGCAAGAATTAGGATGCATAGAATAGGGAAGAAAAATGCAGGGAATGGGTACAATAGAAATGTGGAGCTTATTCAATGACCAGCTACTGCATGTCCTTGATAAGTATGTATCTGTCTGGCAGGGAGAAAGTGATTGAGTGAGGGAGCCGTGGTTTACTAAGGAAGTTGAAGCTCTTGTCAAGATGAAGAAGAAGGCTTATGTTAGGATGTACAAAGTTAGAAATCACACAACACCAGGTTATAGTCCAACAGGTTTAATTGGAAGCACACTAGCTTTCGGAGCGACGCTCCTTCATCAGGTGATTGTGGAGGGCTCGATCGTAACACAGAATTTATAGCAAAAATTTGCAGTGTGATTTAACTGAAATTATACATTGAAGAATTGAGTGTCTGTTAAGCCTTTCATCTGTTAGAATACAGTGATAGTTTCACTTCTTTCATGTGTAAATCACAAAACCCTTTTTTTTAAAAGTTGCATTCTCGGGTTAGCTGCTAACAATGGTGATAGCTAGACAATATGTTGAAGGTGTTAGCCCCCTGTGTTCTCTGTCTATGACCTGATGTTTAGATTGATTCCAATCTAAAAAGTTAGATAGCCGAGTTTTACATAGATTCATGCAGTTTTTTAGCTCAAGAGTTCTACATGAATGTATGTGGTTTTTGAGCAAAGTGCAATGTAATTCTGCAAGTACCAAAAAAATTCACCACACAAAATATATGTGTGCATGTGGGTCTCTGTCTGTCTGTGTGTGTGTCTGTCTGGGGTGGGAGTTGTGAGTGTGAGAAAGTGTGTGTGTGTGTGTGAGAAAGTGTGTGTGTGTGCACGCCAAGAACAAAAAAATGGAGAAGCTTGGCATTCTTACCAGTAATAGCAAAGCCCACCCTGGAACCACAGTAGACAACATTATCATTGCGGGGAAGTCTATTGTCAACTTATCGGACAACACCCTTCGACCGGAAGAGATTGTAGTCCTAAGTAGGGGTCTCAACTTCTGCCCCACCACCAAAATGGACCCGTTGGTTCTGGCAGCAGACACAGAGGAGTTCATCAGACGAATGAGACTCCGGGAATTCTTTCAAGGTGCCGGCAGTGATCCCACTGAGCCCACTGATGAACTGGAACAGTCATCTCAGGGATCTGTAGAGGAGCGACAAAAGAAGGTGTCAACATGGACCCCACCGGAGGGCCACTGCCCTGGGCTTGACATGTATGCTCAAACTGTCAGGAAATATATAAATGCCAGATTCATCAGCCGTACCCATAAGGTAGAGCAAAACATCATCCGTTCCCAACGCAATACCATCCAGGCTCTCACAACCAATCACAACATTGTCATCAAACCAGCAGATAAAGGAGGAGCCGTTGTCATTCAGAATAGAACAGATTACCGCAAGGAAGTGTACCGACAACTAAACAACCAGGAACACTACAGGCAACTACCAGCTGATCCGACCAAAGAACATACCCGAGAATTAAACACACTGATCAGAACTTTGGATCCAGTCCTTCAGAGTTCCCCACGCGCCCTCATCCCACGTACTTCTCGTGTAGGCGACTTCTACTGCCTTCCAAAGGTACACAAAGCCAATACACCGGGACGTCCCATCGTGTCGGGAAATGGGACCCTCTATGAGAATCTCTCTGGCTATGTGGAAGGCATCTTGAAACCTATTGTACAGGGGATACCCAGCTTCTGTCGCGACACTACGGATTTCTTACAGAAACTCAGCACCCATGAACCAGTCGAACCGGGTACATTTCTCGTCACAATGGACGTTTCCGCACTCGACACCAACATCCCCACAAGGATGGCATCGCAGCAACAGTACTCAACGCCAACAACTGCCAGTCTCCAAACACCATCCTACAACTCATCCGCTTTATCCTCGATCATAACGTCTTCACCTTTGACAACCAATTCTTCATCCAGACACACGGAACAGCCATGGGGACCAAATTTGCACCCCAATATGCCAACATTTTTATGCACAGGTTCGCACAAGATTTCTTCTCTATGCAGGATCGCCAACCGACATTGTACACCAGATACATTGATGACATTTTCTTCCTCTGGATCCATGGCAAGGAGTCACTGATAAAACTACACAGTGACGTCAACAAATTTCATCCCACCATCAAACTCACCATGGACTACTCTCGACTGTCTGGCTCATTCTCAGTACTTCCCAGGGGCTGAAAAATGATGCCATATTCTTGGTGACCTGTAACACATTATCAATGAGGATGAGCACCTCACCAAGACCTTGCCCACACCTCCACTACTTGCCTTTAATATAACCGCCAAACCTCAAACAGATCATTGTTCATAGCAAACTGTCCGGCTCTCAGGACAACTCCATACAACCCTGTCACGGTGGACGCTGAAAGATGTGTCAGATTGTGGACATAGATACCACTATTACGTGTGGGAACACCTCCTACCCGTGTACATGGCAGGTACTCATGTGACTCAGCCAACATTGTCTATCTTATACGTTGCAGGCAGGGATGCCCAGAGGCATGGTACATTGGGGAAACCGAGCAAAGGCTACGACAACGGATGAATGGGCACCGCACAACAATCAACAGACAGGAGGGTTCCCTCCCAGTTGGGGAACACTTCAGTGGTCCAGGACATTCAGCCTCGGACCTTCGGGTGACTATCCTCCAAGGTGGACTTCGGGACAGGCAGCAGAGGAAAGTGGCCGAGCAGAGGCTGATAGCTAAGTTCGGTACCCATAGGGAGGGCCTCAACCGGGACCTTGGGTTATGTCACATTACAGGTGATCACCATTGCACTACACACACACACACTCTTACATATACACGTACACAGATACACACAGACACGCACACAGACACCCACACACACCCTTATAGACACACACACTCCCACACATGCACCCCTTCACAGACGTAAAACACTCTGCACTCACTACACACACACACACACACTTTCTCACACTCACAACCCCCACCCCAGACAGACACACACACAGACAGACAGAGACCCACATGCACACATATATTTTGTGTGGTGAATTTTTTTGGTACTTGCAGAATTACATTGCACTTTGCTCAAAAACCACATATATTCATGTAGAACTCTGAGCTAAAAAAAACTGTATGAATCTATGTAAAACTCTGTTATCTAACTTTTTAGATTGGAATCAATCTAAACACCAGGTCATAGACAGAGAACACAGGGGGCTAACACCTTCAACATATTGTCTAGCTATCACCATTGTTAGCAGCTAACCCGAGAATGCAACTTTTTAAAAAAAGGGCTTTGTGATTTACACATGAAAGAAGTGAAACTATCTAACAGATGAAAGGCTTAACAGACACTCAATTCTTCAATGTATAATTTCAGTTAAATCACACTGCAAATTTTTGCTATAAATTCTGTGTTACGATCGAGCCCTCCACAATCACCTGATGAAGGAGTGTCGCTCCGAAAGCTAGTGTGCTTCCAATTAAACCTGTTGGACTATAACCTGGTGTTGTGTGATTTTTAACTTTGTACACCCCAGTCCAACACCAGCATCTCCGAATTATGTTAGGATGAGATGTGATGGTTTGAGAGGTAGAAGTTAGCCAGGAAAAACCTAAGTAGAGAGCTCGGGAGAGCCAAGAAGGGAAGTGAGAAGTCATTGGCAGATAGGATTAAGGAAAACCCTAAAGCTTTCTATAGCTATATTAGGAATAAAAGAATGATGACAGTAAAATTAGAGCCAATCAATCATAGTAGTGGCAAGTTATGCATGGAGTCAGAGGAGTTAGGGAAGCTCTAAATGAATGCTTTTTTGTAAGTAGTCACACTAGAAAAAGTCAATGTGGTCGAGGGGAATACTGAGCTACAGGCTACTAAGTTTGAAGGGATTGAGGTGCATAAGGAGGAGATGTTATCTATTCTGGAAAGTGTAAAAATAGTGAAACTGGATGGAATTTGTCCTAGGATTCTCTGGGAAACCAGGGAGGAGACTGCCAAGCCTTTGGCTTTGATCTTTATGTTGTCATTGTCTACAGGAATAGTACCAGAGACTGGAGGGTAGCAAATGTTGTTCCCTTGTTCAAGAAGGGAGTAGAGACAACCCTGGAAACTGTACACTTGTGAGCCTTACCTCGGTTGCGAGTAAAGTGTTGGAAAGGGTTACAAGAGATAGGATTTATAATCTAGAAAGGATTGGAAAACCACAGCAGGTCAGGCAACATCCGAGGAGCAGGAAACTCGACATTTCGGGCAAAAGCCCTTCATCAGTGATTAAAGCATGCTGGGAAATATAAACGCCTGATGGACAATAATATGATGTGATTAGCCAATATAAACTTATGATGGACAATCATATGATATCATTAGGAAATATAAATTTATGATGGACAATTGTGATGCGATTAGGCAAGATTTAGGATGCATAGGATGGGGAAGAAAACTGCAGGGGATGGGCACAATTGAAATGCGGAGCTTGTTCAAGGAACAGCTACTACCTGTCCTTGATAAATATGTACCTTTAAGACAGGGAGGATATGGCCGAGCAAGGGAGCCGTGGTTTACCAGAGAAGTTGAATCTCTTATCATGCGGAAGAAAAATGCCAATGTTAGGGTAAGATGTGAACGCTTAATTAAGGCACTTGAGAATTACTAGTTAGCCAGGAAAGAGCTAAAGAGAGAGCTAAGAAGAACCACGCGGGAACATAAGTAGTTAACAGATAGTATCAAGGAAAGCCCTACAGTTTTCTGTAGGTATGGCAGGAATAAAAGAATAACGAGAGTAAGATTAGGGCCAATCAAGGACAATAGTGGGAAGTTGTGCATGGAGTCTGAGTAGATAGGACAAGTGCTAACTGAATACTTTTCATCAGTATTCACACTGGAAAAAGACAACGTTGTCGAGGAGAATACTGAGATACAGGCTTCTAGACAAGATGAGATGGAGGTTCATGAGGAGGTGTTAGCAATTCTAGGAAGTGTAAAAAAGATAAATCTTCTGGGCCGGATGGGATTTATCCTAGGATTCTCTGTGAAGCCAGGCAAGAGATTGCAGAGCTTTTGGCTTTGATCTTTATGTCGTCATTGTCTACAAGAATAGGGTCAGAAGACTGGAGGATAACAAATGTTATCCCCTTGTTCAAGAAGGTGAGTAGAAACAACCTCCGTAAGGATGGACCATTGAGCCTTACATCGATTGTGGGTAAAGTGTTGAAATAGGTTATAAGAGATATGATTTATAATCATCAAGAAAGGAATACATTGATTAGGGACCATCAACATGTTTTTTGACGGGTAGGTCGTGCCTCATAAACCTTATTGAGTTCTTAGAGAAGATGACCCGACAGGTAGATGAGGATAAAGCTGTTGATTTCGTGTATATGAATTTTGATAAGGTTTTAAAAAGGCATTTGATGAGGTTCCCCATGATAGCCTATTGCACGAATGGCAGATGGCGGCTTCAACAGCTGCACTCAGCAGGGAATTCCAGATGCACAACCCTTAAGCTGAAGAAGTTCCTCCTCAACACAATCCTAAATCTGATAGCCCTTATTTTGATGCTATGCGCTCTAGTTTGACCCCCCCCCCCCCCCCAGTGGAAATAAAGTCCCTGCTTTTATCTTGTCTATTCCCTTCAGAATTTTATCTTTTTCATATAGGATCCCCATTCTTCAAAATTCCAAAGAATATAGTATCAATCCACTCAATGTTTCCTCATTAGGCAAAACTCTCAGCTCCCAACTCAAACTGATGAACCTCCTCTGTACTCCTTCCAGTGCCAGTTCATCCTTGTTGAAGTAAGGAGATCAAAGTTACACATAGTACTCCAGGTGTGGCCTCACTAGCACCCTATACAGCAATAGCATAACCTCCCTGATTAGTAACTCTGCCCCTCGAGCAATGAAGGACAATATTCCCTTCGCTGCCTTTATCACCTGCTGCACTTGCAAACCAACTTCCTTTGATTCATGAACAAGCATACCCAGCTCCCTTTGCACAGCGGCATGCTGCAATATTTCACCATTTAAATAATAGTCCAGTTTGTTGTTATTCCTACCAACATGGATGACATCACATTTCCCAACATTGTACACTATCTGTCTGACCCTTGCCCATTCACTTAACCTCTGCAGACTTAGTGGCGTCTGTACATTTTGCTCTACCACTGATCTTAATGTCGTCTGTGAACTCTGACACACTACACTTGGTCCCCAACTCCAAATCATCTGCATAAATTGTAAACAAATTTAGTCCCAACACTAATCCAAACATCCATTTATCCTGGCTCTTTACTTTGTGTTAGGTAACCAATCCTCTTTCCATGCTAATACATTACCCATAATGCCATGCATCTTATACAGCAGCCTTTTGTGTGGCAACTTGTCGAATGCCTTCTCTAAATCCAGATACACCACATCCACTGGGACCTCAGTGTCCAATGCACATAATATCCTCAAACATTTCCAGTAAATTAATTAAACATGAACTGTCTTTCATGAATCCATGCTGTACCTGCTGAATAGGACAGTTTCTACCAGATAGCTTGTTATTTCTTTTCCTTGAGAGATTCAAACATTTTCCCCACTACAGAACTTAAGCTAATGGGTCCTTTTATTAAAAGAAAGCAGCATCATATTTGCAGCTTTCCAATCTGTCAGAACCATCCCAGAGTACAGTAAATTTCAGTGAATTATCTCAAGTGCATTTGGTATTTTCCTCCACCATCTCTTTTAGTACCCTGGGATGCATTTCATCACTGATCGGAGACCCATCTAACTTTAGGCTGTTATCTATCCCAACACTACCTCTTTATTGATAATGATTTCTTTCCCTGTCCCCATCTGCCATTGTCTCTTTTTACGTGCCTATGGAGACAATGAGAATACACAGACAATGTTTCTGTTGCGGCAAGGCTGGTAGGTGTAGGGAATGATGTATGATTGAGAAATTCAGGCTCTGGTCAAGAAAATAAAGGAAGGATATGGTATGTACAGACAACTGGGTTTGAGTGAAGCCCTACAGGAGTATAAGGGCAGTAGGAGTATACTCGAGGGAAACCAGGAGGGCAAGAAGGGGACAAGAGAAAGCTTTGGGAAATAGATTTAAGGAGAATCCAAAAATATTCTCCAAATACATTAAAGGCAAAAGATTAACCAGGCAGAGAATAGTGATACTCAAAGATCAACAAGGCTGTCTATGGACTTGCAGGAGATGGGAGAGACACTATCCAAGTATTTCATGTCAGATTTTACTGAAAGAAGATATGGAAGCCAGAGAGTTTGGAGAAATAAATAGTGATAAATTGACAAGTGTCCATATTACAGAGGAGTGGTACTGGATGTCTTATAATGCATCAAAATGGACCAGTCGCTGGTACCTGATCATGTGTATCTAAGAACTTTGTGGGAAGCTGGGGAAGTGATTGATGGGCCACTTGCTGAGACATTTGTATCATCAGTAGCCACAGGTGAGGTGCTGGAAGACAGGTTCATTATTTGCGAAAGGCTAGGGAATAATACACCAGTGAGCCTGAAGTCAGTGGCAGGCATTTCAGTGGCACACTGGTTAGCACTACTGCCTCACAGTGCCAGAGACCCGGGTTCAATTCCCGCCTGAGGCAACTGTCTGTGTGGAGTCTGCACGTTCTCCCTGTGTCTGCGTGGGTTTCCTCCGGGTGCTCCAGTTTCCTCCCACAGTCCAAAGATGGGCAGATCAGGTGAATTGGCCATGCTAAATTGCCCATAGTGCTAGGTGAAGGGGTAAATGTAGGGGAATGGGTTTGGGTGAGTTGCTCTTCGGAGGTTGGTGTGGACTTGATGGGCCGAAGGGCCTGTTTCTACACTGCAAGTGATCTAATGTTTTGGAAGGGTTTCCAAGGGATGTGATTCACATGTATTTGGAAAGGCAAGAAATGATTAGGGATAGTCAGCATTGGTTTGTGCATGGAAATAACTAACCTGGACTTCAGAAAGACATTCAACAAGGTTCCACAAAACAGACTGGTTCACCACTTAGACAGTATGGAATGCAGGGAGAACTATCCATTTGGATACAAAATTGGCTGGAAGATTGGAGACAGAGGATAGTGAGGGAGGGTTGCTTTTCAGACTGGAGGCCTGTGATAGCAATATGTGTAAGGATTGGTGTTGGGTCCACTGCTTTTCATCATCTATATAAATGATTTGCATGTGAATACAGGAGGTACAGTTAATAGGTTTATAGTAGACACCAAAACAGTCTACCGTTCCCTAGCTCATCCTTACCACACTTCTTAAACAGTGGCACCACGTTTGCCAACTTCCAGTCTTCCAGCACCTTACCTGTGACTATCAATGATGCAAATATCTCAGCAAGAGGCTGAGCAATCACTTCTCTTGCTTCCCACGGAGTTTTCAGGTACACCTGATCAGGTCCTGGGGATTTATCCACCTCTATGCATTTCAAGACATCCAACACTTCCTCCTCTGTAATTTGGAAATTTTGTAAGATGTCACCATCTATTTCCCTACAGTCTATATCGTCCATGTCCTTCTCCACAGTAAATACTGATGCAAAATACTTGTTTAGTATTTCCTCCATTTTCTGAGGCTCAACACAATGGCCGCCTTGCTGATCTTTGAGGGGCCCTATTTTCTCCCTAATTACCCTTTTGTCCTTAACATATTTGTAAAAATCCTTTGGATTGTCCTTAATTCTATTTGCCAAAGCTATCTCATGTCCCCTTTTTGCCCTCCTGATTTCCCTCTTAAGTATACTCCTACTTCCTTTATACTCTTCTAAGGATTCACTCGATCGATCGTGTCTATATCTTACTACGCTCACATACCTTGACGGTAAAGGTCTTAGCTATTTACCCCATCCATGCTCCTCACTATTTTGTAAACTTTGATAAGGTTGCATCTCAGCCTCCAATGCTCCAGGGAAAATAGTCCCAGCTTGTTCAGCCTCTACCTACAATTCAAAACTGTCAAACCAAACAACATCCTTGTAAATCTTTCCTGAGCCTTTCCAAGTTTCACAACATATTTCCTATAACAGGAATACCAGAATGGAACACAGTACGGGTATTCCAGAAGTGGCCTCATCATTATCCTGTTCAGCAACAACGTGATTTGCCATCTCCTATACTCCTGAACTGAAAATGTGTTGCTGGAAAAGCGCAGCAGGTCAGGCAGCATCCAGGGAACAGGAGAATCGATGTTTCGGGCATAAGCCCTTTTCCAGCAACACATTTTCAGCTCTGATCTCCAGCATCTGCAGACCTCACTTTCTCCTCCTTTATACTCCTGAACTGCCTAATAACAGCTGGCGTACCAAACACTGCCTTCACTGTCCTGTCTACTGCAACTGCACTTTCAAGGAACTGTGTACCTGCACTTCCAGGTCTCTTTGTTCTGCAATACCCCAGCAGGGCCTTACCATGAGGTATAAGTCCTGCTCTGATTTGGTTTTCCAAAATGCTGAACCTCACATTTATCTAAATTAAGCTCCATCTGTCACTCCTCAGTGCATTGGCCCATCTGATCTAGATCCCGTTGTACTCAGGTAACTTGCTTCATTGTCCACTGCACCTCCAATTTTGTGTAATCTGCAAATTTACTAATTATATAAGCTATGATAACATCCAAATCATCCAAATATCTAATCTTTGATCATAATTGTAAGCATGGTGGCTCAGTGGTTAGGTCTGGTGCCTCACTGTGTCAGGGACCTGGGTTCGATTCCAGCCTTGGATGACTCTCTGTGTGGAGTTTGCACGTTCTCCCTGTGCTTGCATGCGTTTCCTCTGGGTGCTCTGGTTTCATGCCATAACCTAAAGATGTGCAGGTTGAAAATTGATTTTACATTTCTCGGATTTCACTTCTTACATGATGGTTTAAGTTTGCTTCAACAAGGTTTCAATAACCTATTCCATTTTTCATTCTGGCCGATTAAAGTTTTATTCTTCCATGGAGGGAAGACAGCTGCACATCCTGGTCACGCTGGGAAAGAAACTATGATAGGAGATGTGGTTGGACAGGATCCAGAATGGATGGAGAAATACAAAGATGGGCAGACATCTTTGGTACAGGGGGAGATGGCAGGGGTTCCGATGGACGCAAGGGGTGATGGCTGACCAGCGTGTTCAACCACAAAACCAATTAATGGACATTTTGACCATGTGTGGACAGATTTGATTTGAATTGAATTGAATTTATTGTCACGTGTACCAAGGCACAGTGAAAAGCTTTGTCTTGCGAGCAATGCATGCAGATCACACAGTTAAATAGCATAAATGAGTTAATAACAGGTAAACCGCAACAAAAACAAAAACATAGGTACAGGCGCATGCTAATTGTTTGTGCGTCCATTCATTATTCTAACAACAATAGGATTGAAACTGTTTCGAAACTGGCTGTTGGGTATTTTCAGTATTCTGTATCTTCTCTCCAATGGCAGAGATTGCAGAAAAGCATTGCCAGGGTGGGGTGGATCTTTGAGAATGCTGGCAGCCTTTCCTTGACAGTGGGTCTGGCAGATGGATTCTATAGAGGTAGGAAGGCCTTTGTGATTTTCTGGGCTGAGGTCACCACTCTCTGTAACCATCTCCAATCTTGAATGGTATAGTTGCCAAACCTGGTAGTGATACATCCAGACAGAAAACTCTCAATGGCGTACCTATTAAAGTTGACAAGGGTATTTACCGTGATGCCAAATTTTCTCAGCTGCATGAGGAAGAAAAGACATTGTTGGGTCTTTGTAACCAGTGCGTCCACATAAGGAGTCATAGAAAGTTTTTTGTTGATGACCACTCCCAGGAACTTGGCATTCTCCACTCGTTCCACTTCTGTTCTGTTAATGTGTAGGAGGGGCATGAGTAACATCCCGCCAAAAGTGAATAGTGAATTACTTGGTCTTGCCAGCATGAAGAGGCAGGTTGTTCTCAGTGCACCATTTTTCCAGGTCTTCCACTTCCCCTCTGTAGTTTGTTTCATTGCCATCTGAAATTTGACCGACTATGGCGGTGTCACCAGTGAACTTGTAAATGGCATTAGTCTGGTATTTGGCAATACAGTCATGGATATACAGTGAGTACAGTAGGGACTGAGTACACACCCCTGGGGTCTCCAGTTTTGAGTATTATTGAGGATGCAATATTGTCCCCAGTCTTCAAGGATCCAGCTGCAGAGAGTGGGGCTTAGTCTGGGATGAATAAGTTTAGTAATCAGTCTCGAGGGCATAATAGCATTGGCAGATTTCCTGATGCCTTCATTCCAACTTGTAAGATTGCAGGGAGTGTGTTGGGTGAGGTGGAGAACATGATATAATGCCTAATTTCACCCATAGACCAAGCCAGAAATATAGTACTGGCAATGTTGCGATATTATGTGGGCTTTTCACTGTCCTGGCACAACAGAATGAATGACAAAGTTTGTAAACATCAACCACAGAGCCAGTAGTCCATTTTTATTCTCAGCCGATGGATCAGGAAGTGCTGGTGGAGTCTTTTGAGGTTTCCCAGGTCAATGTATAAACTGACCTCTATGGGAGAGTGTTGCAGAATGATCTTGATCCTCAAATGATAATCTATTCAATTCGTGAGAGCTGATGAACAAGCCCAACCAAAAAACAATTTATCGACCTTTTAGTCACACATTGCCTCGCTTCATGGTGCTCTCACTCACACAGGTAAGACTGAAGGGAGAGTGTTGGTGGAGCTGGGGAACTGAACCATGACATGATGCCCAATGTTACCAATAGATCCTCCCCATGTGACAACCATGTAAACAGTGATGAAATAAGAAACCACAGCTAAACTGCTGAAGCAGACTTTGTGTTCCTTCTTGAAAGGTTTTCTTTTGTAAAGAATGTTTTCAGTGACATCATCATTGTTTGACAATGATGTCATAGATCTCAAACCATGGAAATACGATCAACAAGAAACAATAACTGCTGTGTACCCGCTTTTCATGTTGGGACAACGTGAAAACAACATCGAAAATATTCAGTTCTGGAATTTCAAGTAAGCATCGCTTATTTTTAATTACCCTCATTACTGTAATTAGAACTAACACTAGTTGAAGCAGAGAGAAAAGAGCAACGACTGTGTGGGATCACTCTCAGTTGTGAGAAGAGTTTTAATTTGGAATCACTCACTCATTTGTTCTTCTCAGATGTGCAAGATTTTTACAATTGATGACAGGTTTGTTGAGTTTTATTTTGAGGTACCTAATCTGCACAGTTGGCATGTTATTTACAGTTTTCTGAGGAACAGCAAGATAACATTGAAAGATAACATTGAAACAAACATTTGTGTTTACCATGAACGATTCACCTTTTTAACCTCATCCTTCGCCTGACCCTCAGTTAAACAGCCCCATCTGTTGTCTCTGTCTAATGAGAGCACCGCCTTCTGTTCTGGAGTGACAGTTGCGAGTTGATGTGTGAAGGGTATGTCACTCCTGGTGGCTTCATTCAAAATTTCAAGACTGCCATATTTGTCGTATAAGTATATTGTCAGTAAATTGATAAAAGATGGCTAAGTGGAGCTGAGAGAGAAAAATGGTTCAAGATGTGATTAAATGGAACAGGCTCAAGTGGTTTTATTCCTATGAATTCAAAAAAAATGCAGCTTACTTTCTGAAATTTTCAACAAGCAAAATGTAAGACAAATGGACTAATGAAAGTATATGTGTACTCGAATAGAGGTCTGTTCAAAAATTCCTAATATGTTAATTTAGTTCCTCATTAATTAAGGAACTGTTCTATGCAATATCTTATTTTTGATTCAATACTGAAACATAATACTGATATAATTTCCATTCACAGTGAACATAAAACAACTATATAATCATCAAAAGGAATAGTACCCCTTGATGGAACATAGTGGGTGTGGTCAGGTTTTTTCGAAACTTTTGAAGGATCACCATGACTGGAACTAATTATTATTCACAAATTGCAGAATTATAAAAGGGGTTAACAGTGCACCTGGGGACATGTTTCATTTAGCTTAGATTCCATACAGTGTGGAAACAGGCCCTTCAGCCCAAACCGACCTTCCAAAGAGTAACCCACCCAGACCGATTTCCCTCTGACTAATGCATCGAACACGAAGGGCTAAATTCAATGGACAATTCATCTGGCCTACACATCTTGGGACTGTAGGAGGAAACCAGAGCACCCAAAGGAAATCCACGTAGACAATGGACAAACTCCACACAGACAGTCATGCAAGGCTGGATTCGAGCCTGGGACCCTGGTACTGTGAGGCAGTAGTGCTAACCAATGAGCCACAATGCGTTTACTGGTCACTTTTAGCTGTTCTCCCACGTGCTGTGCCTGACAACCTTTCGTAAATGAATTTAAACTTGAAACTGATTTGCAAACCATATCTTCAATTCTAAATAAGAAAAGAACATGTCCTCTGTTAGGAAATCATTCTGTTCACTGCTGGCATGTTGTTGGATTATGAGTACGAAAATAAAACAAAACAATGTTCCTGTGGAACTCTACTTTATTATTGAAACCTGCATGTGCATACTTTAATTGATTTTCTCCACTGCATAGTTAACTTTAGCACCTCCATCCTGCTTAACTTGAAATATTAATAACAGCTTGAACGATTTCCACCATCCCTATTGATTGCTTACCTACTCCATCTGGTCAGCATTCTCTAAAAATACACCAGTTTTGATTTACCACCACTTATACCATGCATTGAGGGACTGTGATTTCCTGCGCTTTTATTTCTTTCTGCTGGCATTATGAACACTTATAAATCCAGGAGTGGAGATCCTTCCATAGCATATCCTGCCCTGTCATTTGTTGCAACATGCAATGAATGGGAAGGAAATAAATCGGAAGAAGCCTAGAGGAATGAGGGAAGAGTATGATGAAGCTCAGGGAGGGAAGAAGCGTAGAATGTCCATTGAGCAACTTCTAAATAGTGCACAGCACTAGATTTCTCAACCACTTTTTTAAGAAGCAAGAATCCTCAAGGTGGAAGGCTACCATGTCGTTACCTGGAAAGCTAAACATGTGTATAATACAAATTGATTTGATGGTAAGGAAAGGATTATTTTGAAGACGAAAAGCTGAGTAGGGGAGCCAATAGCCTGCTACTTTCATGGCAGAACGGATGGAATGAATCATAAATAGTGTGAGAGTGGAAGGGGCAGAGATTTCATGCATTGAAAAGGTAAACCACAATGTATTGATAGCTGGCAGCTGCTAGTTTAGTCATGTACTTGCAGCCATTTAATAGTTTTGTTTTTTGATTGTTTAAGCATGGACATTGCATAATTTCTGTTATTGAGATTGACAACATGCTTGTAAACAACAACTTATTTATATGTAATTTGTGTTATTAGATTGAAATGTGATGAGATATAAACAACTGGAGCATTAGTGCTTTCACAAAGCAAGGAAGTGATTAAAAATTGGGGCAAGATTTGGGGGTAAAACTATACAGCACAAACAAATGGTCAAGGAAATAATTATAGATTTAAGTAATCGTGATAAAGTTATGATTTGAAACTGATGCAGGGTAGGATGCCAACAAGAACAAGGCTGAGGTTATGCTGAAATAATTACAATGCAAGCACATAGTTTGTAGTTTTCTGTGACATGCAGTTGTGCCATATCTGGACACTTTTTGGGATTGAAATTGTTTAAGAGAATTTATTTTTTCTTTGGTACAGTGTGAATTAAATGCATTAGTGCACATAACCGTCGCAGTTCAGTTGCTCTGATGCCAACAGAGAAAGTATTCTTTACGTACCTCTGAAAATCATGCATTAGAAAAATGTCTCGGAGCATTCTACTGGCACAATGTATGGCAGATTTCGCAAATGCATTAAAGCTTTAAAAGTGATGATATTTTGAATCTGGTCAATATTGGTCCTTAAAGATGAGAAAATTGTAAACATCTGCATCTGGAAAAGAATAGAACAAACTAAAGTAATGCATTTAAAGAACTGCTATTTCAGAGGCAAGAGATACTTTACTCCTGATTATTTGGGTAAGCTACTGTGAGCAGACTGAAATAGTAATTGAATTTTGTTTCAGCCCTTTTTATTTACTAATCCACCAGACACTAACACACTGAGGAATGCCAGCTTGCTTTTACAGCACAGGTGGTCCTGGTGAATCATTTGAGTGTATGAATTGTGTGCAATATGCCATGCTAATGACAGCATCAAAACAGCAATGAATAGATTGCTGCATCAATTGAAATCACGGAAATTTATTTGGTGTAAAGTGCATCAAGTCATGCATTTACTGGACACTTACCTAGAGACTTTCATTCTCATTATGACTGTACTTGCACAACTATAAAGAATCTGGCCAGTGAGTCAGTGAGAGATGACTCATTTATTTTTAGTTGTTACATATGATTCCTTTCCACAATGTTCCTGTAAAAAAAACTGTTGCCTCTAGTTAGTATCCAGCCATTTGATAGACTGCACTGATGTTGCCTTTCAGTCAGGTTCCCTTGTGGGAATGGATGTCACTAACTGACTGCCACATATTTTAATCGTTAAGACAACACTTCAAAATGTACGTCATTGACTGTAAAACACATTGGGAACATCCTCATGTCATAAATATCAGGTATTATAATGCTGGAACCGTTCTCCACTTAAATCATGATGTTGGAATGTTCCCACTGTCTTTTGAGGGTTGCCTAGTGACCCGTGAAAACATATTAACATCTTTTAATGCAGCAAAATGTCCCAAGTGTTATAAAATAAGGTGAGAGTGAGAAGTTGTTCAGACTAAAAAGACCTATATCTACTGAGCTATCTGCTGTCTACACAAATGACATTTTAAAAATGGGAATTTCTTTTCGCATCTCTGTGTAAGGGAGCAGGACATTGGTCAGGAAACGCACTCCTGTTTAAGGGGATCTGGGCAATTTGATTGCTATTAATGGCTGTTTCTCTGCAGACCTGTGTTGCATTAAAGTAAAACGATACCAAATTTAGATATTTCAACTGAATATATTCCCTCATAGACTCAGTTACATACCTAATTTTCAACCTTATTTTTGTTATGACACATGGTGAACCGTTCTGCTAATTAAACCAAACATCCAGAAAAGCTCATCTCACCTCATAATCTGTTAAAGTATGAGTTACAGACAACTTCCAACTTCCACTATTTAAAGAAAAAAGTATTGGTTTATTCTTTAACTCTAAACATGATCATTAAACAACAACTATTTACAAGTTTAAGCTTCATTTCTCTTAACTGCTAGTTATCTACCTACCACTCTATAAAAAATATTGTTCAAATAAAGGCCCATGTTAAAATTGCATCAACTTAATTTCAAAACTAAACAGTGGCTGTCATCTCTGATGTCCTCCTTCCTCTGGCTATAGATCTCCCTGGGTCATCTTCAGTGCTTTGCTGCAAAGATGTTTCATATGAAAAAGATACCTTTGATAGAGAGTGTTTTGCTGGCATTTACTCAGACAATGGCAGTTGGTCGCTCTGTGACTATCTCTCAAAATTCTGGCTTCTTTATACCCCAAACATTGGATCATCTCATTGGTTCAATGTTAGCAAAACAGTAAATTCAAATTCGATTGGGTCTTAGTATCATGGGGCATAATTTAAACGTATTAAATTTGAATGATTGTAAACATTGCAACCAAAAGTCAAGTATTTGTTTCACAGCCAAATGTTACATATTTTTAATTTTCCAGTACAACTGAGGCTGCTAGTCAACCAAATGAGTGCCTGCAAGCTCTCTCTTAGATTACATTCCTTCAAATTCATAACTTTTTTTTCATTTTGAGGCAACGAGAAACATGGACAACCTATGTATTAAACTCAAATCAAATCAGGTACTTTGTTACACTGCCTTAAAGTTTTCCGATTTATTAGTTCATTGTGGTTTAATTTGTCTTTTTTGCTGCATTAGGAGACTGTTACTAAATTACTATAGTCACCTGAGCTGTCTAGTTGAGGAGACATGGGAGCCTTTGTGATCTGAATTGTTCATGAGAAGCCACGAAATTGTGAAGAATATCCACAAATCAACTTTTAATCTAAATGCTTGTTTAGGGAAAGACCGTCACTGCTGAATTGATGTTCGATCCAACTCTGGAGAAATTCATTATTTTTGTTTCAATATTTCAGTCGTGAAGTGTTGTATGTTTGCTCCTCAATAATTTTAAATGTGCTTCATCATCAATCATGCTATGTAAATAGGTGGCATTCCACCAACGTGGTTGCATAAGGGTACAGATATGTGCCAATGTAACAAGATAAGTCATCTCGACATATGAGCCCATTGCTTGGGAGAGGCAAAGTCAAATTCCAGCACAGTAACTAAGGGTAAGTTCATTTGATTAACAAATTCAGAATAAAAACTGGTCTCAATAATGGTGACTGCAAAGGTATTTGATTACTGTGAAAACCTATCTATTGCACAAATGTCCCTCATCCACTCTAACCTACAGTGGTCCTGAATCACTGCAATGTGGTTAACTCTGAACTTCCCACTGAAGTAATTGAGAATACAGTTGGATGGATCAGAACATAAATATCAATGAGGAATAAAGCAGAACTGACCAGCCGACATGTACCTGAGCATCAGATACACAATAACACATCACGTCCATTCCATCCTTCTAGTTCTGACTTACTATTATCCTGGCCTTATATCAACATGAGAGGAGCAATAGTTTGATATAGTAATATTCACCGAATCATACCTTACAGATTTCAGAATCCCACATTACTGCGCTCTTTATGTTCCTCCCTCTGCAGGCCAGTGGCGGTGGCACATGGGCATGCAGTCTGAAAGGATTGGTCCATTCGT
This sequence comes from Chiloscyllium plagiosum, assembly GCF_037043375.1. Taxonomy (NCBI): domain Eukaryota; kingdom Metazoa; phylum Chordata; class Chondrichthyes; order Orectolobiformes; family Hemiscylliidae; genus Chiloscyllium; species Chiloscyllium plagiosum. The sequence continues at coordinate 54,844,803 of NW_028270172.1, read as the reverse complement.
TCACAGCACTGACTCTGATCAGTCTCCTGGTGTCAGTCTAAACCTTATGCTGGGTAGCACCTACCACTCTCCCTCAACTGGTAGCTCCAAAGTTCAGTGAACGCTTAAAAATGTACAAACATACAAATTAAGAACAGAAGGAGGTTATTCACCTCTTGGAATCTGCTCCAACATTCAATAAGTTCATGGCTAATCTGTTTGTGTTCTGACCTCCAACTCCCATTCCCCTCCATCCCCAATAACCATTGATTTCATTGACTAACAGGAATCCATCTACCTCCATCTTAGCAAGAGTTAGTTAATGCATATCTACCACCTTCTGAGAAAGAAATCCCTCTGAGAGAAAAAAACATTCTCCTCATTTCTGATCTAAAAGGATGACCAATATGAAAAACTGACCTGTCTCCTGGCCTACTATCCCAGTTCATTTCAGCTAGCTCAGCTAGCATAGTTGTCCGAATTTAAATTTATAATACTTGGCTTACACCCACTCTTCTCCTTTCCAAAATTAATGTGAAATTATTATATTATGATCGTTGTGACCGAGAGATGTCTTTACTCTGAAATCATTCATTAATCCTGTCATCTTATGCAATGCCAATTCTGATATAATCTGCTCTCTCATCTGTTCCAGAGTAGTTGCTGCTCTGAGCAACTATTTTGAAAGCATTTGATTAATTCCTCATCAACGCTCTTGTAACCAATCTGTTTTATTCAGTTTATGTGTCGGTTGAAAATATTCGTGCTTATTCCTGTCCCTTTTTCACAAGCACTGAATATTTGGTCTCATATATGTCTTCCCACATCATGGATACTGTTTAGGGGCCTGTAGATCACTCCCATGTGAGTTCTTTTGGTTTGCTCGAGCAGGCAGTGATGTTAACAAGGGTAGCAGGTACATGAGAACATCTCCAAATTACACTGTCCTGTCTATGAAATGCATTGTCATTCTTTCACTCTGTCAAAATTCTGGAACGCCATCTCTCACAAACCACAAAATTAACTTCGAGCATTCTCCACTGTATCCCTGCCTTAAGCTGCATGATGGAGGCTACAGTCTGTTTTTTTTAATACAATCACCCGGGCCTTGTGAATCTCCAGTGTGGACTCGAGTAAATTTTTCTTTCTGTGGTGGCAGTACCAGACAATATGAAGGAGGTATCCTCAATGCATCTTGAGCCTGGTGCATCTGTAAACACGTTGGCTGGTGAGTTAACAAGGTTTTCTCTTTTGTTGGCTCTCTCACTGCATGACTCTGCCACATCTAGCAGCCAAGTCCTCCAGTCAGGGCCAACATGGTCAGTCATGGTGCTCCTGAACTATTTAGTGACAGGCATTGAAGACCACATCCAAAGTACACTCTATACTCTTGTTCACTGAATGCTTCTTCCAAGTGGTATTCAATATAGAGATAAGCTGATTCATCAGTTGAAGACAGTGTAGAATGGAGGAAAAGTGGCAATCAGATGAAGAATCCTGCGCCTGTGTTTGACCCGATGACTTGAAATGTTAGGTGGTTCAAAGTCAAAGTTGGAAAATCTTAGGACTCTTAATAACCTCGAGTTTGTGTTCCTCCCCACCTCTATTGTGTCTGTTCTGCCAGTGAGGTGTTGGTGGAGGAGGATGAGGCATTGGCTGTAAGGTATGATTTATGACTGTGCCAGCCTTGTTACCTGACTTGTCAGTTGGACAGCTCTCCCAATTTTAGAACAATTCCCAGCTGATGTTGAGGAAAGTTTTGCAGGGTCAACTGAGCAAGATATACGTCTATTATTTCAATTTCCTAGAGCGGTTTTGGGATCCATCCAATTTTTTTGTAGCAATGACATACTAGGTCATTTCGTAAAGAGTTCATAATACTAAAGTGTGTCTGGATTCTTATATAGGTCATACTAAATGAGAATGTCACATTCTCTACCCTGAAGGGTATTAAGGAATGAAATGATTTTTCTCAACTCCATGTCCTGCTTGTTCCTCTATCATCATTAGTGACTAAAGTGTTAGTCCAAGTGTATTCATTAATGACATCGAAATTCTTTAGCATTGTGATGGTATTGGAAATGATGCCTCCAGACCTTCAGCCTGAACCTCAGATTTGCATGTGCCAGTATCAATGGCACAATGTCACCATTCCCAAATTCAACAGAAAGCAATAGCGGGTCATAAATAATTTCTAATGGTAATTCTAAGTGGTATTCAATATAGAGATAAGCTGATTCATCAGTTGAAGACAGTGTAGAATGGAGGAAAAGTGGCAATCAGATGAAGAATCCTGCGCCTGTGTTTGACCCGATGACTTGAAATGTTAGGTGGTTCAAAGTCAAAGTTGGAAAATCTTAGGACTCTTAATAACCTCGAGTTTGTGTTCCTCCCCACCTCTATTGTGTCTGTTCTGCCAGTGAGGTGTTGGTGGAGGAGGATGAGGCATTGGCTGTAAGGTATGATTTATGACTGTGCCAGCCTTGTTACCTGACTTGTCAGTTGGACAGCTCTCCCAATTTTAGAACAATTCCCAGCTGATGTTGAGGAAAGTTTTGCAGGGTCAACTGAGCAAGATATACGTCTATTATTTCCATTTCCTAGAGCGGTTTTGGGATCCATCCAATTTTTTTGTAGCAATGACATACTAGGTCATTTCGTAAAGAGTTCATAATACTAAAGTGTGTCTGGATTCTTATATAGGTCATACTAAATGAGAATGTCACATTCTCTACCCTGAAGGGTATTAAGGAATGAAATGATTTTTCTCAACTCCATGTCCTGCTTGTTCCTCTATCATCATTAGTGACTAAAGTGTTAGTCCAAGTGTATTCATTAATGACATCGAAATTCTTTAGCATTGTGATGGTATTGGAAATGATGCCTCCAGACCTTCAGCCTGAACCTCAGATTTGCATGTGCCAGTATCAATGGCACAATGTCACCATTCCCAAATTCAACAGAAAGCAATAGCGGGTCATAAATAATTTCTAATGGTAATAAAAATAAATACTGTGGCTGCAAGTGTGACTGGTACAGTGAAGATATCTGAAGCAGAGCTTTGCAGGATTCGAAATATTCGCTCTGTTTCTCCATTCACAGATACTGCCAAACCCACAGAGTATCTCCAGCTGTTTCTGTTCTGATAATGATAATCATCATGGTGAAATGTGGTGAAAATTTCACCCAAGTGCAATATGTAGACGAAGGCTTGTCGAAGACTGTCCTAGACCTAAATTACCATGGATGATGCAATTGTCTTTCTAATGAAGTCTAAAAATACTTGCTGTCTATATCTAAATTAAAAGTTATATAATATAAATGAACACTTGTTCTTTTTAGTAGAATGCACATATCTTTTAAGGGCTGGGCATTCATATTTAACACAGGGAAAGGTTGATTGAAGATGCAGTTATAAAGTACTATGTTTTGTCTATGTAATATGAATGAATGGCTCTTGAATGTTGTGCATAGACAAATAATTTAACTGGTGGCAATTCAAAGATCAGCAAAGTGGCCTTTGTGTGGAGCTGCAGAAAAGGAGAGAAATACTAAATGAGTACTTTGCATTAGTACTTACTTTGGAAAAGGACATGTAAGATATAGAATGTAGGGAAACAGATGGTGACATCTTGAAAAATGTCCATATTACAGAGGAGGAAGTGATGGGTGTCTTGAAACGCATAAAAGGGGATAAATCCCCAGAACCTGATCACGTCTATCCTATTATTCTGGGGAAAGCGAAGGGAGTGATTGCTGGACCCCTTGCTGAGAAATTTGTATCATCGATAGTCACAGGTCAGGTGCTGGAAGACTGGAGGTTGGCAAACGTGGTGCCACTATTTAAGCAAGGTGGTAAGGAGAAGCCAGGGAACTATAGACCAGTGATCCTGACGTTGCTGGTGGGCATGTTATTGGAGGGAATCCTGAGGGAGAGGATGTACATGTATTTGGAAAGGCAAGGGCTGATTAGGGATTGTCAACATGGCTTTGTGCGTGGGAAATCATGCTTCACAAATTTGATTGAGTTTTTTTAAGAAGTTACAAAGAGGATTGATGAGGCAGAGCGGTAGACATGATCTATATGGACTTCAGTAAGGCATTCAACAAAGATCCAGGGAACAGGAGAATCGACGTTTCGGGCATAAGCCTTTCTTCAGGAATGAGGAAAGTGTGTCTAGCAGGCTAAGATAAAAAGTAGGGAGGAGTGACTTGGGGGAGGGGCGTCGGAAATGCGATAGGTGGAAAGAGGTCAAGGTGAGGGTGATAGGTCAGACTGGGGTGGGGGCGGAGAGGTCAGGAAGAAGATTGCAGGTTAGGAAGGCGGTGCTGAGTTCGATGGATTTGACTGATACAAGGTGGGGGGAGGGGAAATGAGGAAACTGGTGAAATCCGAGTTCATCCCTTGTGGTTGGAGGGTTCCTAGGCCTCATCTTCCGCCTGGGAACCCTCCAACCACACGGGATGAACTCGGATTTCACCAGTTTCCTCATTCCCCCTCCCCCCACCTTGTCTCAGTCAAATCCATCGAACTCAGCACCGCCTTCCTAACCTGCAATCTTCTTCCTGACCTCTCCGCCCCCACCCCAGTCTGACCTATCACCCTCACCTTGACCTCTTTCCACCTATCGCATTTCCAATGCCCCTCCCCCAAGGTCCTCCTCTCTACCTTTTATCTTAGCCTGCTGGACACACTTTCCTCATTCCTGAAGAAGGGCTTATGCCCGAAACGTTGATTCTCCTGTTCCCTGGATGCTGCCTGACCTGCTGCGCTTTTCCAGCAACACATTTTTAGCTCTGATCTCCAGCATCCGCAGACCTCACTTTCTCTTCATTCAACAAAGATCCCCATGGGAGACTGGTAAGCAAGGTTAGATCTCACGGAATACAGGGAGAGCTCGCCATTTGGATACAGAACTGGCTCAAAGGTAAAAGACAGGCAGTGACGGTGGAGGGTTGTTTGTCAGATTGGAGGCCTGACAGCTCCGCTCTGGAGACTCCTACTCTGGTGAGTTGTTTAATCGTTCTTCACCATCCATGATCGGATTGGAAGGACTGCAGGGCTTAGATCAGATGCGTTGATTGTGGGATAGGTTAGCTCTGTATGTCCCTTGCTGTTTATTCTCTATGGTACGCAAGTATGTCTGTCTGGAAGCTTAAGCAGATGAGCATTTTATCTTTATATATGCCTGCTTCAGCTCCTGGCGTGCCCTTCTGCACTCTCCAATGTGGCAAAGTTGTTCCTCTGGCTTGATGGCAATGGTTGAGGTGTGATATGCTGAGCTGTAGCGTTACAGATTGTGCTGGATTACAGTTCTGCTGCTATTGATTGTCCACAGTGTCGAATGGATGCTCAGTCTTTTGTTGCTCGATCTTGTTCGAAGTATGTGCATTTAGCATAGTGGTAATGCCACACAACGAAATGGAGTTTATTCTCAAGGAGAAGTTGGCACTTTCTGTCCACAACGACAGTGTGGTGGTCACTTTTACAGATACAGTCATGGACTGATACATCTGCAGTTGGTAGATTGGTAAGGATGAGTTCAGGTATGTTTTCTTCCCTCTCGATCATTCCCTCACCACCTGCTGCAGACCCAATCTAGTAGTTATGTCCTTTAGGACCCGACCAGCGTGATCAGTAGTACTGCTGCCAAACCACTCTTGGTGGTCGACTTTGAAATCCCCCAGCCAGAATACACTTTGTGCCCTTGCTACAATCATTGCTTTCTCCAAGTGTTGTTTAACATGGAGGAGTATTGGTTCAGCTGAGGAACGATGTTACGTGGTAATCAGTAAGAGTCTTCTTTGCCCATGTTTAACCTGAAGCCATGTCTCGACTGCATCACACTGAGCTGCCCCCTCTGCTTGGTCGGTGCTGCCTTTGGGACAGGACATATCCAGTGATGGTAATAGTAGTGGCTGGGTTATTTCTGTAATGTATGATTCCGTGAGTATAACTATGTCAGGCTGTGGCTTAAATGGTCTGTAAGGCAGTGCTCCCAATGTTGGCACTAGCCCTCACATGTTATTAAGGAGGACTTTGCAGGCTCGACAGTGGTGTTTCTAATGTTGACATTTCTGGTGCTCAGTTTGATGTCAGGTGGTCCATCCGGTTTCATTTCTTCCAGATTTTGTAGCAATTGGTACAACTGAATGATGCACGAGACCATTTCAGAAGGTGATTGAGAGTTAATCGCATTGCTTTGGATCTGGAGTCACATGTCAGCCAGACCAGTTGATGATGGAAGATGCCTTCATTGAAGGATACGGGTGAACCAGATTAATTTTTCTGACAGTCGGCAATGATTTCATTCTCATCAGTAGATTCTTAATTTCATGGATATTTTTAAATTATTGAATTGAATTTCCACCATCTGCAGTGGCGGGATTCGAACCTGCGTCCACAGAACAGGAGCTGATTTTCTGGATTGATAATCTAGTGATAATACCATGAGGAGAAAGTGAGGTCTGCAGATGCTGGAGATCAGAGATGGAAATGTGTTGCTGGAAAAGCGCAGCAGGTCAGGCAGCATCTAGGGAACAGGAGAATCGACGTTTCGGGCATTAGCCCTTCTTCAGGAATACCATGAGGCCTACTTGGAACCAAATGCTGTACTCAACTGCGATTCATTGTGTTGTCCTGTTTTTTCTTTCATTATTTATGTTATTCTGGAATCTCATCCTTCATTAAATCCTGATTGAAGTACGTGGTGATGAACGTCCTCTCTACTGCTCGAATTTCATTCGGTCTGTTTTGTTTGAACAGACATTTCAAGGCAGCTGTACATCAGAGAAGAACAGGAAGAGATAATGGGTGATTGTGCACTGTACCAGTCACTGGACCAGCGTATCTGTTCAGGCACCTAATGTATTTATTGTGGGTCAGAGAACCACAGCATTACTATAGCATAAATGGAGGTCATTCAGCCCATCGTGGGGTCACAAGCTGTCCAACTGCACAATTGGAGATAGAGAGAGTGTGAGGAGATAGATGGTGTGTGAGAGAAATAAACAGAGAGAAAGAAAGTTAAGGGAGATAAACAGAGAGGATAGAAAGGGAAGCGGCTGACTGAGTGGGAGAGGAAGAGGTGTTAGATGAGGGTGAGTTAGATTGATCAGAAGACAGCATGAGGGTAGATAGATATGGACAGACAGAAATTAGAAGTTTTATTCAGAAATTCCATTCGGACTGCAAACCCTTTGTCCGTCCTCCATACTCTGTGAGACCTACGATGATACTGGCTGTCATCCCAGATCATTTATTTCTTTAATATGACAGAGTTGTGTTACTGACAGATAAACAGACCCATTAGGCCAATAGATTGGTTCCATGGAGAAGGCGGAGTTTTGAAATAGACTGTGCCAAATCAGCAGAAAATGATAACCCCACCCAAGACCCCCTCCCCATCCCCAGATACTGTGTGAGAGACTGGGCCAGAGAATCTCAGTGAGGGGGAACACTGACAGAAGGGGAATCAGCATCTCAGCTGGGGGTCAATTGATGATTGATAAAGTTTGCACACCACTTCCATGGTTTTGTAATCCACATTTTAATTTATATAGCTCAGTATCAGGAGTGCATTTTAACAACCTTATCTCTTTGTAGTATGCATATTTTGCTCTGTACAGAAAATCATTTTGTCTCTGTATCTTGTATGGCATAAACACATTTCATTAATATTGTCTCTGCTAGTACCTCCGTGTCGATGTATACTTGAAACTGTTCTTCATATGAGGTATAAAGAGTAACGTTCCGATACTAGTGATTGGGGAACATCACTATCCCTCCGCCCAGTCTGTCCCCCAGTCCTCTCCATCTTCCGTCTTTTCCCCAATGTCATAATCACAATGTAATTGAAGTCCAGTAAATGATAATTTAGCACTGTTCCTTAACATCGATGACATCAACAGCATTACCCACACCTGCTGTCTCTGATCCTTTAGGGTGTAGGTTTGCTCGCTGAGCTGTAGGTTTGATATCCAGACGTCGCATTACCTGGCAAGATAACATCATCAGTGGCGACCTCCAAGTGAAGCGAAGCTGTTGCCTCCTGCTTTCTATTTATATCTTTCTCCTGGATGGGGTTCCTAGGGTTTGTGGTGATGTCATTTCCTGTTCGTTTTCTGAAGGGTTGATAGATGGCATTAGATCTATGTGTTTGTTTATGGCGTTGTGGTTGGAGTGCCAGGCCTCTAGAAATTCTCTGGCATGTCTTTGCTTAGCGTGTCCCAGGACAGATGTGTTGTCCCAGTCGAAATGGTAGTTTATTTCATCCATGTGTAGGGCTACGAGGGAGAGAGCGTCGTGTCTTTTTGTGGCTAGCTGGTGTTCATATATCCTGGTGGCTAACTTTCTTCCTGTTTGTCCTACGTAGTGTTTGTGGCAGTCCTTGCATGGTATTTTGTAGATAACGTTGGTTTTGTCCATGGCTTGTACAACCCATTCTCCGACCTTCTTCCTGTAACCCTTGATCCTTTGGATAATCAAAAAAGCTATCTGTCTCCATCTCAAATATACTCAATGAACTGGTGGCAATCCATTTCAAAGATTCGCCATTCTCTGGTTAAAGACATTTCTCCTTATCACTGTTCTAAAAGATGTTCTCTTTCATCAAAATCGGTGTCCTCGGGTTCTAGTCCAATGGAAACATCATATCAACATCTATTCTGCCCAGGTCATTCAGTATTCTCTGTGGCTCCATTACATTCCCTCTCATCCTTCTAAATTTTATCGAGTATAGAACCAGAATCCTCAAACATACCTCATATGATAAGTTTTTCATTCCTATGACCATTCTCGTGAAGACCTTGTGAACACGCTCCGGGGCCAGTACCCCCTTCCTGAGATATGGGGCTCAAAATTACGCACAATACTCCAAATGTAATCTAACAAGAACCGTATACAACCTGTTTTATATTCAATTCCTCTCGTAATAAATACCACCAATAATAAATGCAATTTCCTTCCTACCTACTGCCTCAACCTTCAAACTTACCTGGAGAGAACCCTGCACTAGAACTCCCAAGTCCTTTCTACCCCCAAAAAATATAGATAATGCCTCCATTCTTCGGACCAAAGTGCATGACCTCACACGTTCTGATGTTGGAATGCCTCTGCCAATCTCTTTACTTGTCCAACTCCCTCTTCAGCCTCTCCGTCTCCTCAATATGGCCTGGCCATCTGCCTATCTTTATATCGTCTGCAAACTTAGTCAGAGTGCCCTCAATTCCCTCATCTAGATTGATAACGTAACAAGTAAAAGGTTACGATTTCAACACTGAGCCTTGTGGAACACCACCTGTCACCGGCTGCCAACATGAGTAGGACCATTTTATCCCCACTCTCTGCTTTCTGCCAGACAGCCAAGCTTCTACCAATGCCTCTAATACCATGGACCCTTATCATACTCAGTAATCTCCTGTGTGACACCTTGTCAAAGGCCTGTTTGAAGTCCAGGCGGATAACATCTATTCTTGGTCAAGCCTGCTCATTTCCTCTCCAAAGAATTCCAACAAATTTGTCAGGCATGTCTTTCCCTTGATGAATCCATACTGACGTTGCCCTATTTTACCAAACACTTCAAGTATTCAGAAATCTCACCCTTCACAATTGATTCCAGGATCTTACCCATGACCGAGGTTAAGCTAATCGTTGTGGACATTTTTTTGTGTTTTTCCTTACTCCCTTGTTAAAAAGGGGTGTCACGTTAATGGGTTTCCATTGCTCTGAGATCGTTCCTTACTCTAGTGATTGCTGAAAGATCACCACTACTGCCCCCACTCCCTCTCCACTATCTCCCGTATATCACTGGGATGTAACCCACCTGCTCCAAGTCATTTAATCACCTTCAGGCAATTCAGTTTTTTTCTACCATGTTCTCCATGGTGGTGACCTTCATACTCAGCTCTGGCCCCTCACTCTCTTGAACGTTTATGTATTTTTCGTGTTTTCCACCGTGAAACTGACACAAAGTAATTATTCAGTTCCACAGCCATTTTCTTGTTCACCACTACTATCTCCCCTGTGCCATTTTCCAGTGGTCCAATGTTCACTTGCCTCTCTTTTGTACTTTATATATCGAAAGAAACTCTTACAGTCTTCCTTTACATTACTGGCTAACTTATCCCCATATTTAATAATCTCCCTCCTTATTTTATTTTTTTTTTGCTCTCTGCTTTGCCTTTGTAAGCTTCCCAATCCTCTGGTATCCCACGGCCCCTGGCCACATTATTTGCTTTCACTTTTGCTTTTCTGCTATACCTAACTTCCCTAGTCAGCTATGGTTGCCTCAATATCCATGCCTCTTTTTCCTTGGGATAAATTTCTGTTGTGTATCTTGAATTACTTCAAAAATCTCCTGCCATTGCTGTTCCACTGTCTTTCCTGCTGGGCCCATCTCCCAGTGAATTCTACCCAGTTCCTCCCTCATGCCTCTGTAATTGCCTTTATTCAGCTGCAATACCATTACTTCTGATTCTAACTTCTCCATCTGAAATTGCAGAGTAAATTCAATCATATTATGATCACTGCCTCCTAAGATTTCCTTCACCTTAAGCTCCCTTATCTAGTCTGCTTCCACAACCTGTTCAAAAGAGCCATCTCAGTCATTTTACAAATTCCTTTTCTTGTGAACCACTACCAGCCTGAATTCACAGTTTAACTTCATAATTAAATCCCACATGACAACTTAAACTTTGCCTTTCCAACAGAGCTTTCTATCTCCTGGTGTATCTTGCACCCAGCTCATGACGACTGTTTGGAGGCCTGTACAGAACTCCAAATGCATTTTATTCACTTTTTGATACCTCAATTCTACCGACACAGATTATACACCATCTGGCCTTACTTCACTTCTTTTTATTGATTCAATTTCATTTCTTACTAATGGGAAAGTTCTATATCTCTGCCCACCTGCCTATCTTATGACAGGATGAATATCCTTGAATATTCAATTACCATTCCTGATCCTCCTGCAGCGATGGCACTATGATGCCCAATCGTTTGATTTCCAAACCTACAGCTCAGCGAGCAAACCTACACCCTAAACCTCAAACAGAGCTACAAACCTTCACAAACCTTGCGAAAACCTATGGGCGCAACACGCTACAACTGGCCCGAAGATGGGAAAGGAATGCCATCCGAGAGCGTTCCACCCGCGAACAATTGTACTTCCTGCATAAATGTTTAAGCAAACATGTACTGCCAAAATGTCTCCAATATAAACCGCCGTTAAAAACACCTCAAGCCAGAAATTTAACAGAACAAAACGGCCGCAGAACGCTCCGAGAACTAATCAATGACGCCCACCACAGACTCTGAAAATACAACCAGGAAAGTGCGCGCCAAAAAACGTTATTCAAACATGCAACAAATCAAGAATGGACAGACGCGGTAGAACGAGCCATAAGCACCAAACAACGACAAACACAGATAAAGAAAAATCGGGACCTGAAGAAAAAACTTGACAAACTCTCAAAAAAAGACAAAACCGATAACACAAGGGCATGGATAAAAAGCATATGAGACCACACCCTATCAGACACAAAAGAAGCGGTACTAGTCAAAGGATTAAATTTCAATTACCGAGACGCTGACAAGAAGGATTTCCTAGCGGGATTAGAACCCACATTGAAGGACAACAAACTCATGGAAGAAACACAGAAAACGATCAGACAGATAGTTGCACCTACTCTGAGCCGAAAGAGGGAAGGAAACAAAATGATCACACAAGAAAAGAAAGCCCTAAAAACCTCAAAAAAGACAAAAACATCGTTATATTACCTGCAGACAAAGTTCGGCTCACAGTCATCCTGAACAGAAGGGACGACGTAGAGAAAGCCAATGCACTACTCGCAGACACCAGCACCTACCAAAAGGTGGCGCTAGACCCGACCCCACAATTAGGAAACAAAATTATCTCCTAAGAAAATTAGTTGAAACTTTATTGCTGGAACAGCACAGCAGGTCAGGCAGCATCCAGGGAACAGGAGATTCGACGTTTCGGGCACAGGCCCTTCTTCAGGAATGAGCAGAGAGTGTTCAGCAGGAGAAGATAAAAGGTAGGGAGGAGGGACTTGGAGGAGGGGAGTTGGAAATGTGATAGGTAGAAAGAGGTCAAGGTGAGGGTGATAGGTCGGAGTAGGGGGGAGGCGGAGAGGTCAAGAAGAAGACTGCAGGTCAGGAAGGCAGTGCCGGGCTGGAGGGATCCGGCTGAGACAAGGTGGGGGGAGGGGGGATGAAGAAACTGGTGAAGTCCAAGTTCATCCCCTGCGGTTGGAGGGTTCCCAGTCGGAAGATAAGACGCTCCTCCTCCGACCGTCGGGTTGTTGTGGTTTGGCGGTGGATGAGTCCAATGACCTGCATATCCTCGGTGGAGTGGGAGGGGGAGTTGAAATGCTGTGCCACAGGTTGGTTGGGTTGGTTCGTCCGGGTGGCCCAGAGGTGCTCTCTGAATCGCTCCGCAAGTAGGCGGCCTGTCTCCCCAATATAGAGGAGGCCACACCGGCTGCAGCGGATGCAGTAGATGATGTGGGTGGAGGTGCAGGTGAATCTGTGGCGGATATGGAAGTTTCCCTTGGGGCCTTGGAGAGAAATGAGGGGGGAGGTGTGGGCGCAAGTGTTGCACCTCCTGCGGTTGCAAGGGAAGGTGCGGGGAGTGGTGGTTGGGTCGGTGGGGGGTGTGGATCTGACAAGGGAGTCGCGGAGGGAGTGGTCTCTACGGAAAGCTGATAGGGGAGGGGAGGGAAATATATCCTTGGTGCTGGGGTCTGTTTGGAGGTGGCGGAAGTGACGGCGGATGATGCGCTGTACATGGAGATTGGTGGGGTGGTAGGTGAGGACCAGTGGGGTTCTGTCCTGGTGGCGGTTGGAGGGGCGGGGCTCAAGGGCGGAGGAGCGGGAAGTGGAGGAGATGTGGTGGAGGGCACCGTCGACCACGTCGGGGGGGAAATTGCGGTCCTTGAAGAAGGAGGCCATCTGTGTTGTACGTATTTTGAACTGGTCCTCCTGGGAGCAGATGCGGCGGAGACGAAGGAATTGGGAGAATGGGATGGCGTTTTTACAGGGGGCAGGATGGGAGGAGGTGTAGTCCAGGTAGCTGTGGGAGTCGGTAGGTTTGTAGTAGATGTCCGTGTTGATTCGGTCGCCTGAGATAGAAACAGAAAGGTCTAGGAAGGGGAGGGAGGAGTCCGAGACTGTCCAGGTGAATTTGAGGTCGGGGTGGAAGGTGTTCGTGTAGTGGATGAACTGTTCAACCTCCTCGTGGGAGCACGAGGTAGCGCCGATACAGTCATCAATGTAGTGAAGAAAAAGATGGGGGGTGGGGCCAGTGTAGTTGCGGAAGATGGATTGTTCCACATAACCTACGAAGAGGCAGGCATAGCTGGGGCCCATGCGGGTGCCCATGGCTACTCCTTTTGTTTGGAGAAAGTGGGAAGATTGGAAAGAAAAGTTGTTCAGGGTGAGGACCAGTTCGGTCAGTCGAAGGAGGGTGTCGGTGGAAGGGTACTGGGTGGTACGGCGGGAAAGGAAGAAGCGGAGTGCTTTGAGTCCTTCGTGATGGGGAATGGAGGTGCACAGGGACTGGATGTCCATGGTGAAGATGAGGCGTTGGGGACCGGGGAAGCGGAAATCCTGGAGGAGGTGGAGGGCGTGGGTGGTGTCACAAACGTAGGTGGGGAGTTCTTGGACTAATAGGGACAGGACCGTGTCGAGGTATGCCGAGATGAGTTCGGTTGGGCAGGAGCAGGCTGAGACGATGGGTCGTCCGGGGCAGTCAGGTTTGTGGATTTTGGGCAGGAGGTAGAAACGGGCGGTGCGGGGTTGTGGGACTATGAGGTTGGAGGCGGTGGATGGGAGGTCCCCTGAGGTGATGAGGTTATGGACGGCCTGGGAGATGATGGTTTGGTGGTGGGAGGTGGGGTCATGGTCAAGGGGACGGTAGGAGGAGGTATCTGCGAGCTGGCGTTTGGCCTCAGCGGTGTAAAGGTCAGTGCGCCAGACTACTACTGCGCCTCCCTTGTCAGCTGGTTTGATGGTGAGGTTGGGGTTGGAACGGAGGGAGTGGAGGGCTGCGCGTTCCGAGGGTGAGAGGTTGGAGTGGGTGGGAGGAGTGTGGGAGTTCAGGTAGCGGTTAATATCGCGGCGGCAGTTTGCTATGAAGAGGTCGAGGGCAGGTAGGAGGCCAGCACGGGGTGTCCAGGTGGACGGGGTGTGTTGGAGGTGGGAGAAGGGGTCGTCAGAGGGTGGGCGAGAGTCTTGATTGAAGAAGAAGGCACGGAGGCGAAGGCGGCGGAAGAATTGTTCGGTGTCACTCCGTGTATTGAATTCATTGACCCAAGAACGTGTGGGAATGAAGGTGAGACCTCTGCTGAGGACTGATCTTTCATCCTCAGAGAGGGGCAAGTCTGGCGGGATGGTGAACACACGGCAGGGCGGGGAGCTAGGACCTGGTGTGGGACTGGAACAATTCTTCTGCCGCCTTCGCCTCCGTGCCTTCTTCTTCAATCAAGACTCTCGCCCACCCTCTGACGACCCCTTCTCCCACCTCCAACACACCCCGTCCACCTGGACACCCCGTGCTGGCCTCCTACCTGCCCTCGACCTCTTCATAGCAAACTGCCACCGCGATATTAACCGCTACCTGAACTCCCACACTCCTCCCACCCACTCCAACCTCTCACCCTCGGAACGCGCAGCCCTCCACTCCCTCCGTTCCAACCCCAACCTCACCATCAAACCAGCTGACAAGGGAGGCGCAGTAGTAGTCTGGCGCACTGACCTTTACACCGCTGAGGCCAAACGCCAGCTCGCAGATACCTCCTCCTACCGTCCCCTTGACCATGACCCCACCTCCCACCACCAAACCATCATCTCCCAGACCGTCCATAACCTCATCACCTCAGGGGACCTCCCATCCACCGCCTCCAACCTCATAGTCCCACAACCCCGCACCGCCCGTTTCTACCTCCTGCCCAAAATCCACAAACCTGACTGCCCCGGACGACCCATCGTCTCAGCCTGCTCCTGCCCAACCGAACTCATCTCGGCATACCTCGACACGGTCCTGTCCCTATTAGTCCAAGAACTCCCCACCTACGTTCGTGACACCACCCACGCCCTCCACCTCCTCCAGGATTTCCGCTTCCCCGGTCCCCAACGCCTCATCTTCACCATGGACATCCAGTCCCTGTGCACCTCCATTCCCCATCACGAAGGACTCAAAGCACTCCGCTTCTTCCTTTCCCGCCGTACCACCCAGTACCCTTCCACCGACACCCTCCTTCGACTGACCGAACTGGTCCTCACCCTGAACAACTTTTCTTTCCAATCTTCCCACTTTCTCCAAACAAAAGGAGTAGCCATGGGCACCCGCATGGGCCCCAGCTATGCCTGCCTCTTCGTAGGTTATGTGGAACAATCCATCTTCCGCAACTACACTGGCCCCACCCCCCATCTTTTTCTTCGCTACATTGATGACTGTATCGGCGCTACCTCGTGCTCCCACAAGGAGGTTGAACAGTTCATCCACTACACGAACACCTTCCACCCCGACCTCAAATTCACCTGGACAGTCTCGGACTCCTCCCTCCCCTTCCTAGACCTTTCTGTTTCTATCTCAGGCGACCGAATCAACACGGACATCTACTACAAACCTACCGACTCCCACAGCTACCTGGACTACACCTCCTCCCATCCTGCCCCCTGTAAAAACGCCATCCCATTCTCCCAATTCCTTCGTCTCCGCCGCATCTGCTCCCAGGAGGACCAGTTCAAAATACGTACAACACAGATGGCCTCCTTCTTCAAGGACCGCAATTTCCCCCCCGACGTGGTCGACGGTGCCCTCCACCGCATCTCCTCCACTTCCCGCTCCTCCGCCCTTGAGCCCCGCCCCTCCAACTGCCACCAGGACAGAACCCCACTGGTCCTCACCTACCACCCCACCAATCTCCATGTACAGCGCATCATCCGCCGTCACTTCCGCCACCTCCAAACAGACCCCAGCACCAAGGATATATTTCCCTCCCCTCCCCTATCAGCTTTCCGTAGAGACCACTCCCTCCGCGACTCCCTTGTCAGATCCACACCCCCCACCGACCCAACCACCACTCCCGGCACCTTCCCTTGCAACCGCAGGAGGTGCAACACTTGCGCCCACACCTCCCCCCTCATTTCTCTCCAAGGCCCCAAGGGAAACTTCCATATCCGCCACAGATTCACCTGCACCTCCACCCACATCATCTACTGCATCCGCTGCAGCCGGTGTGGCCTCCTCTATATTGGGGAGACAGGCCGCCTACTTGCGGAGCGATTCAGAGAGCACCTCTGGGCCACCCGGACGAACCAACCCAACCAACCTGTGGCACAGCATTTCAACTCCCCCTCCCACTCCACCGAGGATATGCAGGTCATTGGACTCATCCACCGCCAAACCACAACAACCCGACGGTCGGAGGAGGAGCGTCTTATCTTCCGACTGGGAACCCTCCAACCGCAGGGGATGAACTTGGACTTCACCAGTTTCTTCATCCCCCCTCCTCCCACCTTGTCTCAGCCGGATCCCTCCAGCCCGGCACCGCCTTCCTGACCTGCAGTCTTCTTCTTGACCTCTCCGCCTCCACCCTACTCCGACCTATCACCCTCACCTTGACCTCTTTCTACCTATCACATTTCCAACTCCCCTCCTCCAAGTCCCTCCTCCCTACCTTTTATCTTCTCCTGCTGAACACTCTCTGCTCATTCCTGAAGAAGGGCCTGTGCCCGAAACGTCGAATCTCCTGTTCCCTGGATGCTGCCTGACCTGCTGTGCTGTTCCAGCAATAAAGTTTCAACTTTGATCTCCAGCATCTGCAGACCTCACTTTCTCCTCCTAAGAAAATTACACAATTCTGGACAATTAAACAAGATGGAATTCCAGAAAATGAAACCCGACAGGACCAACACCCCACGATTCTACGGACTACCAAAAATCCATAAACCAGGAGCTCCCCTCAGACCCATAGTCTCACTACCCGGAACACCAACTTACAGACTGGCCAAAGAACTACACGCAAGACTGAAGTACCTAGTAGAAGAGTCACAGCAATCCATCCACTCCACCCAGGAATTCCTAAAAATCACCAAAAACAGCAAAATAGAGGAAGACGAAGCAATGATCTCATTCAACGTAACAGCACTGTTCACCTACATCAACATCGACCGAGCAAAGGAAACATTCGCCACACTTTTAGAAGAGACCATCACATACACACCAACCACCATCAATCACATTACCAACGAAAACATCATGAAGCTAGTGGACCTGTGCCTCACCACCCACTTCACTTTCAACAACATAGTCTACAAACAAACCAACGGCACACCCATGGGATCTCCGCTCTCAGGATTCATAGCAGAAGCGGTAATGCAAAGGCTAGAACAAACAGCCCTACCAATCATCAAACCAAAAATCTGGGTTTGCTACGTAGATGACACCTTTGTCATCACAAAACGAAACAAGATAGAAGAGACATTTAACATCATCAACAACACCCTCACAGGAATAAAGTTCACCAAGGAGGAAGAAACCGACAACAAACTCGCGTTTCTGGACGTCACAGTAGAAAGAAAGGACAAGGGAGAATTACAAACCTGCGTATACAGAAAACCAACAAACACTGACCAAATCCTCAACTACACCAGCAACCATCCCAACACATACAAACAAAGCTGTATCAGAACATTACTCCAACGAGCCACCACACGCTGCTGCACAGACGAACTTCAGAAAACAGAGGAGAACCACCTATACAACGTATTCAAGAAGAACAGATACTCAAAAAACACAGTGCGCAGATTCCTCAAGAACAAACCACGACAAGCAGACAAAACACAGCCAGAAATCCTAACCACCTTACCATATATCAAAGAAGTTTCAGAAATGACAGCCAGACTATTGAGACCCCTCGGAATTCTAGTAGCACACAAACCCACCAACACGTTCAAACAAAAACTAACAAATTTAAAAGACCCAGTACAACCCATGAACAAAACCAACGTCATCTATAAAATTCCATGCAAGGACTGCCACAAACACTACGTAGGACAAACAGGAAGAAAGTTAGCCACCAGGATACACGAACACCAGCTAGCCACAAAAATGCACGAACCCCTCTCCCTCATAGCCCTACACACGGATGAAAAAAAAACATTTCGACTAGGACAACACATCTATCCTGGGACAGGCTAAGCAAAGACATGCCAGAGAATTTCTAGAGGCCTGGCACTCCAACCACAACGCCATAAACAAGCACATAGATCTAGATGCCATCTATCAACCCCTCAAGAAACGGACAGGAAACGACATCACCACAAACCCCAGGAACCCCATCCAGGAGAAAGATATAAATAGAAAGCAGGAGGCAACAGCTTCGCTTCACTTGGAGGTCGCCACTGATGATGTTACCTAGGCAGGCAACGAAACGTCTGGATATCAAACCTACAGCTCAGCGAGCAAACCTACACCCTAAAATGGATATCAAACCTACAGCTCAGCGAGCAAACCTACACCCTACACCTCAACCTGAACTACAAACCTTCACAAACCTTGCTCATTTATCTTATTCATTATACTGCATGTATTCAGATAGAACACTTCAGTCCTGTATTAACCGTCCCTCTTCTCAATGTCACTTGTTTGTCCTGTCGTTTTACCTACACGGAGTCTGACCATTGGACCATTCCCCTCCCACTCCAATTTATTCTGCAGCCCAGATGACATATCCCAAACCCGAGCACCAGGTAGGTAACACAACCTACCGGACTTTCAATCCTGGTCACAGGGAACATTATCTATGCCTCTAACTAAGCTATCCCCATTTATTCATTATTAGGGACGCACAGTGACATAGAAATGCTTTCTCGCAGTGCTAGGGACTCGGGCTCAATTCCAATATCTGGACCCTGTCTGTGTTGAGTTTGTATAATTTCCCCGTGTCTGAATTGGGAGCATTAACTCTTTTCTCACTCCACAATATGTCTCTGTGTTTGCTACGGATTTCTGCCACCTACAGTATTTTTGATTTTGTTCGATGGAGAAATGCTGCAAATGTTTTTGTAAAAGCAGTTGTAGTGCTCGGCGTCCCCTGGGTGTTTCGGAAGCTTTCTCAGCTACTCGTTTGAGTGGTGTCCCCGGATGCCAACTCCATCTCACTCAGTCCCTCAGTCCATCTGTCACTACATGCAGCCTTCCCTTGTGCCACCCTGGGACTCCCCACACCCCATTGCCTGGCCCTGCTGGGGATGCTGGGTAAAGACCCAGCCATTGAAAGAAGCAGAACAACTAAAATCCAATTGAACAGCAAAGCAGAGTAGACAGGCTGAATGGCATCCACTTGCTCTGATATTTTCTAGTCTTCTGTCTATCCTCATCCATCTGCAAATAGATGGTCCATATGTATACCTTGCCAAACAAGTTTGGTGGAGGTGATAGATATCAGATCTCGTGGTCATTGGACTGATTCAGTGGATTCCACTTTCCTGGTTAATGAGGTCACACTTAAGCTTTTTGTATCAAGTCTATCCACTTTGAAGAAAAGGCCTTGCTGGAGATGTACGGAAAGGATACTTGAATTTTGGAGAGACTAGAATGTGTCACGTACGATTGAGATTAGGAGTAGGAAGTAGGCACTTCCTACTCCTAATCTCACTCGTGTCACTAGAATGTGTCACGTATGAGTGAGATTAGGAGTAGGCACGTGGCCATAGAGCTGGTCGGGGAGGCAGCACTTCTGATATGTGGGTCATTGGGATTCCCGAGTCGATAGGATATACACAAAAAGGATGGGGATGGACATGAACTGGCAGCAATCTTTGATAATTGGATCATTTGGGATTCCCGAGTCGATAGGATATACATAAAAAGGACGGGATGGACCTGAACTAGGAGGAATCTCCGATATGTGGATCATTGGGATTCCTGGGTCGGTAGGACCTACACATGAAGGACAGGACAGACCTGAACTGGCAGCAATCTCCTAGCTATAGTTTGCTATAGTTCCTTAGGAGGGTTTAAACTAGTGTGTGGCGGTGGTGGGTGGGTGCGGGGCGGGGGGAGGGTTGTGGACATCAACAGCAGTAGGTCCACAGGTGCAGTGACTGTGGAGGAGTTGGAGACTAATACCAGTACAGCTAAGAACAACAGCAAACAGGCAGAGGGTACTGAAAACTATGGGCCTGGCAGTCTGAAGTGTGCTGATTTTAATCTGAGGTGTCTGTTTGCTTGAACAGATATTTCGAGGTCGCTATACGTCAGAAAACAGGAAGAGATAATGGTTAATTGTCCGATGTGTCCTTCAGTAGACCAGCTTGTCTCTCCAGGCACCTAAAGTGTTTATTGTGGGTCAGAGAAATTCAGAATTAATACAGCACAGAAGGAGGCCATTCAGCCCACCATGCGTCCACGAACTCTCAAATTTGACAACTTGAAAATAAAGAGAATGATCAGAGATAGGCTGAGCGGGAGAGAGAGAAATAAACAAAGAGAAATAAATTTAAGTGAGTTAAACAGAGTGGAGAGAAAATGGAGCGACAGAATGAGTGAGAGCAAGGGGTGTCAGATGAGTGTGAATTTCGATCAGGAGAACAGGAGCCAGCACGAGGAGAAATACACAGAAACTTTATATAGAAACTCCCACAGACTGTAAACCCTTTGTCTGATGCCATAACCTGTGAGCACAAGGCTGATACTGGTTGTCATCCCAGATCATTTATCGCCAATAACATCACATACCTGAGTTGCTCACAGCTAAACAGAATCCAAAAGACCAATAGATTGGTTCCAGGGAGAAGGTGGATTAATTTAAATATTCTGGGCCAACTTCAACTTGTCGCCCCTCTGGACACTGTGTGAGAGTCAGGGTGAGAGAATGTCAGTGAGGGAGATTACTGAAAGATGGGAAATCAGGATCTCAGTTGTGGGTAAAATAATGATTGATAAAGTTTGCACACCACTGCCATGGTTTTGTAATTCACATTTCAATTTATATAGCACCACATAGTAAGTGTGTTTTCACAATCTTGTCTCTTTGTAGTTTTCATATTTTGGTGTGTACAGAAATGCTTTTTTTTGTCCCTGCATTTTGTGTTGAATAAACACATTTTCTTACTGAGGAAGAACGGACCTGTTCCGATGGGACAGTCTTCATCTGAACCGTGCTGGCACCAGCGTTCGAGTGAATCCTAACTATGGGTGCAGTTAATTTAATCTGATTAGGAGTGTGTGTGTGTGTGCAGGGTGGGGGTTCAGTTATAGGGTTTAATTAGAAAAGCCGAATTAAAAAAGGAGGTAAGAGCACAGAATTCAGGAGAGGTTATTAACTACATCACAGACACAAATTGGATACAGCATCTGGAAATGTTTAACAATCAAACTTCAAGCACACTGGACATTTGAATGATAATGAGAAGACGGATGGTTAATAGAGGACTGACGCTATTACGATATTCCTTATGCATGCTGTATAAGGAATAAGGCAAATGAGCTGGTGGCGCTGATTGAAATTGGCAGGTGTGAGGTGATGGGCATCACGGAGATGTGATTGCAAGGGGATCAGGATGTTTAAGGACATTTGTCCTATCGAAAAGATAGGCAGGTGGGCAGAGGGAGTGGATTTGCATTATTGGTAAGAAATGAAATTAAATCAATAGTAAGAAAGGAAGTAAGGTCAGATGGTGTAGAATATTTGGGTAGAATTGAGGAACGACAAAGGTAAGAAAACCGCAGTTAGAGTCTTGTACAGGCCTCCAAAGAGTAGTCGGGAGCTGGGTCACAAGATACACCAGGAGATAGAAAAGATGTGTAGGAAAAGCAAAGAACAGTGGTCATGGGAGATTTCAATTGCAGGTGGAATGGGAAAATCAGGTTAGTAGTGGATCAGAAGAAAATAAATTATTGGAATGTCTACGAGATTTTTTTGGGGAGCAGCTTGTGGTAGAGCCCACTTGGGAACAGATGATACTGGATTTAAGGAGGCAGGTCAGATAAGGGATCTTTAGGTGAAGGAAAACTTCAGAAGCAGTGCTCATAACATGGTTGAATGTATTCTGCAATTTGAGAGAGAGAAGATAGAATCAGAGGTAACAGTATTTCAGCTGAATAAAGGCAACTACAGAGGCATAAGGGAGAAGCTCCGTAGGATTGACCGGGAGAGGAGTCTAGCAGGAAAGACAGGGGAACGGCAATGGCAGCAGATTCCCAGATTAATTTAGGAGACTCTGCGGAAATTCATGCTGAGGAATGCAGACATGGTACAAGGAGGATGAGGCAACAGGTCTGAAGAGGGAAGTCAGGGATTGCATACAAGCAAAAGAACAAGCATATAATGTGGTGAAGGGCAGTGGGAAACTAGACAATTGGGAAACTTACAAAGACTAACAGAGGGCAAGAAAAAGGAGGGAGATGATTAAATGTGGGGGTCAGCTATCCAGTAATATAAAAGAGACAGTAATAGATTCTTTAGATATATAAAGTTCAAAAGAGAGGTAAAAGTGAATATGGACAACTGGAAAATGATGCTGGCAAGACAGTAGTGGGAAACAAAGAAATGAATGAAGAACTTTGCATCAGTCTTCATGGTGGAAGACATGAGTAATTTCCCAAAACTTAAAGAGAGTGAGAAGGCAGAGCTGAGTATGGTGGCCATCATCAAGAAGAACATATCAGAAAACTGAATGGCCTGCATGTGGATAAATCACCTGGACCATATGGACTACACCCAAGCCTTGGAAGAGGCACAGCTGAAGAGGTAGCGCAAGTTTAAGTGGTAATCTTTCAGGAATGACTAAAATCAGGAAAATCTTTGAGGAGAAAGTGAGGTCTGCAGATACAGGAGATCAGAGCTGGAAATGTGTTGCTGGAAAAGCGCAGCAGGTCAGGCAGCATCCAGGGAACAGGAGAATCGACGTTTCGGGCATAAGCCCTTCTTCATTCCAGCTAAAATCAGGAAAAGGCCAAGATGCTTTTCCAAGAAAATTTCCAATATGACACCCTGTTTAATAAGGGAATTAGGCAGAAGATGGAAAATTACAGACTGATCAGCCTAATCTTAGTTGTGGGTAACATCCTGGAATCCATCGTGAAGGATGGGATTTCGGAAAACTTGGAGGTGTTTGGTAAAATAGGACAGAGTCAGTATGGTTTCATCAAGGGGAGGTCATGCCTGACCAACCTGCTAGAATAAATTGAGGGAGTAACGAGCAGATTAGACCAAGGAGAACCAATAGATCTACCTGCTATTCAAAAATTCTTTGACAAGATGCCACACAGGAGGCTATTGAGAGAGGTAAGGCCCATGGTGTTAGAGGCAAGGTGCTAGCATGGATAGAAGCATTGGCAGTCTGACAGACAACAGAGAGTTGGGACACCAGGGACAAGTGGTGTTCCATAAGACTCAGTGTTGGGACCACAACTTTTCACTTTGTACATTAAGATCTACATGCAGAAACTGAGGTCATTCTGGCTAACTTTTAAAACAGTGCAAAGATATATATAGAGACAGGTAGCTTTGAAGAGGTGGTTTGGTTGCAGGAGTGTGCTCTAGCACATCTCAACTTCCCGCACCTCTGCCCTTGAACGCCACCCTTCCAATTACAACAAGGTTAGAAGCCGTGTGGTGCTCGCCTTCCATCCCACCAATCTGAGGACACAATGCATCATCCTCTGCCATTTCCACCACCAACAGTCAGACCCCACTACCAGAGATATACTTACCTCCCCACCCCTATCAGCATTCTGCAGAGACCATTTCCTTCACAAATCCCTCGTTCGGTCCACGCCACACAGACCCCATCCCCCCACCCCACCAAGCTACCTTCCACTCCTGACACCTTCATTGCCACTGCAAGAGGTGTGAAGACTATGTCAACACCTCCCATCTAACATCCATTCAAGGCCCCAAAGGATCCTTCCACATCAGGCAGAGAACATCCTGTGCATCCAAACACCACATCTACTCTGCCCATTGCTCCTGGTCTCCTCTGCACTGGGGAGACAGGGCATCAACTTTTAGAACGGTTCAGGGAACACTCTCAGACATACAAACCTAACAACCACACTTCCCTGTGCTTGAATACTTCAACTCCACCTCCCCCTACACCAAGGACATGCAAGTTCTTGACTTCCTCCACTGTCAAATTCTAGCAAGCAGTCGTCTGGAGGAAGAACGCCATCATCTTCCGCCTTGGGACTCTCCAAACACACAGTATCCAGGGAAATTTCACCAGTTAGCTCATTTCCCCTCCCTCCACCTTATCCTAGATCTAACCCTCCAACTCAGCACCACCCTCTTGAACTGTCCTATCTGTCCATCTAGCTTCCAATCTATCCACTCCACTTTCCACTCTGATCTATCACTATCACCACCCACCTGCGTCTAGCTATCGCCTTCCAAGCTACCTTTCTCCCAGCCCCAGCCCCTCCTATTTATCTCTCAGCCCCACTCCGCCCACACACCCCCATTCCTGATGAAGTCTTTATGCCTGAAAGGTCGAATTTCCTGCTCCTTGGATGCGGCCTGACTGGCTGTGCCTTTCGAGTACCACATTTTTGACTCTGATCTCCAGCATCTGTGGTCCACACTTTCTCCAGAAGAATTTGTACAGGTTAGGGGAATCAGCAAAGAAGTGACAGATGGAGTATAATGTGGAAAAGTGTTACGTAATGCACTTTGCCAGGAAGATTACAGGCATGGACTGTTTTCTAAATAGCGAGCAAGTTCAGAAGTCTGAAGTGCAAAAAGACGAGAGAGTTCTAGTCCAGGAGTCTCGAAAGGTAAACTTGCGGTTCATCAGTATTTAGGAAGGCAAATACAATGGTGACATTTATTTTCAAATATCATATAAAAGCAGGGATGTACTTCTGAAGCTCTGTAAGGCTTTGGTCAGGCCACATTTGGATTATTGTGCACAGTTTGAGGCCCCATATCTCAGGAAGGATGTACTAGCGCTGGAGCGTTTATCAAGGAGATTCACAAGAATGGTCCCAGGAATGAAAAGCTTAACATATGAAGAACATCTGAGGGCTCTGGGTCTATATTTGGTACAGTTCAGAAGGATATTAGGAGGTCTAATTGAAACTTATAGAATACTGAATGACCTGGACAGAGTGTATTTTGGGAAGATATTTCCAATTTTAGGAGAGACTAGGACACTTCGATACAGAGTAAAGAGGAGACCTTTAGAACAGGAGGAACTTCTTCAGCCAGAGAGTGGTGAATCTACGGAATTCACCACTATAGAACGTTGTCGAGGCAAGGTCATTAAGTATATTTAAGAGTGAGACAGGTAGGTGCTTGATTGTAATGACGATCAAGGGTTACAGGTAGAAAGAGTTACAGGTAGAGTTGAGAAGTTTAACAGCAGTCATTGAATGGTGTAGCAGGGTCAATGTGCTGAATGGCCAAACTTCTGCTCCAATGTCTTCTGGTTGTATGGTTAATATTGGCTGTCCTCATTCCTCTTTGGAGATGTATCCTGGAATTTGATCTTAACATGATTTATAAAGAGTAACATTCCAATACTGATGACTGGGAAATATCATGTTCTCTCCCTCCAGTCTCAGCAGCTATGTCCCCAATATCATAATCACAGTGTAATTTAAATCCAGTGAATGGTACTTAATCACAGTTGATTAACATCGATAAGATTAACATCATGAGCATTACCTGCTCTCTTTGATGCTCGAATAACTATCTGAATTGTGTGTCACATCATATTCTCTGTTAACATGTCCATGCCATTTGTCTGCAATGACTTATGTTGTCATAGGCACATTTTCCTGTGAAAATTATGGACTAGAAAAATTCTCTCCATATTTTACTGACATTATAATCACTGATCAGTGGTTACAGACGTTATGTTTCCATTTATAAACGGAGAAACGTGTTTAATTTCTGACAATCCTTTGACATTACTCCCATATCCAAGGCAGACTGAATGATTACACACAATCGATCTACCATCTCCAATATTCCTTCCCTCAGTCATCCCCACATACCCCATGCCAAATGTGTAAAGTTTAAACGGTCTTTAGAATTTTAATAAAGTCAGTATTGAACTGACAGGGGTTAACTGGAGCTATTTGTTCAGTGACTGTGATTAATGGCAATCTCCATGGATCCTAAATATCCCAGTGGAGAGTTTCCATTGTTGAATTATAAATGGGCTCTGTCAATATGTTATCCCATATTATGAGTAGGAACATCACTGACAGCACAAACAGGGATCAGCAGCTCAAGAGAAAGGGGGAGGAGTGATCAGAATCTGAGAATATTTGTATGTTCCAACAATGGACAGGAGTTTATGGACAGGTCTTTACTGGCTTTCTCGGCCTTGGATATCCTTAGCATCACGGATCCAGGATATCCTTTGGATTATTCAAGGTGGTTACTATCCCATCCTCGCTATAGTTGGTGTTCCTGGTAAGTCATCGTATTTATCTACTAAACCTGGTTGAACTGCATATATTTTGGAAAGTGCAAGTCAATGTCTTCAGTTCCAAACAAAAAATCCTTTCCTTATAAATTATAACTATCAAACTACTATTTATAAATTACTCACTGATATGCGAGAACGAACCAGACTGTTCTCAAACTCCATAATCCAGTTTGTCCTTCACAGATTTACATCTCTATGTCCTCCACACTCCCCAATCCTGTCCAATACCACCATGATGATATTCCAGTCTCGCCCGCAGTCTCAGTGCAACCTCTGAATAATCCATGATATGTGCCTCTGTTCAATCCGGATGCAACAGTTTCATGTTCCTTCTAACCACATGTCCATGACTAAATAATTGCTCTTGAGGATGTTTAACTCGTTCTCGGCACATACAGGAAGACAGTTTATGATGGTTAAGCCATTGACTCATAATCTAGAGCCACAGAATAATAGTGATGATATCTCATGAAAGAAATTGGTGGAATTTAAAAGCATCCGTTATCATTTGTTATAAAAGCCCATCTGCTTGCCTCAAGTCCTTTAGGGAAGTCAATGTGTCATATTTCCCTAGTCAGGCCTCCGTGTAACTTCTGTGATGAACATGTGGGTGTACTGTACGCTTAAGAGAATTAAAAGCCAGTAATAACTACCTGAGAGTACCAAGTGTTCTGAAAGATAGATATAATGTAACATTTGGTCGAACAACTCATTGTCTCAAGACAAAAACAAATTCGGTCAAACAGTTTAAATTATACCCTAAAATACCCACCTCCAATCAAGTTTGAACTTAGTATACTGACAATCTTAAAAGCCAATGACACAATCCAATGGTTTGGGAGTGCAAGACTGTGGACATTGAACAGTTGAGATGAGAACTGCCAAGCTACAAGCATGCAAAGACTGCCTGAAAAATAGCTCTCTTAAAGGTACCTTTATTGATTAGTAACTGGTGAAGCAGAATCCCCAAGAAGAAAAGAAGACAGGAATTTGGAGAAGAACAGAAAGCTTCCTGGTTTTGAGATAAGAAGTTTTGTTTTGTAAAACTTCATTAGGAGTCTTATCGAACTAGTATTGTGGTGGTGGTGGGGGGGGGGGTGTAGGTAAAAGATAGGTTAGAAAAAGAAGTTGTAAATAGTCGTTCGTTTATTGTTCTCTGTTATACTTTAAGAAATAAAGTTGATAATATTTTACTTTAAATAGTTTTGGTCTCTGGAATTATCACATATTACTGCATGGGATAAATCTTTTCTCTGTTGCTGGCTTTAATTAGGCAGGAGAGGTTATTCTGTGTTGTAACACTACAAACCCACAGCAATGTGTTTTACTCTATACTGTCTTGTGGAACAGCTGAACCAACTACTCAGTTCAAGGTCAGCATAACATGCTGCCCTGACCAGAGCTGCATACATGCTGTGAGAGAAGAACAAAAGTAAAGATAGCTCCCCTTCCTTTGCCTGTTTCCCGTATTTCTACAGCTCATTTCAATTCAGGTAGGTGATCATCCCCTTATTTTAGGTGTATTCAATCTCATTGAAATTCTCCCCGAGAGTGATGCGCATCTGCATAGGCATCTCTGGTGCTGGCTTTATTGATGCTGACGTACAGATGTAAGGAACTTATAAATTCCATGTAGGTCGTATTGCATAGAGAATGAATGGATTTTTGTGGCACAGGAAAGAAATGGTGACGTCTAATTGAGAGAAAATGATTATTGCGATCATCCCTGAGAGTGTTGTGGGGGCAATATTTGGGGTATTGTGGATAGCCTTTCTCTTACGTTTCACCAGACTAATCCCTGGGATGATGGCACCATGAGCCGTGAGTGAAGCTCAATGAGAGAATAAGAGGTGATTGCATTAAGCCTTAAGCGGGTTGGACAATAACTCATGATGTTCTAAACAGACACTGATACGGTGATAAATTCCATGGCTTTTTTCACTCGGGTTACACGATTCTCGATAGTTTAAGTGCCTCTGAGAACGTTCCAACCAAACCACTCCCTAATTCGATGGAGACAGAGACAGAGAGAGAGAGAGAGAGAAAGAGAGAGAGAGAAAGAGAGAGAGAGAGATAGAGAGAGAGAGAGAGAGAGAGAGAGAGAGAGAGAGAGAGAGAGAGAGAGAGAGAGAGAGGATCAAGTATTTGAATAAACTCTCCCAACATTAATACAGTTCAATTGGTCCGTGATGCTGCAATGAAGGTCATGCTTTCCATGATCCCAACAGCAGCCGCAATACCTTCATTCTAAAAGAATTACCTCTTCCCAGCAGCTTCTGACCTCCATGGAGAACATGGGTCTGCCTTCTCGGAGATGGAAGATGCCTCCTTGAGACTTGGTACAAAACATTTGGCTTCTCTCCTCACTGCCAGCAAACCATATTAAAGTAGCAAACGTTCTGCAAACAATGGAGCCATGATTAACACCATGGAACCCTCAATCAGTGCAGTCTCAGCTTCATTGGTTTGTCATGTTGGAGTATCAATGACGCCCTCCTGTTCCTGTATAACTATCTTGTGGGGCTGAATAGCCTCCTCCTGATATCATGGAACAGGTTTAAGGGTCTGATTGTGCTCTGCCTGTTCCTGTTTAATAGCTCGATGTACAGACCAGACCCCTTCTCTTCCTGTGGAACAGGCAGGAGGATTGAATGGGCTGCCCCCCTTCTTGTTCGGTAGTTTCCACGGGCTCAATGGCTTCCACATATCAGTGTGTAACCAGCTTGAGATGCTGAATGAGCTCCTCTTTTAACTGTGGAAATATGCAGTGTCTGGCACACTGTTACATGAATGTTACCGACACTTTAACAGCACAAACCGGAATACTGTCCCGGTCATGCTGCACATGGACACGGAATGGTTCAGGAGCTGATGGGGGACAAAATGTTCTGAACATTGTGTGATCTTCAGTCATCATCCCCACTTCAGTTCTTATGATGGGGAAAGACATTGATGGAGCAGCTGAAGATGTTTGTTCTAAGGAGACTAACCTGAGGAGATTACCCTGGACTGAGAGGATTGTTGGCCACCGACCACAAACATCTTTCTTTGTGCTCTGAATGACCCAGACAATTGAGAGGTTACACCTGATTCCCATTCAGCTCAAATAAGTAGGTGGTCCCGATGCCATCCTCAGTCAAATACTGCCTTGATATCAAAACAATTCACACTTTCCTGAGCCCCTGCGTTCACCTCTTGTTCATATCAATAGGTGACGGTGTATGTATAGGGAGTGTTTTCCTCTCACAGAAGGAATTATCTGGGCGAGGGAGTTATGGGAGCTACATCACTGAAAGCATTTAAGGATGTGGTAGATGGATTTTGAACTGTCAGAGAGCTAATGGGTGTGAAGATTTGGGCATTAAAAAGGAGTTAATGTCAACAGTAGATCGGCCATGATGGTATACAATAGCTTGATCGTCAGAATTATCTGATCCTGTTCCTTATGTCCTCATATTCTGCAATTAAAAAGTTAATGATTGCAATTTTCCTGAATGCTCTGTTATTGAACGTGGCAATCAGAGAGAGCAAAGTGTTTTGTGAGTCATCTGTGGGTGAGGTATGCGGGCTGCATTCACAGTTAATCTGGGTCAACACCATGACCAACAAATGAAGCACAAGTTGCAGAGAGGGCACACTCTGCAGAGACCAGAGTTGTCATTTGATCCCAGCCTGGATTTCCAAATAACATTTTCCAACCCACATCAAACCATGTTTGACAGTCTGGAAAGACTGAATGATATCCTGTGTTTCTGTGGACCAGGTATTTGGAGTAAGTGGCCTCCATCTGCTCCTTGCAGGAGCTGTGCGGGGTTGAATGTAGCATCAGAACATGGGACTGAGCAGCAGGAGTGGGCCGTTAAACACTTTGTCACCGCTCTGCCAGGCACAGACATCATGGGTGATGTGATTGTGGTCTCAGCAGCACTTTTCTGTCTGCATACCATTTTCCTAAATTCACTTGTTTGCCAAATGTCACCAAAAACAACTTTGAATAAATGCAAATATCCATGCACCACAAACCTCTGGGGAAGGGATTTTCCACTTCAACAGTCCTTTGAGAATTTTTTATTTGTGTTGGAGGGTCACTGTTTCGTTTTCCAGTCCCACTCCTCCACTGGTTACACCAAACTTAAATGCAACCAGTTTAGTGAGGTAGCCAATGATATAGGTCTCAGAGTAGGTCATTTTCTAGAAAAAATATGAGACTCATAAAGCTGAACTCATTATAAATGGTAAAATGATAGAGTGCCCCAAATGTTATTCTGCCTTTGAAATTATTCTGCTCAAACAAGCTACTGGATGTTGGATTTCTTTCTGGAACAGTTGGATTTGGCTGAATTCCCTTTGTTTCAGGCAGTGGAGAGATTCCGAACAATCCTCACCAGAAATCCTTCACAAATGGTAAAGATAACTCAGGGATTTTATGGACTCACACTTTGCTATCGGGCGGAACAAAGTAACTGAGAGGGATCAATCGGCTGCTGCTTCTCAGACAGGGAACATTTTTCTCCCTCTCTGTGTTGGAGCACAGAATCATGCCAACTGAACTCCAAACTGGACCATTTGTGCTCTCCTGGAACATTCTCTGGAAAACCTGATTATGGATTATATGCAGGTGTGTCATTGCTCTTGTTGTACATAACTCCATTCAATCGCAAAAAAATGTCCCCACTTTATAATTTGATGACATGCTTACATGTGTCTGTGCAATTTGTAAATATTGGTAGTGTCTTCATAGTATGTGTGTTAATATCAATACATCTTTTTCATAAAATTTATTCTCTAGCTTTCATCTCCCTGACAAGAGATAATATGCATCAAGCTGGTACACTTTACACAAATTCATGGATGGTTCAATACTATTTCTCAGCTAAGATCGAAACTGTTAATCCACCATAACAAAAGGCCGGCATTCCAGCAATGAGTAGTGGGAAATCTCTTTGAAAATCTTCGAAAAGAATTATATCCTTGCATTTTAGTTTAGGGGATCAAAATATCACACAGTGCATCAGGTGTGGTCTCAGCAATGCCCTGTACAGATGCAATAAAACATCCCTGCGATTAAACCTGATAGCTTTTTCCAAAAACAGCATCATTCCACTTACCTTCCAAATCACTTGCTGCATCTGTAGACTGACTTCATATGATTCATGTCCCAAGAACTTGGAAACCGCCTGTATCACAGAGTTCTGCAATCTCTCTCCATTTAAAGTGTTTACCATTGTTTTTTCCTTCATGCCAAAATACACAACTTATTTTATGTTATTTCTGCTGAGGGTTTGCTCACTTACCTTTCCTGTCTGTATCACATTGCAGACTCACTAAGTCCATTTGACGACACATTGAATGACCATCTTGGTGTACGAGCTAACTGAGCTCCAAGCCATTCCCTCCCCTTCCTCCAGATCTTTGAAACAGATTATTGATCACTGATGACCACACAGTTATCTCTGAGGCATTCCAACAGTTACAGCTTTGCAGCCTGAAAATAAACATTTGTCTCTACTCTCTATTTCCTGTTAGCGACAGCTTCCCTGTTCCTGTATAGCCTTTTAGGCAGTTTGAATGGCCTGATCCAGAGCTGTGTAATGTACGCAACGAGCTGAATTACTTCATTCTATATTCCTGGGCAATTCCTTAGACGGGCAGAATGGTCTCCTCCTGTTCCATTGTAACGATTCTGTCTGACTGAATAGGGTGGTCCCCTACCATCTAACTGCCTCGAGGGGTGGATTAAGCAACAACACATGAGGTAGGGACAGCAGTATACCTCTGTCACAACATCGAGGGCTGGATTGAGGAACAACACATGGCGTAGGGGCAGCAGTTGGCTATTTGACTGCACCCTTCAGAATGCTCATGGCTGATCCGAGTGAGTCTGGCCATCCGTCTCCTGTCTGTTCCCAACAAATGTTGACTCTCCAGTCCAGGAAAGATCGATCAAGCTCAGCCTTGAATATCTTCAATAACCGAGTCTTCACTACTCCCTGAGGATGAGGACACCACGGGTAGCACAACACTAAAGTGAAAGGGACGTCCTTATTTCATTGTTGTTGGACCTGTTATTTTAAAATTGTGTTAACTGAACATCAAATCACCACCTCCTTTCAGACATAAGGACAGAATAATTAGGAATAAGTGAAAACCATTCCGGACTCCAAACCTGTCCCACATTGCCGCTGACCTTTTCCAATCAAATATGTATCAAACCCAGCCTCTGCTGCTGTCTCAGGAAGAGAGTACCTGATAGCATAACACCACATGAGCATGAAAAAAGGAACAGAATGAGGCTATACGGCCCATCGAGTCTGATATGACATTCAATAATTTCTTATATGCTCCTCAACCTCATTCTCCTGCCTTCCCTCGAGAATCCTTGATCCTCTTATAAATCAAAAACTTACCTATTTGTGTCTTAACGATACTAGTATCTGTGTGTGCGCATGTGTGCGTCCATCTGCTTGTCATCTGTGTATTTGTGTGTCTACGTCTGTCTTTCTGTGTATGAGCCTGTGTGTTTCTATTTGTGTTTGTGTCTATTTGTGTGTGACTATATGTCTATGTGTGTTACTACGTGTGTGTATGCCTATCCCCTTGTATGTATTGTACTTGTTCGTATATTGGGGTGTTTACCAGTAATTCTGTGTATTTCTGTGTCTGCATCTCTGTGCAGTGAGGTATC
This sequence comes from Chiloscyllium plagiosum, assembly GCF_037043375.1. Taxonomy (NCBI): domain Eukaryota; kingdom Metazoa; phylum Chordata; class Chondrichthyes; order Orectolobiformes; family Hemiscylliidae; genus Chiloscyllium; species Chiloscyllium plagiosum. Next base: position 54,811,666 of record NW_028270172.1, on the reverse strand, counting down.
TGTGTTTTTTGTGGGGAGTGAAAGGACTGTCGTTGGAACTGCCAGTAGGTTTAAAGTGAGAATTGTCTTTCACTGAGCAAGGCACCTTAATTAGTCAGTGGGACATGGATGTTTCAGAAACTCCACGCGAGGCATCCTAGTCCGCTCCATCTCGTACTAGGGTCTTCCCCACAAGGTGGCGTTAGGCAGGTGAGGGAATGGATATTGGGCACTCCACCACCCAGCTCGGCCCTTTCTGTCCTATTCCAGGCTATTTCTCTTGAAATGAGAGAAAGAGAGGGAAGGTGGGAGCGAGGGCAGGAGTGGGTGGCCCTGCTGTTAGTGCTGGTGGAGGTGGGGCTGGGGGGAATTGTGAGGTTTCTGGAATGAGTCAGTCGGCAGTTTTGAATCCATATAGTGTTATTAGTGCAAGGTTTGTGAAGGTTTGTAGCTCAGGTTGAGGTTTAGGGTGTAGGTTTGCTCTCAGAGCTGAAGGTTTGATATCCAGACGTTTCATTACCTGGCTAGGTAACATCATCTAGGTGACATCCTGAGTGCTTGGGAGCCTCCTGTGAAGCGCTTCTGTGGTGTTTCCTCCGGCATTTATAGTGGCCTGTACCTGCCGCTTCCTGTTGTCAGTTTCAGCTGTCCGCTGTCGTGGCCGGTATATTGGGTCCATGAACATCAACTAGCCACGAAACGCCACGACCAGCTATCCTTAGTAGCCACACACGCAGACGACAAGCAACATGAATTTGACTGGGACAACACTACCATTATAGGGCAAGCCAAACAACGAAACAGTGAATTCCTAGAAGCATGGCACTCATCCACAAACTCCATCAACAAACACATCAACCTGGACTCAATATACCGGCCACTACAGCGGACAGCTGAAACTGACAACCGGAAGCGGCAGGGACAGGCCACTATAAATGCCGGAGGAAACACCACAGAAGCGCTTCACAGGAGGCTCCCAAGCACTGAGGATGTCACCTAGACAGGGGACGAAACGTTTGCAACATAAATTTCCAGCTCGGCGAACAGAACCACAACACTGATCTATGTTAACATCCATTTGCCATTTCTCAGCCCACTTCCCCCAGCTGATCAAGGTACTGCTGTAATTTCTAAATTTCTGATAACCTTCCTCACTCTCCATGATGCTGACTATTTTAGTATCATCTTCATACTTACAAATCATATCTGTACATTCTCATCTAAATCATAGATATATGTAATATGTAATGGTCCCAGCACCAACCCCTGAGGCATTCTACTTGTCAAAGGCATCCAGTCTGACAAGCACCCTTCCAGTATTACCCTCTGCTTCCTACTATCAAGCCAGTTTTGTATCGAATTTGCCAGCTCCCTCTCAATTCCATGTGATCTAACATTCCAGATCAGCCTACCATGTGGAAGCTTATTGAAGGCCTGACTGGAATCCATATAGACTATATATACACCACCCTGCCCTCCTCAACGTTGCTGGTCACTTCAACAAAGAACTCCAACAAATTTGTTTTTCATGATATTCCATACACAAAACCTTGCTGACTTTGATGAAGGGCTTTTGCCCGAAACAACCATTTTCCTGTTCCTCGGATGCTGCATGACCTGCTGTGCTTTTCCAGCACCATTCTAATCTTACTCCGAATCATACTCTGTCGTTCCAAATGCAAGTATACCCAATCTCTCCGAATCTTCTCAAGTAACTTACCTACTAGATCGTAGGTTTACTGGCCTTTCGTTCCCAGGTTTATCTTTGTAGCCTTTCTTGAAAAAGGGCTCAGCATTTGCCAACCTCCAGTCGTCCAGGACCTCATTCGTTGGTCAGCGATGATGGAAAAGAACCAACCAGCACACCTGCAATTTCTTCTCTATCTTTCTGCAATGTTCCTGAATATATCTGGTCAGGACCAGGAGGTTTTTATAAATACAGCAAAGTCTGAAATTTATTTCAGGTACAAACACCAAAGAAAGAGAAAGTGACTCAATGATGGTTAACATAACAAACTAGAAAATATATTAATCATAGGAAGTAACTTCAGAAGAATTCCAGATATTGTGGAAACCTGACAATTCTCAGAAATTAACGATCCAGAAAAGGAAGGCCATGAAGCTGATAAGGAAATCAAAAAGAGAACGTGCATGGTAACGAACAGGAACACAAAGACTGCATTAATCTACAATCTATATTTCAAAGGAAACAAAATAAAAGCATCGTTAAATGTGGAATTTTGTAGTCGGGAGAGGAGAGCTTATTGTGGAGGACAGGGAAATAGCCAAGAAAATAACCAGTTACTTTGCATCAATCTTCATGCATGGAGATCCAGAAAATCATCCAGTAATAGCAAGTGATCACATCAGACTTCTGCAGCTAAAGACATAAAGTTAATTCATATCAGTAACAAGTTAGTACTTGACATGGAGCTGGATTGAGCATTGCTAAGTCTAACGAAACAGATGTACGTCCTATCAAAATGTCAGAAATAAATCAACAATAGAAGTATTAATTGCACTGTTGATGACTGTGTTTTATTTTCCTGTACATTCTGCAGAGATCAGAAGTCATTGTAGATTAATGGAAGTTTGTAAACGTGAGCCAAGCATTGCAGATTAATGGAAGTGATCCAAGCAGCTACAAAGGGAAGAAGAGATAGTGTGGCTAACTGCAGACCAATTAACTTGACATCTGTGGGGAAACTGTTGGAATCTATTCAACAGGATGAGGTTTTTGATACGTAGAATTAACAGCAACAATGGAGAGAATCAGCATGCATTTCTGATAGAGAAATCATACTTGATAAACTTCAGAATCATTTGAAGTTGTTTCTTACAGCATAGATAGTGGGGAACCAATAGAAGTGCCATATATTGGATTATTGGAAGGGTTTCGATAAGAACTCAAACAGTGAGTTCGAAAATTCAATGAATGTGAAGGGTATTTGGAGGAATATATGTAAGTGGAAAGTTAAAGTTTGGTTCGCTTTCATTTAAGGGAGGCAGAACATAAATGTAAAGACATGCTGAAGCAGTTTCACATCGTGTAGGTGGAACTGTACCTGGAGTATTGAGTACAGTTTTGGTGACCGAATCTGAGAAAGAATATACTGACCACACAGGAAGTGGAATGGACATTCACCTGATTAATCCCTCTGATAGCGAGATTGCCTGATGCGAAAACTCGTCCTGTGTTCTCTTAAGTTTCAGAGAATGAGAGGTGAGTCACAGTGAAATTTAGAAAATTCCCAAAACATATGACAAATTGGAAATAAACAGAACGCTTCCCTGGCTGTCTAATCCACATTCAAGGCAATTAATGCAAGGATGTGGGACAGGCCATTTAATACTGTAATAACAAGCAAATTCTTCAATTGGAGGGGACTGACTAACACAGGGACATGGTAACCTGCTTGCAGTTAGGATTAGGGAGAATCTCCAGATATTCTATAAGTGTGTCAAGCAGAACAGAAAAATATGGAAACAAGTAGGGCTCATTAGTGAGTTGCCAAGTTGCATCCAAATCAACTTTAGTGTGAGGAAAAAAGGGTGGTGGTAGAAGGCTGTTTGTATGACTGGAGGCCAGTTTCCAATGGTGCAACACGGGGATCAGAGATGTTCACCGTATTATTTGTGATTTGGAGGTGCTGGTGTTGGACTGTGGAGGACAAAGCTAAAATTTGCATCACAACAGGTTATAGTCCAACAGGTTTATTGGGAGGCACGAGCTTTCGAAGCGCACAACCACCTGGTGAAGAAGCAGCGCTTCGAACGCTAGTGCCTCCGAATAAACCTGTTAGACTATAAGCTGATTTTGTGTGATTTTTAACCTTATTGTTTCTGGTATTCATAAATGATGCAGCTGTGAATATGGACGGGGGTCTGATAAGTAAGTTTATGTTTGATACAATGATTGGCCGGGTGACTGTCAGTGGGGAGAAAGGCCTCATGTTACAGGAAGATACAGATGGAATGGTCAGATGGGTGGATCAATGGCAGATGGAATGCAACCCTGATAAATATGAAGTGATGTACTTTGGAGGATGGAACCAGACAGGGGAGGACTCAATGAATGGCAAAACACTAGGAAGCTCAAAGGGTGTTTCTCCACGCATCCCTGAATGTGACTAGAGAGGTTAATAAATTTTTCAGAAAGCACAGGGGAGCGTAAACACAGCCTTAATACTTCGAGGCAAAAATTATAAGAGCTATGCGGAACTTTGGTGAGGCCAAGATGGAATACTGTGTGCAGTTATGGGAACCACGTTACAGGAAGAATGTGATTACACTGGAAGGGGCACAGAGGAGATTCACCAGGATGTTCCCCGGGATGAAGCATATCAGCTATGGAGAGAGGCTGTATAAGCTCGCGTTGTTTAGTTTGGAGGAGTGAAGGCTGAGGGGTCCGTGATTCAGAAGGGTAGGATTACAAGGGACATGGTTAGGGCGGATAGACAGCAGCTGTAACTTTTAGTCAAAGGGCCACACTTTTAAAGTGAAGGGGTTGAAGTTTAGGGAGGATTTGAGGACTGTTTTTTCACCCAGAGGGTGTTAGGGTCTGGAATGCACTTCTTGAGAGGGGAGTTGTCATGGTAACCTCGAAACCATTCGAAAATTCATGGTCGTGCACTTGAAATGCCGTAAGATTCACGGTTACGAGTCTAGTGTTGGAAAGTGGGCCGATTGTAGACTGTGCTGTATTTTTGATGGTAAAGAGCCTGTGCTTCTGTGATTGTATGGCTGTGGAAGGACAATCATTGTGGAGCTTAAGATAGGAATTGATGGATTTCTGAAGGATATTTTATCAAAGTTTATATGAGTGAACTTGTAAATTCTTCTGAAAATATGTCAATGGCAAAATTAAGAGAAAATGGTGCAGCTTTCTTTCAGTCTGTTACCAGATAATTGAGGACCGGGAAATAGCAGATCAATGGAGCAAAAACTTCAGTTATGCCTTCAAAGAAGAAAACAGAACAAAAAAGAAAACTTCCTCGCAATACTAGGGAACTTCAATCTGGTGGAAAAAATGGAATAGAATGAAATTAACAACTAAACAGATTTAGAGAAAGTATTTGATTGAAATTAATAGGCATAGACAAGGTCAACAGAGATTTATGAAATGGGAATCATATTTGAGAAAGTGGCTTTTAGCAAAATTATGAAGAAGGTATTAATACAATACGATTGGAATCTCAGAAAGATTTTTGATAAAGCACCAAGTGTTTTGTGCAAATTCGAATCCTATCGGACTGGGGCTAATAAATGGTTATGGTTTTAGTATGGGAGAGCTGGCAGGAAACAGTGAGTAGGAATAAAACCATGTTTTCTGAATAGAAGGCTTGGAGGATCTAACAAGTATCGGGATTTGGGATGCAGCTATTCCCAATACCATCCTTTATTTGGTTGAGGGGCTCAAATGCAATATTCCCAAGTCTGCTGACAGCACTAAATGATGTCAGCTTGTGAGTTGATGAGGAGGATGTAAAAAAGCTCCAAGGTGATTGAGACAAGTGGAGTGACTTGCAAATCCGTGGCAGTTGGAGAGCAATGGGAGAGATGTGATGTTGTGTACTTTGAAGGGAGCAATAAAATGGCAGCCTATCATTTGAAAAGAGATTGGTTGAAAAATGTTGATCTATAAATGAACTTAATCTGCATTTTTGTTTATTTTTGCGCAGCCCTCCGAGACCATGTAGGTTAGTGAGTTCCGAAGCCAGAAGTCAATACTGGGAATGGTATTGGCATGCTGACCAGTGTATATAGGCCCAGCAAGTGGGGAGCTGCAGCATTGAAAAGAATCTGGATCTCCCTGTACACCAGTCCTGCAACATTGCAGGAGCAGAAAGCAGTTAGGAATTTCAGGGGGATTTGAATACAGGAGTAAGGGTCATTTACTCCAGATGTACAGGGCCTTGCCGAGACCCATCTCGAACATTGTGCAGTACTGTGTGCAGTTTTGGTCTCCTTACCTAATAAAGATCAAACCTGACATTGAGGGAGAGCAGTGAAGGATGACCAGACTGATATCTGGAATGACAAGCTTGTTGTGGGAGCAGAGTTTGAGGCAACTGGGCCTGTATTCCATGGGCTTTAGGAAAATGAGTGGAGATCTCATTGCAATATATAAAACTCTGACAGTATGAGACAGATTGGAAGCAGGGATGATAATGCCCCAGTCTGGGATGTCTAAAACAAGGGGCCACAGTATTAGGTTCATGCACACCAGTCTGCATTGAGATGAGAATAAATGTCTGCACTCAGAGACTGGTACCTTTGGGAACTCTCTCCCAGATCAGGCTGTGCAAGCCAAGACGCTGAATATAAATCAGGATTTCTTGAAATTAAGGGGATAGGGACAGAACAGGTGTATGGTGAGAAGTTAGAAGATCAGTTATCATTCCACGTTGTTCTCCAATAACAAGGTAGCGGTGTTCCTATGCAACACTGTGTTGTAGAAAATCGTGCAATATTAATAATGAGGCCGATATGAAAAAGAGGGTAAGGGGCACACACCTCCCCCCCCCCCCCCCAAACTGCCAGTGAAAAACAAATATTACATTTAGTCTAACACACACTAGTACAGTCTAAATAAATATTCAATCACATATTGTAACGGAACTGTGCTGCAAATGCAAAACTTTCACACTACAATCACTGACTACAGCAGTGTACCTTTCGCCACACTCTTCACCAGAAAGCGTGCAGGCTGACTGACCACGTGATGCAAAATTCCATTTCTCCTCAAGATTCTAACCCCTCCCACCCCGGTTTGAAATAAAGTTCCTCCTAAATGTAGACTACAATTCCCAGTTTCAGGCTCAGTTTCAAGGCTTGCAGAACAGATTGAATTCCTGTTTTAGCTGAACATATTGATTATGCATTTTGCAGAGAGAGGATCCCGAGGCTGGATTTTGCTGTTCAGCTCGTGCCCGGCAAGTAATCGCATCACAGTTAACAGGAATTCACTTTATAGAAAACGGTTCATGAATTGCATTGCAGTCAAATCGTATTTAATAAACACATGTTATCGGAGAACTCCCTGTATATTGAATGGAGCAGCAGAATTAATGGGCTGAAGGCACTACAGCAGTTCCTATTTTATAGTTCTCAATGTTTAATTATGGGATATGAACATTGTCTGGGGAAAACTGCATTGAGGAGATGTTCGGCCATGAACTAGAATGGGGAAAGCTCAATGTGTTGAATAACCTATTCATTTCACAATTTTTCTGTGCAGTCTGTTGGGAAGCTCTGTAAATGTTATCACAAGCTCTCAGATGTTCGGAAGGAGGTCACTGCAGGGTCAACAGGATGGTGTTTCCCATTCCCTTTTCTGATACTAAGTCTGGTGCCGGGTGTTCTGCCCAATTTTATCATTTAAGATCTCGGAGCAATTCGATACAATTGAGTGTCTTGCTTGGCCGATTCAGAGACCATTGAAAAAGTTTATCATATGTCTGTGTGTCTGGAGCCAATTTTAGGCCAGACAGGAAAGTACAGGAGATTCACTTCCTGAAAGTACATTGGGGAAGGAGATTGATGTTTACAATCAACATTGGCTTCAAGGTCACGATTACTGACACCAGATTTTAGGTCTCGATATTTTATTAATTATTTTTAACTTTCCCCAGCTGCCACAGCATTAGCCTGGTCTGGATTAGTAATCCAGTGACATTTCCACAACAGCACAATCTCCACATGGGGACCTATCGGAAACCACACTGAGCAGATTGTTTCTGTGCTGCTTCACAGCTCTGTCGGAAAGAACTCCCACCAATTTGGCTATCGTGATGGTACTGAGGGGGTGGTAATTGGTCATATTGTAATTATTCTCCTCTTAGGGGATGGGGCATGGTTGAGTAATTTTCCACATTGCCAGGGATATGTCAGAGTTGGAGCTGGAATAAAACAGCTTTCCCAAGGACACGGCTTGTTGTGCAGCACAAGTCTTCAGTCCTATTGCAGGAATGGTATCAGGGCCCATTGCCTTTGCCGTATCTACTATGCTCAGCTGTTTCTTCATGTCAAGTGCAGCCAATCGAATTGTTTGAATACTGGCATCTGTGATTCTGTGGGCATCATAATGAGTGTGAGGTAGATCATCCACTCAACAAATCTGGCTGAGGATAGTGCAGACATCACATACTTGTCTTTTTCAGTGACGAACAGAGCTGTTACGATATTTAGGATGAGGATATTGCTGGAGTCGTTTCCTCCAGTAAATTGTTTAGTAGTCCATTGACATTTATACTTTCATTTGGCAGGACGACAGAGCTTAGATCTGATCTGTCACTCTTGGGATCATTTCCACCCCTCCATCAGACGTTGGTTCTGCTCTTTGGAATGTAACCAATCAAGTGCTGTAGCTTTCATGGGTTTCATCAGGTTTAGGAGCACGTGATTCCGACCTGGCACGTTCACCAACACTCATCATTGAACCACTGATGGTAATGGTAGACTGATGGATTATCCTGGGTAAAAAGTTACAGATTGTTGTTTGGATACAATTCTGTTTCTGCTGCTTCTGTGATCTACAGCATCAGATCATAACCTAGTTTATGCTGCAATATCTACAGTTCAACTATTCCTGTTCCTATTTATTGATTCCACATGTTATGCTTTTGGAAAGTAACTGGTTATTTTCCTGGACGTTGTGTTGTACAATGTTGCATTCAGTATAGGATTTGTTTCAGTTAACCCTGGGTGGGGTATGGGGGCGAATCTGGGTCTGTAACATGACTCCCATCTGAAGGAGAGGTTACAGAGAGGGGAAGCCTGGAAACAGAGATTGGGGGTGGGGGTCACCTCCTGACCCAGCCTGGATTTTCCAAGTGCATTTCCGAAACTATACTTAACCATTGGAGTGGTGTCGATCTGCTCCTGTGTAGCAGGTCCAAAGGGCTGAATAGATCATCAGAACACAGGGCCGAGGGACACGAGTGGGCCATTCTGCCTTTGACACTACTCCACCAGTAAATAAGATCGTGGCTCATCTCATTGTGGTCCCATCTGCACTTTTTTGTCCGTGCGCCATTATCCCTGATTCACCTCTTTATGGGCAATCAATCGATATTATATAATATAGACGTATGTAACTAATATAACTAATAGAGGAGCATGGTGAATCTGTGGTTAGCACTGCTGCCTCATATCACCAAGGAGCTGGGTTCAATTCCAACCTTGGGCACCCCTCCATGTAGGAGGAGAAAGTGAGGTCTGCAGATGCTGGAGATCAGAGCTGAAAATGTGTTGCTGGTAAAGCACAGCAGGTCAGGCAGCATCCAAGGAACAGGAGAATCGACGTTTCGGGCATAAGCCCTTCCTGATGAAGGGCTTATGCCCGAAACGTCTATTTTGTATGTTTCAATAGGATCAGGTCTCATTCCACGTCTAATCTGTTAAAGCCTCCATAACATAAACCCTTCATCCCTGGAATACGGGAAGTGAAACATCTCTTAACTGTTTCCAATGTAATTATATCCTTTCTGAGGTAAGGAGACCAAAAACTCTTAACATAGGTGAGTTAAATTTTTGTTTTCTCAGTTTTGTGAGTCTTTGTAGCACTCTTCCCCGCTGAGCATTGGAGGCAGAGATATTCAATATTTTTGAGGCGCAGACAGAAGGTTCACAAATAACAACAGAGTAAAGGATTATTGAGGAATGGGCAGGAATGTGCAGTGTGAGGGAAATTCTGACAGTGGTAAAAATGACACTGTTCCAGAACATCCAGGAATATAATGCAAAACGAAATGATAAAATAGATAAAAATTTAAAATACAACAATGATATAATACAGTATCAAAGGAACATGGGTCTGCTCTGTCATTAGAGAGAGACCACGCGTGGTGGTTTGTTCTGATGGACACCACCCATCAGGAGATGGGGTGAGGTTGAGAAAAGGTCCCCTACATGGTAACCTCTGTCAGTGTGGGGAATTTAACCTGTGCTGTTTGTGAGAAGATTTGTAGCTCGGGTGCTCGTTGTTGTGGTTCTGTTCGCCAAGCTGGGAATTTGTGTTGCAGATGCTTCGTCCCCAGAAGCGGCAGAGACAAACCACTATAAATGGCGGAGGAAACATCACAGAAGCGCTTCACAGGAGGCTCCCAAGCACTGAGGATGTCACCTAGACAGGGGACGAAACATCTGCAACACAAACTCCCAGCTTCGCAAACAGAACCACAACAGAAAGCCAGGGAGTTGAATGACTGAAAGTTCCTGTAACATGGAACTGAGAGAACCAAGAGACCAGCTGCGAACTCATTATATGCTAGAGTACGTTTGGAGGGCTGAATGGCCTAAGGTTGGATTTGAATTGTCTGTATATTGAAAAACATGCATCGCTATTCCTTGGGCATTGACAATTTCCTGAAAATGGGAACTATTTGAAAGATTATCTGGAACATTCCATAATCCGCATTCTCTCAAACATTCTCTCGCCATGTGGGTGTATTGCAAAGGCAAGAGAGAGAGATAGGGAGAGAGAGAGAGAGATGGGGAAGGCGTGGTATGCCACAGTGAGAGTGGCAGAGCATTGGCCTTGTTCGGGGGTAAGTGCTATAACAGATATATAGTGAGTGTGAGGGAGCAGGGAGAATACGGTGACCCTTATCCTGACAGAGCGGGAAAAGTTATTGATATTTGTCCTGTATTGCTGGACATTTCTTCAGACTGCAGATACTGCACTGAGCTGGGTGGTGAGCTCAGACCATGTTCAGTGGGCCTGGTAGTGTGGTCACCTCTGGGAAGAGAATGATCCCCATCTGTACTAGCCCATCCAAGTATCCCGGTTGACGAATCGTGGTGTAATTGCCTCTTACCTGTCATGCTCGTGGTAAACTGTGAAGGGCAGCTCCGAACTGAGAAAGCTTAAAAGTGTGCCCATTGACCTTTTAAAGGTGGCACCAGGGCCAGGGGTCACGGTATAACCAGGGCCATCCGAGCAATGGTTAGTACATCCAGCCATGATGGGAGGGAGAATCGAGCTGGTATTGAGTGAGAGGGATACCATGGGGTCAGGTGGGTAGTTAATGAGGTGAGTTCGATAAAATTGCACCAGGACACTAGCTTGACCTCGTGCAGACAATCCCTCTGTCACATTCAATAAAAATGTCACTAAGATAGATTATTGTTGCATTAAGTCCAACGAGTCATGGACTCTGTTATGCCCAATCACAGTTACAAACCTGCAGAACAAATGCTCATCCAAAACTCCATCATCTGAACTCACACCAATATCTTTATTTTCAGCATTATGAAAACTGTGATCTTCCATGAAATTGTCTCTCAATCTTCCTTTCTCGTTTTCCCAAAATCCTTTTGTTTGTTGAAATTTAAATTGATTCTCTCACCATTTCTCTCTGGCAGTGGTTTTCACACCCACCGCAACCCTTATCATGACACAATGAAGATATGGAGTTGGAAATGGATGGGACCTGCACATCCTGTCACTTCCAGCATGGGAAGCAATTTTCCCCACGCTGGGCAGTGATCGAACACAATGTTACTGAGCAATGTACTGGGGTGGTGTCCACAGCTCTACATGCTTGGAGGGTAACTGCTCAGGTTTACAGATCAATTCACTGCTCTTCACTACACAGCTCCCCATACTGAACAAGGCAGCTCAGCACCAACTTCTCAAGGGCAACTAGGGACAGGCAATAAATGTTGGTGAAACACACAACCATAAAATATATAAATTGAAAAAACAATTTACACAGGAAGGTTGCTGAGGTATCGCAGGGATTGGCGCTTGGGCCCCAGCTGTTCACAATCCCAATTAAACATTCGATTGAGGGAGTTAAATACAATATATCCCAGCCTGCTGACAGCACTAAAGGATATGGGATAGTGAGTGGGTGAGGAGATTGTAAAAAGTCTCCAAGGTGACACAAGTGGGGTGAATGGGCACGTTTGTGGCAGATGGAGAGCAAACTGAGTAGAGGTGAAGCTGTGCCCTTTGATGGGAACAATAGTTTGGCAGCTAAACAATTGAAAAGGGATTAGTTAAAACATATTGATCTACAAAGGGAATTGTGCTCCCTTTTGTTGTTTCCTTCCACGCAGCCCTCCCAGGCCCATGCAGGGCAGTGAGTTCTGAATCCAGGAGTCAATACTGGGAATGGCATTGGCGCGTTGAACAGTTTCACAGATCCACCACGTGACTAGCTGTAACATTGAAAAAGATCTGATCTCCCTGTACACCAGTCACTGAAAGTAATATTGCAGGAAAATAAAGCAGGTCAGAACATAAATGGTGTGTTGACTTTCATTTCAAGGGGATTTGAGTCCAGGAACAAGGGTGTCTTACTGCAGCTGTACAGGGCCTTGGTGAGACCCCGTCTCGAACATTGTGCAATATTGTGTGCAGTTGTGGTCTTCTTACCTAATAAAGAACAAACCTGACATTGAGGGAGAGCAGCGAAGGATAACCAGACGGATCACTGGGATGACAGGCTTGTTGTGGGAGTAGGGTTTGGGCCTGTATTCCGTGGGGTTTTGGAAAATGAGTGGAGATCTCTGTGAAATACTTAAAACTCTGACCGGGTGAGGCAGATTGGAAGCAGGGATGATAATTCCCCTGGCTGGGACGTCTAAAACAAGGGACCACAGTATTAGGTACAGGGAGGTCACACTGCATTGAAATGAGAATAAATGTCTGCACTCAGAGACTGGTGAACCTGGGGAATTCTCTCCCACATAAGGCTGTGGAAGCAAAGACACTAAAACAAAATCAGGATTTCTAGATACTAAAAGAATGACGAGGGCAGGGGTATGCTGTGGAGACATAGGATCCGTCATCATTATAATGGATGGGTTAGAAAGCTCTATGGACCGAAGAAACTACAGCAGTTCCTATTTTATATTTTTCCAGTGGTTCATCGCATTAAGGGATGTGTACATTGTGTGGGATAAGTGCATTGAGGAGATTTTCTCCATGAACGAGAATGTGAGAGGGCTCAATGTGTTGTCTGACGTATTCCTTTCCCGATGTTTCTGTGCAGTCTGTGAGAAAACTCTGTAAATGTTGTCACAGCTCTCAGATGTTCGGAAGGAGTTCTCTGCAGGGTCAACAGAACTGTGTTTCCTGTTCCCTTTTCCGATACCGATGCTGTGGCCGGGTGTTTTGATCGGTTTTATCCTTTAAGACCTCAGAGCAGTTTGATACAATTGAGTGTCGTGCTTGGCTGTTTTAGAGACCATTGAAGATTTTATCAAACGTCTGTACGTCTGGAGTCACTTTTAGGCCAGACCAGGAATGCACAGGAGATTTACTTCCTGAAAGTACATTGAGGAAGGCAATAGATGTTTACAATCGACATTGGCTTCTGGGTCACTATTACTGACAGCAGATTTCCACTAGTTGCCAGTGCATTTGCCTGGTCTGGATTAGTAATCCAGTGACATTTCGACAAAAGCGCCATCTCCACATGGGGATCTATCGGAAACCACACTGGGCAGGGTATTTCTGTGTCGCTTGACAGCTCTGTCAAAAATAACTCCCACCAATTTGACTGTCGTGATGGGACTGAGGGGGTAGTAATTGGTCAGATTGTAATAATTCTATTCTTAGTGGAATGGAATTAGCTGAGTAATCTTCCACATTGCCAGGGAGATGTCAGATTTCGAACTGGAATGAAACAGCTTCCCCAGGGACACGACTTGTTGTGCAGCACAAGTCTTTAGTATTATCACTGGAATAGTGTCAGGGCCCATTGCCTTTGTTGTATCTACTGTGTTCAGCTGTTTCGTCATGTCACGTGCAGCCAATCGAATTGGTTGAAGTCTGGCATCATGAGAAGGACGTGGTGGGTCATAGATTCAACGCTTCTGGCTGAGGGTGGTGGAATACTCTATATTTGTCTTTTACAATGATGTACAAGGCTGTTCTGTTATTTAGGATGCAGATATTTGTCGAAACCTTCTTCCAGTGAATTGCTTAATCATCCATCACTATTTATGGCTGGATGTGGCCGGGCTACAGAGCTTCGATGTGATCTATTGATGTGAGGGTCATTGTTGGTTCTGCTCTTTAGAATGTAACCAGTCAAGTGTGATTGCTTTAATGGGTTATCATCAGTTTCAGGTGCACATAGTTCCGACCCCTGTCATATTCACCCACACTGTCACTGAAAGATAGATTGGTTTGATGGTTATGGCAGATTGAAGGATTATCTCGGGCATTCCAGATTGTGGTTGAATAAAATTCAGCTTCTGCTGCTGCTATGGTCTGCACCACCACGTGAATGTCCTGTTTTTAGCTTAAAAATCTGCAATGCAATTCTGCTGCCTGCTCTGAATTCACACCGAGACCCATTCACCCATCAGCCCTGTACTCAGCGACCTACGCTGGTTTCTGATGAGATAACACTTCCATTTTAATGTTCTCATTCTGCTGAGGTTCTCTCCATGGTGTCACAGCTCGAATTTGTCACATCGCTTAAAAACCATTTAACCAATTTATCTGAATCTTTTTCTTTACAGTTGTGCCATCCTCTGTGTTTGAAGGGAATGTGTTTCTCTCCTTGAACATGATTAAGAGCTCTGTAGTGTCAGTGATTCCAGCCTTATGTAGTTTCAGAGTCAATGAATTTGTGCAGCTTGCGTTATCATTAATTTTCCTCTGTGTGGCGCTCCGTGTTGAACAGGGCGTTTGAGCAGCTTTGATACACGTCTGTGAAACTTGTTCACAAACAGAAATTGCTGAAGAAACTAAGCAGGCCTTGCAGCATCTCTGGAGTCATTGCAGAGTTATTGTTTTTACTTTCAGTTACCCTTCAAAGCTTTCAGTTTCTTCAGCAACTTTTGTTTTTGTATCAGATTTCCGTTGTCCACAGTTCTTCTTTTATTGAAAATTTGAAGTGCCTATTCGTTTCTGTAGAAACTCAGCAAGTCTGGCAGCATCTGTGAAGACAGAGAAACAGAGTTAACCTTACAATTTCTTCAGAACTAAAAGGATTGGAAATGGGCTTTTCCATCCCCTGCAGAGCTGAATGTTGAGGTGACGGAAATCAAAGGGTGTGGAGATGCCGTGCAAAAGATAAGTGTGCTTTTAATTGCAGCGAAAGAGAAATAGATATATAATAGGTGTAAATTAATGTGTGAATGGGAGAAATGAGTTCCCTCTATCGAGTGCAATAAAAACAAGACACGGTCACAGGGAAACTTGAAGGAAGAATGTATGAAAAATGCTTAACGGTCATAATGGGGTTGGGTTGTGAAGTTATGGAATCGAATATTAACTCATACAGCTAAAACGCACCAAAGGACAAATTGAGGTGTTACTCAATTTTGAGTTGTGCTTCATTCGAACATAGCAGCAGCCCAGAACGAAAAGTTAACATGACAGCAAGGTAGGTTATTGAAATGGGAAGCACCGAGAAGGTCAGGGATATTGCTACAGGCAGAGTGGGAGTGTTCCTCAATACAATCTCTGTTTGGTCTCCCCAATGTAAGGGAGACTGCATAGTGAGCAGCAATAACAGGAGACTGGATTGAAAGAGTACAAGTGAAATGCTTCTTCATCTGGAAGGTATATGTTGGGTTGCTAAGGAATGACAAATGCGACAGTGACCATTCCAAATACCTGGCGAAATAGACTACATCATTGGGACTTCCGCAGCAACAGCTTTAGTCAGGCTTTTTGACAATTTTTTCCCGTCTGCTTAGTCACAAGCTGCTCCCCACATCTTAACAACAGGGTCTATATAACAGTCTGCTTGTCACATATGCTACTGTCTGTTTCAAACTGATTTACTTTGTTTCAAATGTACTTGCAAGTCTGCTCTTTGCAATTGCGTTTGTAAATTCAAGTCTTGTTATGCTATAGATTAAACACAGAACTCTATGACTTCTTTTTTATATAGTCTACACCACTATCCACAAACCCAACGATCTACTAAGCCTTCTTAACAATAATTTCAACGTGCCTGGCCACCTCTAATTTCCTGTCTTCTGCATCCCTCTCTCTTTAAAGAGAGGTTATATTTGCCAGTCCTCTGGGACCCTCCAGTGTTTCCTGAAAAATTCCTGAAATATCACCAACAGGACCTCTGCAACACCTCAACTATCTCCTTAGAAGAATGGGTTGTGGGCCATCTGGCCTGGGTGATTTACCAATCTTCAGACCTTTCAGCTTCCCCAGCAACCTCTCCTTAGTGGTAGTCACTATCATTACCTCTGGCCCCGACTCTCTTGAAGTTCTGGTAGGCTGCTGGTGTCTTCCACTTTGAGGACTGATGAAAAGTATCTATTCAACTCCTCTGTTATTTTTTTCTTTCCCACAAACTATCACAGCCTCATTTTCTAGCAGTCTGATGTTTGCTTTTCCCACCCTCCCTTCCCTGTTACATATCTAAGAATCTCTGGCAACCTTGTGTTATATCATTTGCACCTTTACCATCCTATTTAATTATCGCCTCCTTATTGCTTTTATTAGTTATCCTCTGCTGATAATAAAGGATCTCTCTCTATCCTTCGGATTCTCAATAATCTTCACTACATTGTATGCTTTCTCTTTTGATTTGATGCTGTCTCTGACTTCTCCTATCACTCACGGCTGCCTTGTCCATTCCTGAGTACGTTTCTTCTTCTTTGGGATGAATTACTGATGTGCCTCTGAATTATCCCCAGAAACTGTTGCCATTGATGCTCCATGGTTCAAAGTTTGTGCGAAGATTTGTAGCTCGGGTGCTTGTTGTTGTGGTTCTGTTAGCCGAGCTGGAAGTTTTTGTTGCAAGCGTTTCGTCCCCTGGCTAGGCGACATCATCAGTGCTTGGGAGCCTCCTGCGAAGCGCTTCTTTGATGTTTCCTCCGGTGTTTATAGTGGTCTGTCTCTGCCGCTTCCGGTTGTCAGTTTCAGCTGTCCGCTGTAGTAGTTGGTATATTGGGTCCAGGTCGATGTGTTTGTTGATGGAGTTTGTGGATGAATTCATCAAAGTAACGTTACTTAATTATTGTCACATCATAGCAAGAAAAATAAATGAGAGATGGGACATGGAGAATAATTGGAGGATTTATTAACGGGATACAAAGAGAGAAAGGGAGGGAGAATATAGATGATGAGATGTAAAAATAGAGAAAGCTACATTACCGATAGAAGTAGATATCCTTCCCTACTTGTATTGGTATTTCCCGTGTGCTGTGGTCCTCTGTACAGTGATATGCTCAAATGCTGGGTGTGACGCCAGAACATTTATCTCCTACAATATTACAGATGCCAGTTGTTTACAGAACCCAGCAGGACCATATATTTATTTCCTGGTAGAAAATGGATTAACTGAAAGAAGTTGGGACACCAGAAGCAGGAATTTAGAACATACATCCTGGTAAGGTTGAGAGACTGGAGCAGGGAACCCCAGAAAAGGAGGGGACGTTGAGAGAAGGAGAACATGACACCTCAGAAGAGGATCAAATAATGTTTGAACATTCTTTAAATTTTGGACATCATATGCATCATATTTTGTTTACATTTTCTTCGTTGGTCATTATGTATGTGTTTTGCAAATATGAACAATCTTATCTATCTGCACATCCACTGATTAAAGAGTGAATATAAAATAATGTTCCTCGATTTCAAATTATCCTGTTGTGTTTACACTGTCACTCGCCATTCCCTAATGTATTCTGTTTCTTTCGCTGCATTTTATTTTATTCCGTCAGTCGAGAAGATATTGGTGACTTGGGAGTGATATCACTTTACTCCTCTCCAGGTTCTATAGCCAGCGTGTCCAATTCCTTTCTGTTTCTTAACCAAGGACACATATGAATTGTCGCTGAAGCTTCAATCCCAATAAAAAGGCAATTGTAAACATAACATTTACTTGTTGACTAAGGACAAAAATCTGAAAAGGAGGAGGCGTATAAACTGTGCAATAAGATGTTTGCATCTTTAGAAACAAATTATTGAAGTGCATTGGTTAAAGATGAACTGTTGCCTTACTACAGGAGTGAGAGGAAGGACCGGACAAATCTGTATTTCCTGTGTTCAGGGAGGTTAACCCCAGAAGCAGTTTTCAGACTGATACTTGTTGAGGGGGAAGAGACTTCAGTGCAGTAATGAGCACTCAATTGGCTCTTAGGAATATCATTTCATTGAGCATGATTTGTGATTTACACAGCAGAGTCATCAAAACAGTGAAGAGAAAGCATCATCTTTCTCCTTTACCTCGAACATTGTTGGACTGATTGCAGATGGACAATAAGACCAATAGCAGGCGATATCAACGTCCCATCCAGGCTAGGTATTGTTGTTACATTAAAAGGATTGTAGTGAAAGTGGGTTAACACAGTGATTGTGATTGATGTCAGTCTCCATGGATTCTAATTGTGTCACTGGAGGGTTTCCCTCTTCTATTAATAAGGGGGTTCTTTCAATGTGTTATTCCACAGTATCGGAGGCAGCAGCATCCTCAACATCATTGGAATCAGCAGCTCCATAGAGAAGGAAGAGATCAGAACCTGAGAACATTAGGCTGGAATGTTAAAACAATAGATCAGTATCTGACAACATAAGACTGGAATGTTCCAACAATGGATCAGGATCTGTGGACATTAGACCGGAATGCTCCAGCAATGAATCAGAACCTGAGAACATTAGATTGGAATGTTCCAACAATGGATCAGAATCTGAAAAAAATAGACTGGAATGTTCTAACAATGGATCAGGATCTCATAATATTAGATTGAAGTGTTCCAACCATGAATTAGAATCTGAGAACATTAGCCTGGAGTGTTTCAACAATGGATCAGAATCTGAGAACATTAGACTGGAATGTTACAAGAATAGACAGGAGTTTATCGTCGGGTCTTAACTGACTTTCTCTGAAATGGCCATCGTTAACATTGCGGATGGAAGCTACACTGATGATTATTCAAGCAGGATACTATCCCATCCTCGCTATTGTTGGTGTTCCTGGTGAGTCTATCTCTGTCCATTGATTTAATATGTAAGCCATTGTGAACACCATCGCTATTTCTGTTGATTATATTTGGTAAAGATGTCAACTTTTGTATTCACTTTCAATGACAAACTCTATTCCTGTTCTAGGAATTTCTTACACTTTAGTTCCAAATAACTGTAGAAGAACAAACGTGGTTCTAACCATGATTGCCCTATTTTACCCAGAGCTTATTGAAATCTCAATATTCCATTTATCACTAAACCTGAGCATTACCACCCCCACAATACTCTCAGCCTTCACTTCGGGCTCAGTGCTGTTTCTGAATAAACCCTCATCTTCACCTTTCCAGTTGCACTTCTCTTCTGGTCACTCTTCCAGTTACAAATACTTTGAACTGAATTGAATTGAATTGACTTTATTGTCACGTGTACCCAGGCACAGTGAAAAGCTTTGTCTTGCGAGCAATACAGGCAGATCATACACTTAAACAACATAGATAAGTAAATGATGGGTAAACAGCGGCAAAAAGAAAAACACAGGTACAGGCGAATGTTCAGAATTTGTGATTCCATTCAGTATTCTAGCAATAGTAAAGTGGAAACAGTTATGAAGTTGGCCGGTGTGTGTGTTCAGCCTTCTGTACCTTCTCCTCGATGGTAGTGTTGTAGAAAAACATTGCCAGGGTGGGATGGATCTTTGAGAATTCCGGGGTCTTTCCTTGACAGCGGGCCTGGTAGACGGATTCTGAAAGATAGGAGGTTGACTTTTATGATAGTCCAGGCCGAGTTTACCACTCTCTGTAACCGTCTCCAATCTTGAATGGTACAGCTGCCATAAAAGGTACTGATACGTCCGGACAAAATGCTCTCGGTGGCGCACCTATAAAAGTTGGCAAGGGTATTCGCCCTCGTGCCAAATTCCTCAGCTGCCTGAGGAAGAAGAGATGTTGTTGCACCTTTATAACCAATGCATCCGCATGAAGAGTTCAAGAAATCGGGTTGTGGATGACCACTCCCAGGAGCTTGACACTCTCCCCTCATTCCACCTCTGTGCTGTTAATGTGTCGGGGGGTATGAGTAACATCCCGCCTAAAGTTAATATTGAGTTCCTTAGTTTTGCTGGCATTCCGACTGCACCATTTTGCAAGGTTTTCCACCTTCCGTATGTAGTTCGTTTCATCGCCATCTGAGATTCAACCGACTATGGTGGTGTCATCAGCGAACTTGTAAATGGTATTGGACCAGGATTTGGCGATGCAGTCATGGTTAAACAGTGAATACAGAAGGGGCTGTTTACACAACCCTGTGGGGCTCTAGTGTTGAGTGTTAGTGAGGATGAAATATTGCCCCCAATCTTCACTGATTGTCGCCTATGGGTCAGAAAACTGAGGATCCAGTTGCAGAGAGTGGGACTTAGGTTGCGATCACTAAGTTTAGTAATCAGTCTGTAGGGGATAGTAGTGTTGAAGGCTGAATTGTAGTCAATGAGTAGGATTTTTACGAGCTGTTCTTGGTGTTAAGATGTTCGAGGGAGGAGTGAAGGGAAAGTGATATGGCATCTGACGTGGATCTGTTGGTCCGACAGGCAAGTTGGATTGGGTAAAGGCTAGTGGGGAGGCTGGAGTTGATTAATGCCATGACCAGCCTTTCTACGTACTTCACGACCAACGAAGATCACAAACTCATTCTTGTACATCCCTGGACCTGTGCACAGTGCAACATGTGAAGCCAGTTTCATTCTAAAAGCAGGCGGTCACAGTTTTGTGTCACTTCTTTCAGCATAATCTGTGACCTCACACTAGGGAGAGGATTGTATTGACAATGACCACTGAACTGTTTTCATTCCAGAACATTCCGAGCAGGAGAGGGGGCCATGTTCATTATTTCCCGAGTGCACTGCTCCAAAGGACTCACTTCGTTATACAGGCTATCTCTGCTCCACGAAGGAAGATTCAGAGGACCAAGTGACGTTTGAAAAATTAGAGACTGTAGGAGATTAGAATTAATAAACTGTGATTACTCAAAAAAAACTAGTTAAAGTGAAGGTTGGTAAGTTACTGCTTAAGATGAGCCCCATCCCAGAGACTTCAGGGAGGTTGCAATGGAGCTACTGAATGAGTTATAGGGTCACACAGCACAGGAACAGACCCTGTTTCAAAACAGTCTATGATTACCATAGTCCTAAACTAACCTAGTGCCCCCTGCCCGTGATTGGACCATAATCCTCCAAATCCTCCCTATTCATGTCTTTGAAATGTTGTAATTGCAAGAAGTAATTATTGAATAGCCTTCAAAATTGTTGAGACTGAAAATGCTGGTTCCTGCCTACTGGATAGTCGCTTTATTTACCCTAAATATTTAAAACGCGTCTGGGAGGGAAATCAAATAAAGTCCAAATATTGGCCAACTTCGTTTAAGAGTTGCAGAAAATATTCAACTGTTAATCAGGAATGTGATATCTCGACACTTGGGGAATCATGATAGGAATTGACAGAGTAACTTAGCTCCAGGAAAGGGAAACTATCTTTGAGAAACCTGTGGAATTTGTGTTAACTGTGACATCCACAAATGAGAACCGGTGGGAGCTGTGTATTTGAATTTGCAGGCATGGTTATTGACAGGTGAGAAAAAGTCCATGGGTAAGGGGAGACATAAATCTTGGATTGAGAATTCGTTAGTGAAGACAATACAGAGAGCTGCACCCGCTTCTGGACTGAAGGGCATTACTCGCAGAGTATCACATGGATCAGTGTTTGGATCACAGCAATTTACATGGTAGACGAATGATTTGGATGTGGGCAACATATAGCTCAGATCGCATTTTTAATTAATTAAATGGTGCGAGGTTGGGAAATGACGTTGTCCGAAGGGATGTGCATGTCCTTGATTATGAGTCACCAACAACAGTCCATCCAGGGGTCACAGAGTCATGGGGTCTTCCAGCACGGAGACAGGCCATTTGGCTCAAACTATTCCATGCCGGCCTGTTACGAGGTCGAGAGCATGTCTGGTCACTTTAAGATAAGAAATGTTTTTCTGGATTTAATGTACAGCCAAATCTGCCACCAAGAGGTAAGGCTGTTCCAAATGTAACAATTAGCTGTTAAATGGGTACCTGAGTTTTTGGTGCTGCTTTGATATCAATTCGAATGTAACCAATTAGTTTAAATTATGGCCAGGATATCAAAAGCCAGTGGAATTTGAATGTTATTGTTTTGTCACCTGGAAAGTAATGAAGTATTTAATACTCAATGAATCATGGGGGAAGTAAACCCGGTACTTTCAAAATTAGAGGGAGAGTAACTGCCATAGAACAGCAGAGCAACTGCTGTAGAGCCCGAGAGCTGACGACCCATCAGTATTTTTGTCTCAAGGTGGTGGGAAACACTCTCTATCAAAGGCACCATTTCATGTAAAGGCTACTGGCAATTAAAACAGAAAGGAAGACAACAGGGAGATCAACAAATGGACGATTGAAGACAGCAGAGAAGACAGAGACTGCGTGGTCTTGAGATTATGTTAGTGCATGTTTAATAAGCGGAACACGATTTTTTTAATAGAAGTGGAATCAGATAGTAAGTCGTTACAAAAGGGGCTTGAATTTTATGAACAGTTGTAGTTTATTATTCAAACCTAGATTTCAGAAAATAAATTGTTAATTTTCTTTAAATAATGGAATTTAGAAATCTCTGTCACACATATTTTGACAGATTACGAGACGAGGCGAGCTTTTCTAGGTGTTTGGTTTAGTTAATAGAGGGGTTCGACTCCACGTTGTAAATGCCCATCCACACTAACCCCATTTCCCTGCACTTGGCCCATGCCCTTCTCATCCTTCCCTGTCCAAACATTCATCTAAATTCCCTTTAAGCATTGATAATGTACTCACCTCAACGACTTCCACTGTTAGCTCATTCCATATGCGTACCACCCTCTGTGTAAAATAAAATTTGCCTCTAAGGTTCCCTTTTATTCCTTCCCCTCTGGTTTTCGATTCTCCAAACCTTGGAAAAAGAATGAGTGCATTCACCTTATCCATGCCTCTCGTGATCTTATACACTTCTCTAAGACCCCGCTCAGTCTCCTCTGCTCAAAAGAAAATGTCCTAGCTTTTTCAACCTCTCGCTATTACTCAAATCATATGAGTCCTGGCAACATCCTGCAAATTCCTTATGCACTCTTTGCAGTTTAACAACATCCTTACGATAACAAGGTGACTAAAACTGAACAAAATTCTGCAAGTCCGGCCAACGTCATGTTGTTTGCAATCCTCGACATCAGCTACAATACCTACTTTCTGACACAGTCAGCCATTCCCACCAGCTTCTCCCCTCCATAGAGAACACCAGTCTGCCTTCTCGGAGATGGAAGATGCCTCCTTGAGACTTCACACAAAACATTTGCCTTCCCTCCTCAATGCTAGAAAACCACGTTAAAGTTCCACGTGTGTACCAACATGGAGCAGTCTGTCTATGCAGCCACAGCTCCATTTGCTTTTCATGTTGGGACATCAACTACCTCCTTCTGGCTCTGTGTAAGTGACTCGAGGGGCTGAATTGACTCCTCCTGTCACTTTCTAAGTGATTCAAGTTACTGATTGGCTTCTTCCTCGTCCGAATGGATAGGTCCAAGATCCTGATTGAGTTACACCCGGATCCTGTTGAACAGCTCGATGTGCTGACTAACGTGACGATGATGTAACTTGTTATTTTCTCCTGATTTATTTTAAGACACAGATTGAACAATAGTTCCAAAACTGGCTACTTACGGCCACTAAAGTAACCAGCTTGGGAAACGTTGGTTAATTTTAATGTGGCCTGAATGTGTGTGACCAGCTCTCACAGATTAGGATTTCTGTGTTTTGGTTTCTCATAACATCAGAGGCTATTGGGGTCTCAGCAGATTTGGAAGCTTCAGTGAATGTCTCCTGACTGCTACTCTCTCTGAATTTTCTCTTGATGTTGTTTTGTATTTCCTCCTGAAGAGCTATGAGAATTTGTGTCTGAATTTGCCTTTTTGCCAAGTGCTTGTCTTTATGGGATCTTACTGCATCGGTACAGTTAGTTAGTAATAGATACTGTATCCATTTTTAATTTAAGTTTTCCAGTCGTGTGAAGTTATTCTAAGTTCCTCTTTCTTTGATTTTATTTTAATGACAGCGTTTAAATAATCTGTGTTTTGCTTAACATCGAATAGTTTCACCAATTCTATTTCATCAGAACCAGCTGTGTTACATTTACCTTTAGAATAACAAAAGGGTTGGATTTACACTACAACCTCAAAATATCTTTAAGGGGATCTGACCGGGTCCATAACACTGGACTCCTTCTCTTCCTGTGTAATAGGCAGGAGGGTTTGAATGGGATATCCTTCTTTTTGTTCAGTAGTTTCAATGGACTGAATGGCTTCCTCAATATCCTCTGAAGTGAGCTTGAGGCGCTGAATGAACTCTTCTTTTCACTGTGGAATTAAGCAGCATCTAGCAGTACTGTAACATGAATGCTACAAATAATTTAACAGCACAGGCCTAAATGTTATCGAGGTCTTGCTGCACATGGACACAGACTGCTTCAGCAGCTGAGAGGTGACACATTGTTCTGAACATTGTATGATATTCAAGAAGCATTCCCACTTCTAACTTCCAACAAAGTTACCATCACCCACATTGTACTGGTTTTTTTGGTGAAGGTTTGCTTACTGTCCTCCCTTGTCTGTATCCCATTGCAGACTCTCTGCCTCCTTATTGACATCTTATTGAATGGTTATCATGGTTTATGAGCAAACTGAGCTCCAATCCATTCAGCCTCTTCATCCAAATCATTAACCTGGATTGTAAACTGTTAATAAACTCACACTGGTCGCTAAGGAATTCCACTAGTTACAGCTTTCAACCTGAAAACAAGTAATTATCTCTACTCAGTACATCTGGCTAGCAAACCAGGGCTCCCCTGCTCCTGTGTACTTGCCCAGAAAGGTTGAATGGCCTCCTCCTGTGCGGTGCAATTTAATTAATGGGCTGAATGACTGTATTCCTGTGTAACTCAGATGGGCAGAATGACCTTCTCCTGTCTCATTACAACGATGCTGACTGCCTGACTGGTGTCTTCCTCTCTCTCCATAAAAGCCTCAAAGTTTGAGTTGGGAGAACAACATGTGGGATGGGAGCAGCAGTTGGCCATTCGCCCCCTACTGCTTGCTGCTTAGTTTAGAAACATCATGGCTGGTCTGATTGTAGCTGACCACCCCTCTCTTGTCTGTTCCCAATAAACATTGACTCTTCTGTCTATCAAAGGTCAGTCAAGGTCAGCCTTGAATATCTTCAATGATCCAATCTTTGCTGT
Organism: Chiloscyllium plagiosum; assembly: GCF_037043375.1. Lineage (NCBI taxonomy): Eukaryota > Metazoa > Chordata > Chondrichthyes > Orectolobiformes > Hemiscylliidae > Chiloscyllium > Chiloscyllium plagiosum. Next base: position 54,786,445 of record NW_028270172.1, on the reverse strand, counting down.
TCCCGGGGAATGGCAGTCTGAAGGAAAAAGGAACAGCCATATCTCAAACGGTAATGGGAGATGCACAACAAATAGGAACAGACATAGACCATTCAGCCCCTCAAACCTATCCCACAGTCCATCAAATCTACATTGCGGTTTGACCCTGCCTGACATGTCTCTCAACACAATTCTCTTGCCTGCTCATTGTAAGTCTTGATCCATGTTTTAATCAAAAATGAACAATCTCTGTCTTAAAGATATGAAGCTGTCTGTGTCTCTATATGTCTGTGTGAGTGTGTGTATGTGTGTTTTTATGTGTATCTGCTTAATGGCAGGACGCAGGGTGGTTGTGGATGGTTGTTTATCGAACTGGAAGCCTGTGAGCAGCCGTGATCCACAGGAAATTGTGCTGGATCTACTTTTGTTTGTCATTTATGCAAATTATTTAGATGAGAATTATAGGAGGCATGATTAGTAAATTTGCAGATGACATCAAGATTGGTTGTATAGTGGACAGGGTTTGCATAATGGTTCATAGTCGAAGATGGCAAAGAGATCTTGATCAATTAAATCAGTGAAACGTGGAGATGTACAGCAGGGAAACAGACCGTATGACTCATCCAACCGACCAGATATTCTGAATGAATCTCATCCCATTTGGCAGCATTTGTCCCATATCTCTCTAAACTCTTCCTATTCGTATACCCATGCCTTTTAAATGTTGTAAGTGTACCAGCCTCCACCACTTCCTCTGGCAACTCATTCCATACACGCACCACCCTCTGCATGAAAAAGTTGCCGTTTAGGTCCCTCTTAAACCTTTTTCTTCCCACCGTAAACCTATGCCATGTAATTTTGGACTCCCCTACCCTTGGAAATAGACCTTGACTATTCACTCTTCCCATGATTTTATAAACCTGAAGAAGCTGCAAATGTGACTCCAATCAATACAAATGGCTGTGCTTTCAGTCATCCCGGGCCTAAATGCTGACATTCAATACTGACACCTCTTCCTTCTCCATCAAGTCACAATTCTAAAATCATTTTAATCAACGTGTTCGGACATATAATGAAATATCTTTGTGGGATTTGAACCTCGATCTTTAGGCTCAGAGGTAGGGTCACTAACACCACTCAACAATCTGCAACATGATTCTCCTGTTGTTTGTTAATCAGCCTGTTCTGACATGCTGTGACACATCTCCACAATGGGCAGTACTTGAATCCAGATGATCTTCTCCAGAGATAGGGACATTACACACACGTTCACGGACTTGAATCGAATCCCAAGCTCTGACTCAGCGGCAGGGGCGCTACCCACCACACAAGACTTAAACCATACCCAGAATTTTGGTCATACTTGATGTGTTGGCTTTCAGCTCTGTATGGATTTATTAAATTCTGATTTACATTACTGAAAGACACAGGCAACAGTTCTCATTGTTAAACAAATAAAAGGCATTAGTGCTGAGATCCCCTGTGGACATTCCCCTCAACAATAAGTATACCGTTTTGGATACTGCTGGGGGGATGACCAGAGGAAAGCCATAAATGAGTCCAGGTGTGGAATTGTCTCTTTCTGATCCCGTGTAAGTGGCGTGTGGGCGTGTGCAGATTCCTTCTCTTCTGGTGTAATAAGCTATCACACGTCCTATCCCATAGTTCGCCTGAATAACCTCCCCGTATTCTTGTGAACACAGATTGAGGTGCCGAATGAACTGTATCTTTTACTGTGGAAATGTACAGTGCCCAGCAGTGCTGTTACATGAATGTTGCCCAGACTTTAACAGCACCTCCTTGAATGGTATCCAGTTCTTGGTGCACATGGACACAGATTGCTTCAAGAGCTGAGGACAGTCAACTTGTTCTGAACATTATGTTAACTTCATGAATATCCCCAGTTCTGCTCAGTTTGGACCTAAAGGGCTGAAGGCCCTCCTTACACACAGTAGGGATTCTATGATGACAAACTGGAGGTGCCTGGGCTGAGGGAGTTACCCTGGGGATCTCCTACGGATGTGTCCCATGGCTGAGATGATTGATGCCCACTGATGATAAATATCTCCCTTGTGTTTTGAATGACTCCAAACAGTAGAGAGGTCGCAATCAATTCTTATTTCCTGCGATTTCCCTCAGACTCCTTGATGTCATCCTCAGTCGACTACTGCCTTGAGTTCAGGGCCAGTCTCTCTATCGCATCCCCCGTGTTTCCTCTTTTGTCCATGTCAATAGGTAATGGTGTAGAAGCAGAGAATGTTTTCTTCAAACAGAGGGTAGTCAATGCCTGGGATTCTCTGAGACGGAGAGTTAGGGGAGCTATATCACTGAAAGGGACCAGTGGTGTCCCGCAGGGATCAGTTCTGGGACCTCTGGTCTTTGTGATTTTTATAACTGACATGGATGAGGAAGTGGAATGGTGGCTTTGTACGTTTGCCGATGACACGAAGGTTTGCTGGAGTGGTACATGAGTGTTTGGAGGGCTTAGTAGGTTGCAACTGTACATTGGCATAATGCAAAGCAGAGCTAAGAAGTGGCAGATAGAATTCAAACTGGAAAAGTGTGAAGGAATTCCCTTTGCAGTCTCAAGTTTGAATGCAGAATACAGGGTTATAGACAGGATTTTTGGCAGTGTGGAAGAACGGAGGAATTTTGACGTCCATGTCCATAGATCCCTCAAAGTTGCTACCCAAATTGATAGGGTTGTTAAGACGGCGAATGGTGTTACCTTTCCTTAGTAGGGAGATTGACTTTAAGAGCCGTGAGGTTAGCGGCTCTGTAGAGCTCTTGTTAGACCGCACCTGAAATATTGTGTTCAGTTCTGGTCATCCCATTATAAAAAGGTTGTGGAAGCTTTCGAAAGGGTGCAGAGGAAATTTACCAGGATGCTGCCTGACTGGAAGGCGGGTCTTATGAAGAAATGTTGATGGAACTAGGGCTTTTCTCATTTGTGTGAAAAAGAATGAGGTGACTTGATAGAGGTGAACAAAATTATGAGAGGCATAGATAGAGTGAATAGCCAAAGACTTTATTTTTTCCCAGGGCAGAAATGTCTATCATGAGGGGTCATAATTTTAAGGTAATTACAGAAAGGTTTAGGGGAGATATCAGCGGTAAATTATTTTACACAGAGACTGGTGGGTTGTGGAATGCTCGGCCAGCGGTGGTAGTAGAGTCAAATTCATGAGGGAAACTTAAGAGACTCGTGGATAGGCACATGGACGAAAGTGGACGGAAGGATGTAGGTGAGTCTAATATTAGAGTCAGATAAACGGGTGCCCAAGGGCCTGTACTGTGCTGTGCTGTTCAATGTTTTGTGTTCTATGGAAGTGTTTATAGAGGCTGGAGATGGCTTTTGACCTGTCAGAGAGTTGAGGGTTATGAAGATTTGGACTTTAAAGTGGACTTAAGACTGAGAGCAGATCAGCCACAATCTTAGTGAAGGGCAAGGCAGGCGTGGGGGTTTAAAGACATGCTCCTGTTTCTGATGTTCTCACATTCTGTTATTAGAATGTTAGTGGGTATTATTTTCCTGGAAGGTCGGTTATTCAATGTTGTGGTCAGGGAGACCAGAGAATTTTGTGAGCCATCTCTGGATGAGGAATGGGAGTCGTATGCACAGTGAATCTGGGCCTACGACATGACCAATAAATGAAGCACAAGTTGCAGAGAGGGAGAGCTCTGTAAGGAGAGATGAGGGGTCTCTTTCATAATTATCCTGGGTTTTCCAATTACATTTTCCAAAACACACCAAACCGTATGTGACAGTATTGAGGGGCTGAATGGTCGCCTCTGTTTCTGTGCACCAGTTTATAACAGTAAGTAGCCTTCAACTGCTACTGTCCAGCATGTTTGAGGGGCTGAGTTGAACTGAGCAGCAGGAGTAGGTCATTAGACACTTTGAGCCTTCTCCACCAGACACTAAGATTATGGTTGATCAGGTTGTGGTCTCAGCCCCACTTTCCTGTCTGTATCCCATTATCCATAACTCACTCTCTGGCAAATATTTAACTAACTCAGCTGTGAATGCTTGTAATCAGAGACACCACAAACTTCTGGGGAAGAGAATTCCCACTCGAAAGGACATTTTTAGAATTTCTCCTCATCCCTCTGATAGAATCAGACAGTCATACAGCATAGAAACAGATCCTTTATTCCAGCTTGCCGATGCCGACCAGATGTCCCAACCTGATCTAGTCCCACTTGCCAGCATTTAGCCCATATCGCTCTGAACCATTCCTATTGATGTACCTATCCAAACACATTTAACCATGTAGTTGGACCTGCTTTCATCAGTTTCTCTGGCAGCACATTCCGTACATGCACCACCCTCTGCATGAAAATGTTACCCCTAAGGTCCCTTCTAAATCCTTCCCCTGTCACCTTCAACCTACGCCGTGTAGTCACCTACCCTGGGAAAAATACCTTGGCAATTCAGACTATCCATGTCCCTCAGGATTTTATAAACCTCTATGTCATGGCTCAATCTCTGACAGTCCATGGCAAAAGGCCTCAAACTGTTCATCCTCTCCCTGTAGATGAAACCTTCAGCTTCCAGAAAATCATTGTAAATCATTTCTGCACCATCTCAAGCTTAACAACATCCATCTTTTATCCGAGGCATTCGAATTGTACGCAGTATTCTTAAAGTGGCCTCACCAGCTTCTTTGAGGAGGTGTCAAGATAGGTCGACGACGGTCGAGTAGTGGATTTGGTGTATATGTGGTGTATATGGATTTCAGCAAGGCATTTAATAGGGTTCCCCATGGTAGGCTCACTCATAAATTCAGGAAGTATGGGATACAGAGAAGTTTGGCTATCTAGATTCAGAACTGGTTGGTTGGCAGGAGGCAGAGAGTGGCTGTAGATGGAAAGTGCTCTGCCTGGAAGACAGTGTTGAGTGGGGTCCCACAGGATTATGTTCTTGGGCCTCTGCTCTTTGTAGTTTTTATAAATGACTTGGATGAGCAGGTTGAGGGATGGGTTAGTAAATTTGCAGATGAGACAAAGGTTGGAGGTGTCATCGATTATACAGAGGGCTAATGCAGGCTGCAGCACGACATAGGCAGTATGCAGAGCTGGGCTGAGAAATGGCAGATGGAGTTCAACTTGGATGAGTGCGAAGTGGTGCATTTTGGAAGGTCAAACTTGAATGCTGAATATAGGATTAAAGAAAGGTTCTTGGCAGTGTGGAGGAACAGAGGGATCTGGATGTGCAAGTGCATAGATCCCTCAAAGTGGCCATCCAAGTGGGTAGGGTTGTTTAGAAAGGGTATGGTGTTTTGGCTTTCATTCACAGGGGCATAGAGTTTAAGAGCCGTGAGGTTTTGCTGCAGCTCTACAAGTCCCTGGTGAGACCACAATTGGAATATTACATAGAACATTACAGCGCCGTACAGGCCCTTCGGCCCTCGATGTTGCATTAACCTGTCATACCAATCTGAAGCTCAACTAACCTACACTATTCCTTGTACGTCCATATGCTTGTCCAATCACAACTTAAATGTTCTTAAAGTTGGCAAATCTACTACCATTGCAGGCAAAGCATTCCATACCCTCTGAGTAAATAAACTACCTCTGACATCTACCCTATATCTAGCACCCCTCAATTTAAAGCTAAGCCCCCTCGTGCTTGCTGTCACCATACTCTCCCTGTCCTCCCTATCTAACCATCTGATTATCTTATATGTCTCCATTAAGTCACCTCTCAGCCTTCTTCTCTCTAACAAAAACAGCCTCAAGTCCCTCAGTCGTTCCTCATACCAGGCAAAATCCTAGTAAATCTCCTTTGCACCCTTTCCAAAGCTTCTACATCCTTCTTATAATGCGGCGAACAGAACTGTACACAATACTCCAAGGGTATCCGCACCAGAGTTTTGTACAGCTACAGCATAACCTCATGGTTCTGGAGCCCCTAACATAAGCTTTCTTCTTCCTCTATTAATAGAAGCTAAAACACTGTATGACTTCTCAACAACCCTGTCAACCTGGGTGGCAACTTTCAAGGATCTGTGTACATGGACACTGAGATCTCTCTGCTCATCTACACTACCAAGAATCTTACCATTAGCCCAGTACTTTGCATTCCGATTACTCTGACCAAAGTGAATCACCTCACACTTGTCTGCATTAAACTCCATTTGCCACCTCTCAGTCTAGCTCTTCAGCTTATCTATGTCTCTCTGGAACCTACAACTACACTGACCTTAGCGTCATCTGCAAATTTACTAACTCACTCTTCTACGCCCTCATCCAGGTCGTTTATAAAAATGATAAACAGCAGTGGACCCAAAACCGAACCTTGCAGTACACCACTCGTAACTGGACTCCAGGATGAAATTTTCCATCAACCACCATCCTCTGTCTTCTTTCAGCAAGCCAATTACTGATCCAAACTGCTATGTCTCCAACAGTCAAATTCCTCCGCATTTTGTACAATAGCCTACTGTGGGGAACCTTATCGAACGCCTTGCTGGAATCCATATACACCACATCAACCGGTTTACTCTCATCTACCTGTTTGGTCACCTTCTCAAAGAACTCAATAAAGTTTGTGAGGCACGATCTATCCTTCACAAAACCGTGCTGACTATCCCTAATCAAATGATATTTTTCTAGATGATTATAAATCCTATATCTTATAACCTTTTCCAACACTTTACCAACAACTGAAGTAAGGCTTACTGGTCTATAATTACCAGGTTGTCTCTACTCCTCTTCTTGAACAAGGAAATCACATTTGCTATCCTCCAGTCTTCTGGCACTATTCCTGTGGACAATGACGATTTAAAGATCAATTCCAAAGGCTCGGCAATCTCCTCCATGGCTTCGCAGAGGATCCTAGGTTAAATCCCATTCGGCCCAGGGGACTTACCTATTTTCACACTCTGCAGGATTTCTAATACCTCTTCCTTGTGAACCTCAATCCCACCTAGTCGAGTAACCTGTACCTCAACATTTTCCTCGACAACATTGTCGTTTTCTAGAGTGAATACTCTCGAAAAATATTCATTTAGTGCTTCCCCTATCTCCTCTGACTCCACACACAACTTCCCACTACCATCATTGATTGGCCCTAATCTTATTCTCGTCATTCTTTTATTTCTTAAATACCGATAGAAAGCCTTAGTTCTGGAACATGCCCTTCGGCCCTCGTTGTTGTGCCGACCTGTCATACCAATCTGAAGCCGATCTAACCTAGGCTTTGGAGAGGGTGCAAAGAAGGCTTACCAGGATGCTGCCTGGACTATAGGGCTTGCCTTATGATGAAAGGTTGAATAAGCTCGGACTTTTCTCTCTGGAGAGAAAGAGGAAAAGAGGATACCTGACCAAGGTGTACAAAATAATGAGAGGAATAGATAGAGTTAGTAGCAAGAGACTTTTCCCCAGAACAGGATAGACTCGTGTGAGAAGTCATAGTTTGAAGATATCAGGAGGAATATATAAAGGACATGTCAGAGGTAGGTTCTTTTCGCAGAGAGTTGTGAATGCATGGAATGCATTGCCAGCTGTGGTGGTGGAAGCAGAGTCATTGGGAACTTTTAAGCGACTGTTGGACATGCACATGGATAGCAGTGAGTTGAGGGTTGCGTAGGTTAAGTGACTCTTTTATACATTAGATTAAATCTCGGCACAACATCGTGGGCCAAAGGGCCTGTTCTTTGCTGTACTTTTCTATGTTCTATGTTCTAAACAGTGTATATGACAGTGCCTTTATCAGTCCTCATCGTCAACTCTTCAAAATATTCAGTCATAGAGTCATAGAGATGTACAGCATGGAAACATACCCTACCGTCCAACCTGTCCACGCCGACCAGATATCCCAACCCAATCTAGTCCCACCTGCCAGCACCTGGCCCATATAATTCAAATCCCCACCTATTCATATACCCATTCAAATGCCTCTTAAATGTTTCAATTGTACCAGCCTCTACAATTCCTCTGGCATTTCATTCCATGCATGTATCACCCTCTGTGTGAAAATGTTGCCCATTAGGTCTCTTTTATATCTTTCCCCTCTCACTCTAAACCTATGCCCTCTCGTCCTGGACTCCCCAACCCCAGGGAAAAGACTTTGTCTATTTACCCTATCCATGTCCATCATAATTTTTTAAACCTCTAAAGGTCACCCCTCAGCCTCCGATGCTCCAAGGAAAACAACCCCAGCCTATTCTACCTCTCCCCATAGCTCAAATCCTCCAACCCTGGAAACATCCTTGTAAATCTTTTCTGCACCCTTTCAAGTTTCACAACAGCTTTCCGAAAGGAAGGAGACCAAAATGCAGAACCTCGCATTTATCTGAATTAAACTCTATCTGCCAACGCTCTGCCCATTGGCCCATGTGGTCAAGATCCTGTTGTAATCTGTGGTAACTCTCTTCGCTGTCCACTGCACCTCCAATTTTGGTATAATATGCAAACTTCCTAACTGTACCTCTTACGCTTGCATCCAAATCATTGATGTAAATGACATAAAGTAGAGGACCCAGCACCGATCCTTGTGGCACTCCACTGGTCACAGGCCTCCAGTCCGAAAAACTACCCTCCACCACCATCCTCTGTCTTCTACCTTTGAGCCAATTCTGTATCCAAATGGCTAGTTCTCTCTGTATTCCGTGAGATCTAACCTTGCTAATCAATCTCCCATGGGGAACCTTTCGAATGCCTTACTGAAGTCCATATAGATCACATCCACTGCTCTGTCCTCATCAATCTTCTTTGTTACTTCTTCAAAAAAACTCAATTAAGTTTGTGAGACACGATTTCCCGCGCCCAAAGCCATGTTGACTATTCCTAATTACTCCTTCCCTTTCCAAATACAGTACATCTTGTCCATCAGGATTCCCTCCAACAACTTGCCCACCACCGACGTCAGGTTCACTGGTCTATAGTTGCCTGGCTTGCCCTTGCCACCTAAACAGTGGCAACACGTTAGCCAACCTCCAGTCTTCCAGCACCTCCCTGTGACTATCGATGATACAAATATCTCAGCAAGAGGCCCAGCAATCACTTCTCTAGCTTCCCACAGAGTGCTGGGGTACACCTAATCAGGTCCTGGGGATTTATCCACCTTTAACCGTTTCAAGACATCCAGCACTTTACTCTGTAATTTGGACATTTTTCAATACATCACCATCTACTTCACGACATTCTATATCCTCCATATCCTTTTCCATACTAAGTACTGATGTAAAATACTTGTTTAGTATTTCCCCCATTTTTTGCGGCTCCACACAAAGGCCGCCTTGCTGATCTTTGAGGGGCCCTAGTTTCTCCCTCGTTATCCTTTTGTTCTTAACGTATTTGTCAAAAACCTTTTGATTCTCCTTAATTCTATTTGCCAAAGCTATCTCATATCCCTTTTTTGCCCTCCTGATTTCCCTCTTAAGTATACTCCTACTGCCTTTGTACTCTTCTCAGGATTCACTCGATCTATCCTGTCTATACCTTACATGTGCTTCCTCCTTCTTCTTAACCAAACCATCAATTTCATTAGTCATCCAGCATTCCCTATACCTACCAGCCTTTCCTTTCACCCAAACAGGAATATACTTTCTCTGGATTCTTGTTATCTCATTTCTGAAGGCTTCCTATTTTCCAGCCATCCTTTTACCTGCGAACATCTGCCCCCAGTCATCTTTTGAAAGTTCTTGCCTAATATCATCAAAATTGGCTTTTCTCCAATTTAGAACTTCTACTTTTAGATCTGGTCTATCCTTTTCCATCACTATTTTAAACCGAATAGACTTATGGTCGCTGGTCCCAAAGTGCTCTCCCACTGACACCTCAGTCACCTGCCCTGCCTTATTTCCCAAGAATAGGTCACGTTTTGCACCTTTTCTAGTAGGTATATCACATACTTAATCAGAAAACTCTCTTGTACATCCTAAACAAATTCCTCTCCATCTAAACCCTTAACACTCTGGCAGTCCCTGTCTATGTTTGTAAAGTTAAAATCCCCCACCATAATCATCCTATTATTCTTACAGATTAGATTAGATTAGATTAGATTAGATTAGATTAGATTACTTACAGTGTGGAAACAAGCCCTTCGGCCTAACATGTCCACACCGACCCTCCGAAGCGTAACCCACCCATTCCCGTACATTTACCCCTTTACCTAACACTACAGGCAATTTAGCATGGCCAATTCACCTGACCTGCACATCTTTGGACTGTGGGAGGAAACCGGAGCACCCGGAGGAAACCCACGCAGACACGGGGAGAATGTGCAAACTCCACACAGTCAGTCACCTGAGTCGGGAATTGAACCCGGGTCTCTGGCGCTGTGATAGCTGCGATCTCCTTACAAATTTGTTTTTCAATTTCCCTCTGACTGTTAGGAGGTCTATAATGCAATCCCAATAAGGTGATCATCCCATTCTTATTTCTCAGTTCCACCCAAATAACTTCCCTGGATGTATTTCCAGGAATATCCTTCCTCAGCACAACTGTAATGTTATCCCTTATCAAAAACGTCACACCACCTCCTCTCTTGCCTCCCTTTCTATCCTTCCTATAGCATTTGTATCTTGGAACATCAAGCTGCCAGTCCTGTCCATCCCTGAGCCATGTTTCTGTAATTGCTATGATATCGCAGTCCCACGTTCCTAACTATGCCCTCAGTTCATCTGCCTTCCCTGTTAAGCCCCTTGCATTGAAATAAATGCAGTTTAATTTATTAGTTTCACGTTGTCCCTGCCTTCCCTGGCTGTTTGACTCGCTTCTGTTCTCAACTGCTCAGTAGCAGATTAACCTCTTTCCTCACTATCTCTCTGGGTTCCAAACAACCCACACCCCCCATCCCCCAACCTTACCAGTTCAAATTCTCCCGAACAGCTCTAGCAAATTTCCCTGCCAGTATATTAGTCCCCTTCTGATTTAGGTGCAATCCGTCCTTCTTGTACAGGTTACTTCTACGCTGAAAAAGATTCCAATGATCCAAAAGTGTGAATCCTTCTTCCATACACCAGCTCCTCAGCCATGCATTCATCTGCGCTATCCACCTATTCCTGCCCTCACTTGTTCGTAGCACCGGGAGCAATCGAGATATTACTACTCTCGAGGACCTCCTTTTTTAAATTCCTGCCTAACAGTCCGTAGTCTCCCTTCAGACTCTCAACCTTTTCCCTTCTTATGTCGTTGGTATCAATGTAGACAATGACCACTTGCTGGCCCCACTCCCCTGTGAGAACATTTTGCACCCTTTCTGAGACATCCTTTGTCCTGGCACCAGGGAAGCAACACATCATTCTGATGATTTCTATCACACAAAGCCATTAGGAGAAAGTGAGGACTGCAGATGCTGGAGATCAGAGATGAAAAGCAGTTGCTGGAAAAGCGCAGCAGATCAGGCAGCATCCAAGGAGTAGGAGAATCGACGTTTCGGACATAAGCACTTCTTCAGGAATGAGGAAGGTATGCTAAGCAGGCTAAAATAAAAGCTAGGGAGGAGGGACTTGGGGGAGGGGCATTGGGAATGCGATAGGTGGAAGAACGTTAAGGTGAGGGTGATAGGCTGGAGAGGGGGTGGGGTGGAGAGGTCAAGAAGGTGGTGCTGAGAGCGAGGGTTGGGACTGAGATAAAGTGGGGGCAGAGGACATGAGGAAATTGGAGAAATCTGCATTCATCCCTTGTGGTTGGAGTGCTCCCGAGGTGAAAGATGAGGCGCTCTTCCTCCAGGCGTCGTGTTGCCATGGTCTGGCGCTGGATGAGGCCAAGGACCTGCATGTCCTTGGTGGAGTGGGAGGGGAGTTAAAGTGTTCAGCCACGGGGTGGTTGGGTTGGTTGGTGCGGGTGTCCCTGAGGTGTTCTCGAAAACGTTCCGCAAGTAGGCGGCCTGTCTCCCCAATGTAGAGGAGGCCACATCGGGTGCAGCAGAAGCAGTAAATGATGTATGTGGAGGCGCATGTGAATTTGTGACGGATATGGATGGATCCCTTGGGGCTTTGGAGGGAAGTGAGGGGGTAGGTGTGAGTGCAAGTTTTGCATTTCTTGCGGTTGCAGGGGAAGGTGCCGGGAGTGGAGGTTGGGTTGTTTGGGGGTGTGGACCTGACGAGGGAGTCGCAGAGGGAGTGGTCTTTCTGGAAGGCTGATGGGGAGGGAAATATATCCTTGGTGGTGCGGTCTGTTTGGAGGTGGCGGAAATGACGAAGGATGATACAATGTATCTGGAGGTTGGTGGGGTGATAGGTGAGGACCAGTGGGTTTCTGTCCTGGTGGCGAGTAGAGGGGCCACCTCGACCTCAAATTTACCTGGACCGTCGCAGACTCCTCCCTCCCCTTCCTCAACCTCTCCATTTCTATCTCGGGTGACCGACTCAAAACAGACATTTACTATAAACCGACCAACACCCACAGCTACCTAGATTACACCTCCTCCCACCCTGCCCCTTGTAAAAATGCCATCTTATATTCCCAATTCCTTCATCACCACCACATCTGCTCCCAGGAGGACCAATTCCAATACCAAACAATCCAGATGGCCTCCTTTTTCAAAGACCGCAATTTCCCCTCAGACGTGGTTGACAATGCTCTCCACCGCATCTCCTCCACTTCCCGCTCCTCTGCCCTTGAACCCCGCACCTCCAATCGCCACCAGGACAGAACCCCACTCGTCCTCACGTACCACCCCACCAACCTCCAGATGCATCGTCATTTCCACCACCTCTAAACAGACCCCGCCACCAAGGATATATTTCCCTCCATATCAGCGTTCCAAAAAGACCACTCCCTCCGTGAGTCCCTCATCAGGTCCATACCCCCCAGCAACCCAACCTCCACTCACGGCACCTTCCCCTGCAACCGCAAGAAATGCAAAACTTGCGCCCACACCTACGCCCTCACTTCCCCCAAGGCCCCAAGGGATCCTTCCATATCCATCACAAATTCACCTGCACCTCCACACACATCGTTTACTGCATCCGCTGCACCCGATGTGGCCTCCTCTTCATTGGGGAGACAGGCCACCTACGTGCGGAACGTTTCAGAGAACATCTCTGGGTCACCTGCACCAATCAACCCAACCAACCCATGGCTGAACACTTTAACTCCCCATCCCACTCCACCAAGGACATGCAGGTCCTTGGCCTCCTCCAGCGCCAGACCATGGCAACACGACGCCTGGAGGAAGAGCGCCTCATCTTCCACCTAGGAACCCTCCAACCACAAGGGATGAATGCAGATTTCTCCGGCTTCCTCATTTCCTCTCCCACCCACCTTATCTCAATCCCAACCCTCGGACTCAGCACCACCTTCGTGACCTGCAATATTCTTCCTGACCTCTCCGCCCCCACCCCCTCTCTTGCCTCTCACCCTCACCTTAACCTCCTTCCACCTATCACATTCCCAATGCCCGTCCCCCAAGTCCCTCCTCCCTAGCTTTTATCTTAGCCTGCTTGGTACACCTTCCTCATTCCTGAAGAAAGGCTCATGCCCAAAACGTCGATTCTCCTGCTCCTTGGATGCTGCAGGACCTGCTCTGCTTTTCCAGCAACACAATTTTCATCGCACAAAGCCATGTTGACTATCCCTAATCAGTTCTTGTCTTTCTAAACTCATGTAAATCCTATCCCCCAGAATCCACTCCAACAACCTACCCTGCACTGACGTTCAGCTCACTGAGTCGATAATTTCCTGTGTTTATGGATCACTGTTCCCTTTTCTCGTACCACTCCTCCACTGGCCACAAAATATATATAACTGGCTTGGTGATATGTCCAATGATATAGTTCTTACAGTGTGTCAGGGTCAGTGTTAGGAACAAGTTAGGCAGATTTCTTTAATCTGCCAAAACAACACGTTTATGACCAAAGTGAAGTTATTCAAACAATGATGGAAAGAAGAATGACGAGTGGATATTGCAAACATGTACGTTGATATTTCGCTTTGAAAAATACTGCTGAACACACAGTCTCTCTCTCACACACACAAGCACACACGCACATGTTTAAAAGCAAACTGAGAAACAAAATCTCTGCAATGTTATCTTGACAGACCTTTGTCCAAATATTATTCGAATTCATGATAAAATGAAAAAATGAGAGTTTGGCCCAAATGTTATCCTATTTATAAAGTCATCAAGTCCAACGGCATGCGGAGAGACCCTTTGGCCCAGTCTGGTCCATGCTGACCCAAATGTCCACCCACACAACCTAATTTCCCAGCACTTGGCACATATCCTTCCAAACCTTTCTTATCCATGTATTTGTCCAAATGCTGTTTAAATATTGTTAATGTAAACGCCTCAACCACATCCCTTTACATACCACTCTCTGTGTAAAACAGTTCCCATCAGTTTCCCTTTTATTCTTTCCCATCTCACCTTAAACTGATGCCCTCTCATCCTCGATTCTCCAACTCTGGGAAAAAAAGGCTGCGCCCATTCACCCTATCCATGCCTTTCATGATCTTGCACACTCAGTCCCCCTCAGTCTCCTACCCTCTGAAGAAAAAGTCCTAGTGTGTCCAACTTCTCCCTATAAGTTATACAATTGAGTCCTGCCAACATCGTTGTAAGTTCCGTCTGAACACATTCCAACTTAAAAACGTCTTTCCAATAGCAATGTGACCAACACTTAACACAACACTACAAGTGCGGCCTCACCAACATCCTGCATAACTACAACATAAGTTCCCAACTTCTCTCCTCCGTGTCCTGACCGAAGAATATAAGTATGCCAAAAGCCTTTCTCACTGCCATGTCAACCTGTGATTCCACTTTCAAAAAACGGTGGATCTGAACTCCATGGTCCCTCTGCTCAACTACGCACCTTAAGGCCCTAGCATTCACCATGCAATTCCTACCTTGATCTAACTTTGCAAAAATAATCCTCAGCTCAATTCCCCAGTTGAGCAAGATCCTGCTGCAATTTCTGATATACTTCCTCACTGTCCACGATACCACCTATTTTAGAGTCATCTTAAAACTTACTAATCATGCCTTGTACATTCTCAAGAATATCTTTGATATAGATGACAAACAGCAAAGAACCCAGCACCGACACCTTAGGTACCCCATGCGTCATAGGCCTCCAATCCGAGAGCATCCATCCACTACTACTCTCTGCTTACTACCATCAAGCCAATTGTGTACCTAATTTGCCAGCTCCCTCAGCATTCCATGCGATCGAATCTTCCATACAAGTCTATCAAGGGGAACTTTGTCAAAGGCCTTACTGAAAATTATCCAGACTACATCTACCACCCAGCCCTCATCAATATTCTTGGTCACTTCATCAAATAACTCAAATAAATTTATGAGGCATGATATCCCACGCACAAATCAATGCATTTTGCCAGTTTAAAAACAGCTCTTAATGATAATATTAAAATAAATAGTAACAAACATTAATAAATAATAATATGATGATACTTTCAGTGGAGAATAAATTATCCATGGTATGTGGTATTGGCACGTGTATCAGGGGAAGGGGCAGAATAGATCATGTACCTGTGTATTTGAACAGTTTTGATTAAAAAAAGCAAGGGTGGCATGGTGGCTCATAGTGCCACAGACACACGTTCTATTCCAGCCTCGGGTGACTCTCTGTGTGGAGTTTGAACATTATCCCTGTGCCTGTGTGCGTTTCCTCTGCGCCCTTCATTTTCTTCCCACAATGCAAAAATGTATAGGTCAGGTGGATTGGCCATGCTAAATTACCCATCGTGTTAGGTACATTAGCAAGGGGTAAATATAGGGTAGGGAAATGGGACTGGGTGGGTTACTCTTCAGAGGGTTGGTATGGACCTGTTGGGCCAATTGTTCTGTTTTCATACTGTAAGGGATCTAAAAAAAAGGCTATTCCTCATTAACCCATGTCTTTCCAAATGCATGCATATCTTATCCTTCAGAATCTACTCAAGTAAATTACCTACCACAGGTGTTCATTTTACCGAATTGCAGTTCCCAGGTTTTTCTTTGCTTCCCTTCTTGAATAATGGAACAACATTTGCTACCCTCGAATCTTCTGGAACCTCACATGTGGCTAACGATGATGTAAAAGTGTCAACCAGTGTCCCCGTGATTTCTTCTGTAGTCTCTTGCAGTGTTCTTGGATGCATCTGTTTTGGACCAGGAGATTTATCCACCTTCATGCATTCTAATACATCCAACACAGCCTCTCCTGTGATATTGACTAATCACAAGATATCACCACGACCTCTGCTAAGCTCCAAAGTCTTCATGTATTTCTTCACGGTAAACACTGAGGAGAAATATTCATTGAAACCTTGCCCATTTCCTGCGGTTCTAGACATGCATATCGACTTTGGACCTTGCGGGGTCATATTCACATTTAGTTATTTTTTTCCTTTAATATACTTAACAAACCCATTTGGATTCACACTAATCTACTCAGTCAGGGCTATCTTGTACCCCCTTTTTGCCCTCCTGATTTCCTTCATCAGTAAACGCCTGTATTCTCCTTACACCTCCAGGTATTCCCTTGATTCCAGCTGCATGGACCTGGGCCACGCCTCCTTTTTGCTGGTCAAACCCTCAGTATCTCTTGTCATGTAGGGTGCCCTCTTCCTTCCAAACTTGCCATTCACTCTCACAGGAACATTTAGACCTTAAACTCTAGACATTTTGCCATTTCACTTTTAAAGGCCTCCCAGTTGCTGGAGGTCCCGTTGCAAACAAACTCCTCCAACCAACCCTTACAAGCTACTGTCTAATTCCATTAAAATTCGCTGTGCCCCAATTTAGAACTTGAATTTGTGGACCAGTTTTGTCCTTCTGCATAACAATTTAAAACTTATAGAACAATGGTCACTGGTCCCAGAATGCTCCCCCACTTTCACCTCAGTCACCTGTCCTGCCTTATTTCTTAAAGTATGTCAAGTTTTGCCCCTTCCCGAGTTGCACCCTCTACCTATTGCTTGAGGAAACTTTTCTGAACACACTTAATAGATCCATCCCATCTCAGTCCTTAATTCTGCATCATTCCCAGTCTATGTTAAGAAAATTAACATCTCCTCCTATGGTAATCCTATTGGCCCTGCAAGTCTCCACAATTTCTCTACATATTTTTTGTTCCTCTAATTCCCCGTTTCCTATTTGGGGGCCGAAAGTACAAACCAAATAATATCACCATTCTCTTCTTATTTCTTATCTCCCCCCACAAAGCCTCACTGGATGATCCATCAGTTATTTTATCTCTGATTACTGGTGTGAAACTCGCCTTAATCAAAAATGAAACACCCCCCTCTCCTCCTTCCACCATCCCTGTCCTGCATAAAGCACATTTACCACCATCAACAAACACATCGACCTGGACCCAATATACCAGCCACTACAGCGGACAGCTGAAACTGACAACCGGAAGCGGCAGGGACAGGCCACTATGAATGCCGGAGGAAACACCACAGAAGCGCTTCACAGGAGGCTCCCAAGCACTGAGGATGTCACCTAGACAGGGGACAAAACGTTTGCAACAAAAATTTCCAGCTCGGCGAACAGAACCACAACAACGAGCACCCGAGCTACAAATCTTCACCCAAACTTTGAACATTTACCCTGGTATATTTAGCTGCCACTCCTGTCCCTCCCTTAGCCATGTTTCTGTAATGGCTATAATATTCCAGTCCCACATACCTATTCACGCCCTGAGTTCAACGGCCTTACCAGTCAGCCATCTTGCATTGAAACAGACGCAATAGTGTCGGATGACCAGACTGATCTCTGAGATGACAGGCTTGTTGTGGGAGTAGAGTTTGGGGCGACTAGGCCTGTATTCAATGGGGTTCAGGGAAATGTGTGGATATCTCAGTTAAATATATTAATCTCCGACAGGGTGAGACAGATTGGAAGCAGGCGTGATAATTCCCCTGGCTGGGACGTCTAAAACAAGTGGCCAAAATATTAGGTACAGACTGGCCACTTTGCAATAAACGTCTGCACTTAGAGACTGGTGAACCATAGGAAATCGCTACCGCATAAGGATGTGGAAGCCAAGACACTGAATATAAATCAGGATTTCTAAATCCTAAAAGGATGGAGAGATCAGGAGTATGGTGTGGCGACACAGGATCATCCATCATTATACTGAATGGGGTAGAAAGCTCTATGACCCAAAGAAACTACTGTTGTTCCTATTTTATATTTTACCGATGGTTCATCACATTCAGGGACATGTACATTGTTGGGAAAAGTACGATAAGGAGATGTTTGAACATGAGCGAGAGAGGGAAGGCTAAATGTGTTGAATGACCTACTTCTTTCCCAATGTTTCTGTGCAATCTGTAGGCAATCTCTGTAAACGTTGTCACAAGCTCTCAGATGTTAGGAAGGAGGTTTCTGCAGGATCAACAGGACTGTGTTTCCCATTCCGTTCTCTGATAACGAGATTGGTGCTGGGTGTTCTGTCCAGGATTATCCTTTTAGACCTCAGAACAGTTTGCTACAATTGAGTATCTTGCTTCGCCGTTTCAGAGACTATTGAAGAGGTTATCACATGTCTGTGTAACTGGAGTCACTTTTAGGCCAAGCCAGGAAAGCACAAGAGATTCACTTCCTGAAAGTACATTTGGGAAGGCAATTGGTGTTTACAATCGATATTGGATTCAAGGTCACTATCACTGACACCAGATTTTAGATCACAATATTTTATTAATAAATTTTAGCATCCAACAGCTCCCAGAGAATATTCCTATATTGGTTTAGTAATCCAGCAACATTTCCACAACAGCACATTCTTTACATGGGCAGCTAACAGAAACCAAACTGAGCACGTTATTTCTGTGCTGCTTGACAGCTCTGTCAAAAAGAACTCCCATCAATTTGATTACGACGATGAGACTGAGCTGATCGTAAATGTTCAGATTGTAATTATTTCCTCTTGGACATAGTTGAGTAAATTTTCGCATTTCCAGGTAGATTCAGTGTTGAAGCTGGAATGAAACAGTGTCTACAGGTACACGGCTTGTTGTGCAACACCAGTCTTCAGTCCAATTGCAGAAATGGTGTCAGGGCCCATTGCCTGTCTTGTATCTACTGTGTTCAGCTGTTTCTTCATGTCACGTGCAGCGAATCGAATTGGTTGAAGACTGCCATCTGGGATTCTGTTGATATCATCCACACAACACTTCTGGCTGAGGCTGGCGCAGATACTGCATCCTTGTATTTTACACTGATGTGCAGGGAGGTTCCATCCTTTTGGGGAATAGCAAAGCAATGGCCTAGTGATGTTGTTGCTGGGTTGATAGTCTAACAGCCTGCGTTCAAATCCTATCACAACAGATGGTGGAATTCAAATGCAATAAATGTTTGGAATTAAGAGACTATTGATGATCTGGAATGAATTGCTGATTGCAGAAGAAACCTATCTGGTTCACTGATGTCCTTTAGGGAAGGAAACTGCCGTCCATACCTGCTCGGGCCCACACGCGACTCCAGACCCTCAGCAATGGGATTGACTGTTTACTGCCCCTTGGGCAGTAAATGATTACCTAGCCAGCGACACCCTAACCATATTGAACTTTTTTTTAATAGTATTTGTGGAGACCTCTTCTCCAGTCAGTTGTATCATAGTACAACTCCATTTCTGACTGCAAAGTTTCGATTTGATCTGTTTGCTTTGAAATCATTTCGCCCTTTTTATCAGATGTTCATCCTGCTGTTTGGAATGTCATTACAGTAGTCAGGTGCTGTAGCTTTAAATAGGTTGTAATCAGTTTTAGGTACACACGGTTCAGACCCTGGTATATTCACCCACATTCCTAACTGAAACATGGATCAGCTTAATGGAATTGATACACTGAGGGATTATCCTAGGCAAAAAGTTATAAATTGTGGTTCAATACAATTCTCCTTCTATCCAGCTGTGATCTACAGTACCACATGAATGCCCAGTTTGAGCTGCAATTTCTGCAATGCAATTCTGCTGTCTGTGCCGCAGTTCACACCAAGACCCATTCACCCATCACCACCCGCCCCGTGACCTACTCCAGTTTCTGATGTGGTGACACTTCCATTTTAATATTCTCATTCCTCTGAGCGTCTGTCCATGGTATCACACCACTTACTTGTCACATTTCTCAAAACTCCTAAACATATACTGTGGGGCTGCACCATGGCTCAGTGGTTAGATTCCATCCTCCGGCGACTGTCTGTGTGGAGTTTCCGCGTTCTCTCCATGTCTGTTAGGGTTTCCTCTGGGTGCTCTTGTTCCCTCCCACAGTCCAAAGATGTGCAGGTTAGGTGGGTTGGCCTTGCTAATTTGATTATAGTGTTCAGAGATGTGTAGGTTAGGTGCATTGGTAAGGGGTAAATATAGGATAGGGGATTAGGTCTGGTTGGTTTGCTCTTCAGGGGATTGGTGTGGAAGTTTTGAGTCGAATGACCTGTTTCCACACTGCAGCGATTCTAATATTCATCTGAATGTTTTCCCTTCCAATCGTGCCACTACCAGTGTTTAAATTGAATGTGTTTCCCAATGTTTCTCTCCTTTGCCTTGATGAAGAACTCTGTAGTGTCAATGATGCTAGTCTTATGTAGTTTCAAAACTGATGGAGTTGTGCATCCTGCGCTATCGTTCACTGCCCGGTGTTTGGCGCTCCATGTTGGTGAGGGCATTTGAGCAGGTTTGACACACGTCTTTGAACTTGTTCAAAACCAGAACTTGATGGAGAAACTCAGCAGGCCTGGCAACATCTGTGGAGACATAGAAACAGATATAACGTTTCAAGTCCAACGTGACTCAACATTTCAATTCCCCCTCCCACTCCACCAAGGATATGCAGGTCTTTGGACTCCTCCATCGTCAGACCACAGCGAAACGACGGTTGGAGGAAGAACGCCTCATCTTCCGGCTAGAAACCCTCCAACCACAAGGGATGAACTCGGATTTCACCAGTTTCCTCATTTCCCCACCCCCCAGCCTGTCTCAGTCAAATCCATCAAATTCAGCACCGCCTTCCTAACCTGCAATCTTCTTCCCGACCTCTACGCCCCCACCCCAGTCTGACCTATCACCCTCACCTTGACCTCTTTCCACCTATCACATTTCCGACGCCCCTCCCCCAAGTCACTCCTCCCTATCTTTTATCTTAGCTTGCTGGACCAACTTTCCTCATTCCTGAAGAAGGGCTAATGCCCGAAACGTCGATTCTCCTGTTCCCTAGATGCTGCCTGACCTGCTGCGCTTTTCCAGCAACACATTTCCATCTCAAGTCCAACGTGACCCTTGTTCAGAACTGAAAAGGGTTCCTTAGTCCCTTGGCAAATGTGGATGAGGGATGATGGGAAACATGTGGAGGTGCAATCCCGCAGAGGAATGGGTTTTAATTGTGGTGAAAAAGAAACAGATGTACAACGGGTGTAAATTAAAGTGTGAATGCGAAAATTGTGTTGTCTCTATTGATAAACAAGTCACAGACAAGGTCATAGGGAGAATGTAAGAAAAATAGAGAACAGCCACAATGGGGTCAGGCTATGACGTTATGGAATTGAATATTAATTCCTACAGGCCATAATTTCCCGAAGGGTAAAGTGAAGTGTTACTTGAGCTTGGGTTGTGCTTCATTGGACCATTGCAGCAGCCCAGGACCGAAATGTTAGCATGAGAGCAAGGTAGGTTATTGAAATGGGAAGCAATAAGACAGTCAGAATTATTCCGAAAGAGTGAGAGTGTTTCTTGAAGCAGTCTCTGTTTGGTCTCAACAATGTCAGGGATACTGTATTGTAAGCAGGATTGACAAGAGACTGGATTGGGCAAAAGCCCTTCCAGATGATTCCGATTTTCCTGCTCCTTGGAAGCTGCCTGACCTGCTGTCCATTTCCAGCACCACTCTAATCTCCAGCATCTGAAGTCCACAATTTCGCCTAAGAGACTGGATTGAAAGAGTAGAAATGAAATGCTTTTTCACTTGGAAGTTATGATTTGGCCCTTGGGCAGTGAGGAGGAAAGAGGTGAATGGGAATTGCATGGGAAGTTGCCATGGAGGGGGAAGAAGTGTTCGGGTTGATGGAGGGTGTCACAGATGGAATTGTCCCTGTGAAATACTAACAGTGGACGGGAGGGGAGGATGTGTTTCATGGTGCTGCCCTGCTGGAGGTGTTGGATGTGGCGGAGGATGATTCTGTGAATGTGGATTCCAGTGCAGTGAGAAGTGAGGACAAGGGGAGATCTATCATTGCTCTGGAAAGGAAGGGACAGAGTGAGGGCAACACTGCGGGAAATGGGACAGTCATAGCTGAAGGCCCTATCCACCGGAGTTAGGGGATTTCTAGTTTGAAGGAAAAGGAGATCACAGCATAGGCAGCTCGCTGCAATTTGGCATCATCAAACAGAAACAACAGAGAGAAACTGGGCGAATGGAGTCAGCCTCAGCTGATCATGTGTTCATTGCTGTGGTTCTGTTCGCCGAGCTGGAAGTTTTTGTTGCAAACGTTTCGTCCCCTGGCTAGGCGACATCATCAGTGCTTGGGAGCCTCCTGCTAGGGCTTCTTTGATGTTTCCTCCGGTGTTTATAGTGGTCTGTCCCTGCCGCTTCTGGTTGTTAGTTTCAGCTGTCCGGTGTAGTGGTTGGTATATTGGGTCCTGGTCGATGTGTTTGTTGATGGAGTTTGTGGATGAATGCCATGCATCTAGGAATTCCCTGGCTGTTCTCTGTCTGGCTTGCCCTATGATAGTAGTGTTGTCCCAGTCGAATTCATGTTGCTTGTTGTCTGCGTGTGTGGCTACTAAGGATAGCTGGTCGTGTCGTTTCGTGGCTAGTTAATGTTCATGTATGCGGATTGTTAGCTGTCTTCCTGATTGTCCTATATAGTGTTTTGTGCAGTCCTTGCATGGCATTTTGTACACTACATTAGTTTTGCTCATGTTGGGTATCGGGTCCTTCATTCTGGTGAATTGTTGTCTGAGCGTGACTGTTGGTTTGTGTGCCGTTATGAGTCATCGGGGTCGCAGTAGTCTGGCTGTCAGTTCTGAGATGCTCCTGATGTATGGTGGTGTGGCTAGTCCTTTTGGTTGTGGTATGTCCTCATTCCGTGGTCTTTCTCTTAGGCATCTGTTGATGAAGTTGCGCGGGTATCCGTTTTTGGCGAATACCTTGTATAGGTGTTCCTCTTCTCCTTTTTGCAGTTCTGGTGTACTGCAGTGTGTTGTGGCCCTTTTGAATAGTGTCCTGATGCAGCTTCGTTTGTGTGTGTTGGGGTGGTTACATTCATAGTTTAGGACTTGGTCTGTATGTGTGGCTTTCCTGTATACCCTTGTAGTGAATTCTCCGTTCGGTATTCTCTGTACCATCACGTCTCGGAATGGGAGTTGGCATCCTTTTCTTCTTCTCTGGTGAATCGGATTCCTGTGAGTGTGGCGTTGATGATCCGGTGTGTTTTATCTATTTCCGTGTTTTTAATGATTACAAACGTGTCATCGACATATCTGACCCAAACCAGAGTTTGGGTTGAATTTGTGCTAGGACTGTTTGTTCTAACCTTTGCATAACTGCCTCTGCTATGAGTCCCGAGATTGGTGATCCCATGGGTGTTCCGTTGATTTGTTCGTATATCTGGTTGTTGAATGTGAAGTGTGTTGTGAGGCACAAGTCCAGTAGTTTAAGTATGCCGTCTTTGTTGATAGGTTCAGCGTCCTGTTTTCTGTTTTGTATGTCCAGTAGGTTGGCTATTGTTTCTCTGGCTAGGGTTTTGTCAATCGAAGTGAACAGTGCCGTCACATCGAATGATATCATGGTTTCTTCTTTGTCTATGTGCATATTTCTGATGATGTCCAAGAATTCCTGTATGATTGCAGAAGTTCCCCCGAACAAACCAGACATCTAAATTGAGGATTTCTGCCTGACATCTGGTCTGAAGCAGGATGTGGAAGTCGACCAAGTGGAAGGTCAGTGAGTGTACATGGGCAGACGTTCAAGCAGATATCCTATAATGCTCGGCAATTATTGTTTCGGTTCAAAAAGGACTCGGTGAGAAGATGAAATACCCTTGGTTGACAAAAGTTGTCAAGGACACTATTCAATCACAATTTGATGAACATCAATGTAGGGCCAGATTTAGGATGTCTATTTCAGGGACCATAAACAGATGCTGGGCATGAATGTCAGCTGTGCTTCCTGAATTACCCCCAGAAACCCCTGCCATTGGTAGTCAATCCTCTTCCCTGCTCGTCTCCCCTTCCTGATTCCAGCTTTCCCTCTCCAATTACAGAGCACATTCTCTCACATTATGGTGCCTCGCCACTTCACCTGAAGCTCTTTGATCAAGTCTACCTTCCCTGCACTAGCATCAAGCTGCGTTTTGTGCTGCCACCTTGCCTCTGGTCTCAGTGTGGCTTGGCCTCTCCATTCATGCTGTTTTCCACCTCCCACTCACATACCATTCCGGAAAGTTTCCTTCATGCAGTAAACCTTATTGAAAACCTTTCCCCCTTTGCACTGATTTCACACTTTGATGCAAATTTCAGAAAGAATACTCACCCTTCATCTCACTCTGCTAAAGGCAACTCCACGCTGACCCTATGGTATAAGAAGTCCCCTTATTGCATGGATCTGGCCAGAGATGCGTTTTCACTGCAGAGATCCTCACCACCTTTAGACAAAGGAATTCAGGTGTTTGACTTCTTATTGGTTCTAGTAAGAGTTTCACGCTGCCTCAGTAATTGTAGCATGGAGAAAAACAAATCACAGTATGAAGTCTGGGCTGAGTGTTTTTACTTGCCATTTTTAACATTGTTTCAAAGTTGCAGTGCTTATTTTTAAATGCTTGTTCTTGAAGTTAATATCAGCTGGAGTTGGGCAGGTTGAGGGATGACATTATTGAAGATTATAAAATCATGACAGACATGGATAAGGTCAATAGCCAAGGTCTTATCAACAGGATAGGGGTGTTCAAACATAGAGTACACAGCTTGAAGGTGCAAGGGTGAAGATTAAAATGGACAAAGGGGCTTTTTTTGACGCAGAGGATGGTGTCTTATTGAATGAGATGCCAGAGTGGAAGATGCAAGTACAGCTACATTTTAAAGGCATTTGGACAAACATATAAATGGGAAACATTCAAATGCAAATGGGTCAAATGCAAGCAGATGGGACTAGTTTATTTTGGAATACCTGGTCAGCATGGACAAGTTGGAACAAAAGGTCTGTTTGTGCAGTATGTGACTGTATGAATCTAGAAAGCGAGGAAAAGGGAAGCAAAGACATGACGTAAGCAAATTGGCAAGAAGTATGAAAAACAAGCCGCACGAGCTTTTCCGAGTATATAAAGAAAGTTGAAGATGAGTGTGTGACCTTTGGTAGAAATGAAGTCAGGAAAGTATATTGAGGACATTTGGAAGGCGTGACTGGGGAACTGGCTACAGGGTATGGGCGGCACGGTGGCAGTGGGCGGCACGGTGGCAGTGGGCGGCACGGTGGCATGTGGGCGGCACGGTGGCACAGTGGTTAGCACTGCTGCCTCGCAGCGCCAGAGACCCGGGTTCAATTCCCGACTCAGGCGACTGACTGTGTGGAGTTTGCACGTTCTCCCCATGTCTGCGTGGGTTTCCTCCGGGTGCTCCGGTTTCCTCCCACAGTCCAAAGATGTGCAGGTTAGGTGAATTGGCCATACTAAATTGCCCGTAGTGTTAGGTAAGGGGTAAATGTAGGGGTATGGGTGGGTTTCGCTTCGGCGGGTCGGTGTGGACTTGTTGGGCCGAAGGGCCTGTTTCCACACTGTAATCTAAAAGAAAAAAAAGAAAAAAAGTATAGGTAGATAATTTACAACAGTAATTTACATCATTCCTCATGGGGAAGGCACTGTAAGTATTCCAACGCTATAGTCAAAATGGTATTCAGAAGGAAGTTCTTGAACTGCCTCTATCAAATAGCACAAGGTTTTTTTTAACAAACAGATAAGACAAATTGTAGACAAGGCAGCAGTAATGCATAGCTGGTTTTAAAAGAAGTGGTTGCTGAGTGACTGGTGGTACTGTGTGAAATAATCCATAACTCTCTGGATTACAGGAGTGTTCCAGCACAACTGGAGAAACTCCAATGCGGCGCCTGTCTTCAAGAAAGGAACAAGGCAGAAAGCAGAATCCATTTAGCCTCACGACCATTGCTGGGTGTCTGCGAGAGTCTGTTATTAAGGAAGGAATTGCAGGGCATTAAGAAAAGCTTCACTCAGGATCAGCATAGTTTTGTGAAAGGGAAAGTATATTTTGCCTGTAATATCATTCAATTTTTTTTGCAGATCCCTGAGAATGCAACAAGCAGATTTGATAAAGGGAACTGTTAGACATGAGGCTTTCCAGAGATTTTCCAAAAGGTGTTCCAAAATAAAGGTTCTTACACAAGACAGAAGCCAATAGTATGACAGATAATATCGCAGCATGGTTGATGGTTGGTTAACCCATAGAAATTCGGGAGTCAGGATTAATGGATCGTTATGATAAAATGTACTGGAGTTAAAATAACCCGAGTACCACAAATATCAGTCCGATGGCATGAATTACTTACAATCTACACTGGTGGCCTGATGGTGGGAGCTGATACATCCAAGTTTGAGGATCACACTGAGAACCAAAAGGCTGGTTGTTATTTAATAAAGGAAACTCACAGAAAAGGAGCAGTATAAAGGGATTAGAGTGTTCCTGTGTGTCAAATATGAAGACAGCATGCTGATGCAGCAAGTAGCTAGATTGGTTCTTTAGACGGGTACCTGGAATGTAAGGGTTGAATTATTGAGTACATCTAAAATGGTGAGGCGTTTATTCATTGTAGTTGAAATGAATGATGGTGATGTTACTGAAATGTACAAGATACAGAGAGGGTTTCACAAGGTAGATGTTGAGAATGTTGTTCCACACCTCGGCAGAGTCTTGAACTCGGGGATATAGATACAGAATAAGGGATATCGATTTTCAACTGAGATATAAAGAAATTATTCGATTAGATTCCCTACAGTGTGGAAACAAGCCCTTCAGCCCAAGTCCACACTGACCCTCGGAAGAGCAACCCGTCCAGACCCATTGCCCTACATTTACCCCTGACTCATCTACCGCACACTATGTGCAATTTAGCTTGGCCAATTCACCTGACCTGTAGATCTTTGGACTGTGGGAGGAAACGGGAGCAAACCCACGCAGACACGCAGAAACTGTGCAAACTCCACACAGGCAGTCGCCCAAGGCTGGAATCGAGCCTGGGACTCTGGTGCTGTGAGCCACCATGCCGCCTTCTCTCAGCTCCCAAAGCCAGAGAGTTGTACAGGTTGAGACACTGAAGCAACTTACAGACGGGGTGGATTGGTTTTTGACGTATCAGTGAAGTGAGGGATACAACGGGTTAGCAGGAAAGTGGAGTTGAGTGGAGTAGAGCAGCCATGTTCTTATTGAATAACAGTGCAGGCTTGAGGGGCCGAATAGCCTACTAGAACATAGAACATAGAAAAGATCAGCACAGAACAGGCCCTTCGGCTGGAATCGAGCCTGGGACTGTGGTGCTGTTAGCTGGCTGGTAGTGTGGCCGAGCGGTCTAAGGCGCTGGATTAAGGCTCCAGTCTCGACAGAGGCGTGGGTTCGAATCCCACCGCTGCCATTTCGGCTGATCGTTTCCAACGACGCAACTTGTTAAAATGCTGTTTCGACTCCTGCTGCATTTCTCTTTAAAACCGAAGAAATTTGGGTTTGCTTCCCGGGCAATTAACTGTGGTGTGGGAAAGTGCCGACTTTTGTGGGCGGCACGGTGGCACAGTGGTTAGCACTGCTGCCTCACAGCGCCTGAGACCCGGGTTCAATTCCCGCCTCAGGCGACTGACTGTGTGGAGTTTGCACGTTCTCCCCGTGTCTGCGTGGGTTTCCTCCGGGTGCTCCGGTTTCCTCCCACAGTCCAAAAGATGTGCAGGGTCAGGTGAATTGGCCATGCTAAATTGCCCGTAGTGTTAGGTAAGGGGTAAATGTAGGGGTATGGGTGGGTTTCGCTTCGGCGGGTCGGTGTGGACTTGTTGGGCCGAAGGGCCTGTTTCCACACTGTAAAGTAATCTAATCTAATCTAATCAAACCATGCCGCCTTCTCTCAGCTCCCAAAGCCAGAGAGTTGTACAGGTTGAGACACTGAAGCAACTTTCAGACGGGGTGGATTGGTTTTTGACGTATCAGTGAAGTGAGGGATACAACGGTTTAGCAGGAAAGTGGAGTTGAGTGGAGTAGAGCAGCCATGTTCTTATTGAATAACAGTGCAGGCTTGAGGGGCCGAATAGCCTACTAGAACATAGAACATAGAAAAGATCAGCACAGAACAGGCCCTTCGGCCCATGATGTTATGCCAAACATTATTGCTAATCGAAAAGAAAATAGCATAACCCTTCAACTCACTGCTGCCCATGTGCATGTCCAGCAGTCACTTAAATGTCCCTAATGACTCTGTTTTCACCACCACTGCTGGTAATACATTCCATGCATTCACAACTCTCTGCATAAAGAACCTACCTCTGACATCTCCTCTATACCTTTCTCCTAATATCTTAAAACTATGACTCCTCATACCAGTCAATCCTGCCCTGGGGAAAAGTCTCTGGCTATTGACTGTACCCATGCCTCACATAACCTTGTGCACCTCGATCAGGTCACCTTTATTCCCCCTTCTCTCTAGAGAGAAAAGTCTGAGCTTAGTCAACCTTGCTTTGTAAGACAAGCCCTCCAGTCCAGGCAGCAGCTTAGTAAACCTTCTTTGTACGCTCTCCAAAGCCTGTGTATCTTTCCTGTAGTATAGCGACCAGAAATTGTAGATTCTTGTAGAACTGGAGCAAAGACTCGCGGCTCTTAAACTTCATCCCGCTGTTAATGAGAGTCAAAACACCATATGCTTTCTTAACAAACTTATCTACTTGGGTGGCAACTTTGAGGAATCTGTGCAATTGAACACCAAGATCCATCTGTTCCTCCACACGACAAGAAACCTGTCTTTAATCCTATATTCAGCATTCAAGTTCGACCTTCCAAAATGCATTACTTCACGTTTATCCAGGTTGAACTCCATCTGCCATTTCTCAGCCAGTCTCTCTATCCTGCCTATGTCGCGCTGCTGCCAGCAATAGCCCGCGATACTAACAACAACACCTCCAACCTTTGCATCATCGGCAACTTTACTAACTCAATCCTCAACCTCCTCATCCAAGTTATTTCTGAAAACTACAAAGAACAGAAACTCAAGAACAGAGCCCTGTGAGACACCACTCACCACTCACCTCCAGGTAGAATACTTTCTATCTGCAATCACTCTCTGCCTTCTGTCAGCCAGCCAATTCTAAATCCGGAAAGCCAAATCTCCCTGTATCCATTACCTCCTGACTTTACGACTGAGCCTACCATGGGGAAACTTATCAAATGCCTTGCTGAAGTCCACATACACCACATCCACTGCTCAACCTTCATTGAACTGTCTAATCACTTCCTCCAAGAACTCAATAAAATTTGTGAGGCAGGACCTGCCCCTCTCAAAGCCATGTAAAATCGACATTTTGGGCAAAAGCCCTGCATCAGGCTTTTGCCCAAAACGTCTATTTTCCTGCTCCTCAGCTGCTGCCTGACCTGCTGTGTTACTCCAGTGCCATTCAAATCTAGACTCTGCTTTCCAACATCTGGAGTCCTCATTTTTGCCTCTCAAAGCCATGCTGATTACCTTTAATCACGCTATGTTTTTCCAAATAGTCATAAATTCTACCCATCAGAATTCTTTCCAAAACCTTGCTAACCACAGACGTAAGACTAACTAGTCTGTAATTGTCAGGGATGTCCCTTTTCCAGAGACGTAACGGCTTTCTCAACCAGGAAGAGAAACTGAGGAGTGGAATAGTTTTCACCACCGAATGGGTTCACCATGGGTGTCGGGAATTGACTTGGTCCTGTCTTTGGAAGCTTAGTGGAGGCTCTGTGGATGCTTTTCTCGGGTTTGTAATGTCAGCTGCTGGGGTCATTCAGAGAGATCCGAGGATTTGGCGACCTCACGCTGGACACTGCATTTACAGAGTGTCTGGGTCCATGGTAAACAAATGGAGCAGAGACTCCTCAGAAGGGAAGTTCTATAAACAGGGAGGAGCAGGGCACTGTAGTATCCACTCTGGGATTCCCAGGAACGTTTATCTAAGCTGGACCAAAACCAACTGTAGAGTCTGAAACCAGTCTGTTTAAAATATGATATGGTCCCTGAGCTGTTTCTCCTCCATCAGTATAACCTGTAGTCTCACACCAGGGGCATGAATTACTGTGAAGTGAATTGGACGGATTTTGGAACTTTCCAGGGAGGAGTGGGTGATATACCCATCATGGCCTGAGTGCAGTCCTCCAATGTATCACTAGCTGACAGAAGCCATCTGCTTGCTGAGAGGACTGCATTGGCTATGTCTCCACAGGGAAAGGTACAAAAATCAAATTTGGAAACAGAGTGACTGGTGTATAAGAGGAATAGCAGGAAATTAGAATTATTAAAATGTAGGTCTTTGAAAGTCACATTGAACTGAATGTTGTTTAGGTGCTGCAGCTGATGAGCTACATCCCTGAGTATTTTAGATTAGATTACTTAAAGTGTGGAAACAGGCCCTTCGGCCCAACAACTCTACACCGACGGGCAACCAGCCCAGACCCATTCCCGGGCATTTCACCCCTTCACCTAACACTACAGGCAATTTGGCATGGCCATTTCACCGAACCTGCACATTTTTGGACTGTGGGAGGAAACCGGAGCAAACCCGCACAGACACAGGGAGAATGCGCAAACTTCACACAGTCAGTCGCTTGAGATGGGAATTGAACTGGGTCTCTGGCGCTGTAAAGCAACAGTGCTAACCACTGTGCCACCGTGCTGATTCAGGATAGGAAAATAGAGCTAGTGAGAGAATTACTGATTATTCTTCAAAGCTGGTTAGATTCTGGAAAGGATCCTGCAGACTGGAAAATAGCTATTGTAAACATAAATATTTAAAACAGGACGGAGAGGGCAAACAGATAGTGGATAGATTGATATCAGCTGCGAGAAAAAATATCGTTGGTACATTTTATAGGGAATGTGACAACTAGACAATTGGAGAACAATGATCTGAGTAGATTCAGTCTAGATTCAGGAAAGGGCAATGGTCTTTGATAAACCTGCTGTAGTTTGTGGAGATTGTCAATTGTGACATCGACAATTGAGAACCAATGGGAGTAGAGTATTTGAATTTTCAGCAGATATTTTACGTAGTTGAACACAGGTGAGTAGATAATGTTAGAGCCCATGGGTAGGTAGGGCTGGAATATATACCACATGGATTAAATTTGGGTAATGAAGATACGAGAAGAATACTGTTTTTCTCTGGACTGAAGGCTTGTGGGGTATCTGAAGGATCAGTACTTTGGCAATATCTGTTTGCAAGGATTAAAATGATTCACGTGTGAACAACAAATACCGTCAGTCTCTTTGTGTTTATTAAGTTGTGAGAGTTTGGGAAGTGCTGTTGTTTAAAGGACTGGGATATCCTTGGCCATATAAATAATGATCTCCATGTTACCGAAACAGCACAAAATAGTTTCACCAGATTAAACCATGGCATGCTGGCACCATGAGGAGAGAGTGCAGTAACTATGTGTTTAATCTGTAGCACGGTGAGAGAAAGAGAAACTGAAACATGCTGGTTATGGATGGACACTCATTATATCCCAAACAGCTGAGTAGAGTGAAAATTTTATACCTTTCGTAGGATGCTTGATTCCCAATGGTTTACATGCCTGCACAGAGCCCCATGTCTATAGACAGAGAGAGAGACAGGCTCTGAATGAACTCTGAACACTTTACTGCACAGTTCCTATGTGACCCTGCACTGAATGTTACATTGTACACAGTCCTGTCAGCTTCCACAATACCTTAATTTTGAAACAGTTAGTAATTCTCATCAGGATCTGACCTCCGTAGAGATCATGGGTCTGCTTTCTTGGAGATGGAAGACATTTTGGAGAATGGTTAAATATCGTGTTTATTCCTACTGCCAGAAAACCATGTTAAGTAACATATTTGTACTATGAGAAATTAAGCTACAAGGAACTACATGGAGCAGTCTATTTGTGAAACCAGATTGATGTGCGGAATGAACTCCTCCTTTTGCTGTGGAAATGTACAGTGCTGTTATATTAATGTTACCCAGATTTTAACAGCACGATACTGAATGTTGTTCGGGTTTTGTTGCACATGGACACACATTACTTCAGGAACAGAGGGTTGACAAATTGTTCTGAAGATTGTGTGATCTTCAGTGAATATCTCCACTTTGGATCAGTGTGGACTCAATGGGCTAAATGGCCTGCTTCCATGCTGCAGGGATTACCTGCTAACAAACTGAAGATGCCAGGGCTGAGGGAGCTACCCTGAGGATCTCCTGCAGTGATGTGCCATGGCTGAGATGATTGATGCCCACCGATAATAAATATCTTCCCTTGTGTCGTGAATGACTCAAAACAGTGAAGAGGTCGCAATCAATTTTCATTAATGCGATTTTGCTCAGGCTCCTTGATGTCATCCTCAGTCTAATAATGCCTTGAGTTCAGAGCCAGTCTCTCTGATCTGAACCCCTGTGTTCCCTCTTTTGTTTATATCAATAGGTCATGGTGTAGAAGAAGAGAATGTCTTCTTCAGACAGAGAGTAGTGAATGTCAGGAATTCACTTACACTGAGAGTTAGGGGAGTTAGATGACTTAAAGGAACCTGTGGTGTTCTCCAGGAATTGGTTCTGGGTCTTCTGTCCTTTGTGATTTTTATAAATGACTTGGATGAGGAAGGGGAAGAGTGTGTTAGGAAGTTTGCCGATGACCGAAAGGTTGGTGGAGTGGTACAGAGTGTGTAGGGCCGTTGTAGATTGCAATGGGTCATTGACAGAATGCATAGCTGGGCGGTGAAGTGACAGGTGGAGTTCAAACTGGAAAAGTCTGAAGTGATTCTGTTTGCAAGCTCGAATGTCAGTGCAGAATGCAGGATTAAATGTAGGATTCTTGGCAGTGTAGAGGAACAGAGGGATCTTGCAATCCATGTCCATAGATCCCTCAAAGTTACTAACCAGGTTGATAGGGCTGTTGGCTTTCATTATTAGCGGGATTGAGTTTAAGAGCCACGAAGTTATGCTGCAGCTCTATAGAGCCATGGTTAGACCGCACTTCGAATATTGTGCTCCTTTCAGGTCAACTTGTTATAGGGAGAATGTGGAAGCTTTAGAAAGGGTGTAGAGGAAATTAACCAGGATGCTGCTTGGAATGGAGGGCAGGTCTTAAGAAGAAAGGAGCAAGTCTTTTCTCATTTGGGGGGGAAGAAGGATGAGAGGTGATTGGTGGAGGTATACAAGATGTTGAGAGGCATAGATACGGTGGATAGTCAGTGACATTTTCCAAGGGCAGAAATGGCTATCACAACGGGGGGGGGGGGGGGGGGGGAATCATTTGGAGGAAGGTTTAGGGAAGATGTTAGCCCTTTACGCAGAGAATGGTGGGTGCGTGGAATGTACTGCCAGCAATTATATTGGAGTCAGATACAATCGGGACATTGAAGAGACTCTTGATAGGCACATGGAAAATAGTACAATTTGGGTATGTAGGTTAGTCTGATCTGAGAGTAGGATAAACGGTCGGTGCAACATTGAGGGCCAAAGGACCTGTACTGTTCCATGTTGTATGATCTATGAAAGTATTTGGGCGGCACGGTGGCACAGTGGTTAGCACTGCTGCCTCACAGCGCCAGAGACCCGGGTTCCATTCCCGACTCAGGCGACTGACTGTGTGGAGTTTGCACGTTCTCCCCGTGTCTGCGTGGGTTTCCTCCGGGTGCTCTGGTTTCCTCCCACAGTCCAAAGATCTGCAGGGTCAGGTGAATTGGCCATGCTAAATTGCCCGTAGTGTTAGCTAAGGGGCAAATGTAGGGTTATGGGTGGGTTGCGCTTCGGCGGGTTGGTGTGGACTTGTTGGGCCGAAGGGCCTGTTTCCACACTGTAAAGTAATCTAATCTAATCTAATCTAATCTAATCTATTTGAAGAGGGGTAGATGGATTCTAACCTATCAGAGAGGCGAGGGCTATGAAGAATCGAGCATTAACGAGGATTTGAGACCAAGAGTAGATCAGCCATGATCTTAATGGAGGGCAAGGCAGGCTTGAAGAGTGAACGACATGCTACTGTTTCTGATGTTCGCACATTGTGTTATTGGAAAGTTAGTGGGTGTTATTTTCCTGGAAGGTCTGCTATTGAATGTTGCAGTCAGGGGATTCAGAGGATTTTCTGAGCCAACTCTGGGTGATGACAAGCCATGTGTGACTGTCTTGAGGGGCTGAATGGTCTCCTCTGGTTTCTGTGCATCAGGTGATAGTAGTAAGTGGCCTCCAACTTGCTCGTGTCCAAAAGGTTTGAGCGGCTGCATGGAACACAGAAACAGAGGACTGAGGACCAGGAGTGGGTCATTGGACACGTTGAGCCTTCTCCACCAGGCACTAAGATTGTGGCTGATCAGGTTGTGGTCTCAGCCCGACTTTCTTGTCTGCATCACATTATCTGTGACTCACTCCTTCATGAAATATTTAACTAACTCTGCTTTGAATAAATGTCAACAAAGAAACAAATGTAAACAAAACTTCTGGGGAAGATAATTCCCATTCAAATGGCGCATTTTAGAATTTCTACTTATTCCTCTGAGAGAATCAGACAGTCATACAGCATAGAAGCAGCTCCTTTATTCCAGCTTGCCCAAGCTGACAAGATAAACCAATCTGATCTAATCCCATTTGCCATCATTTGGTCCATATCCCTCTGAACCATCTCTATTTATATACCTATCCAGAGATATTTTAAATGTGTAATTATACACGCTATCACCACGTTTTCTGACATCACTTTCCATACACATACCACCTTCTGTGTGGAAGTTACCCCTCAGGTCCATTATAATTTTTTTCCTCTCTCCTTAACCCTGTGCTGTCTAGTTCTGGACTTCCTTACCCTGGGTAAAAGAACTTGGACATTCAGACTATCCATGATTCATAAACACTTTCATGTCAACGCTCAGCCTCTGACTGTCCAGGGGGAAAAGCCTCAACCTGTTCATCCTCTCCCTGAAGCTTAAACGCTCCAGTACTTGAAAATCCTTGTAAATCTTTTCTGCGCCCTCTCACCATCCTGCTATGAGCAAAGCCAACTGAATTGTGCACAGTATTCTTAAAGTGGCCTCACCAACGTCCTGTACTCCTATTCTCAATGTTCTGAGCGATTAAGGCAAGTGTGCGAAAGTATTCTTCACCATCCTCTCTATCTGCAACTCCACTTTCAAGGAACTATGAACTTTCACTTGTCGGTTTCTTTGTTCAGCAACATTCCCCGGGGCACTACCCTGCTTTAACTTACCAAATGCAAAACCTCATAAATATATAAATTAAATTCTATCTGCCAATCCTCGGCCCTTTGATGAGATAATCTCCTTCACTGTCCACCACCCCACTTTGTTGATGTTATCTTAAACTTACTAACCAGGCCTCCGAAATTCTCATCCAAGTCGTTTATATACATGTTGAAAAGCAGTGAGCTCAGTACTGATTCTTTCAGCACACCACTTGGCACAGGCCTCCAGACTGGAAAACAAACCATTATCTTCCAATTTTGTATCCAATTGGCTAGATTTCTCTGGATTCCATGTGACCTAACATTAATAATCTGTCTATGATGTGGAACATTATTAAATGCCTTGCTAAAGTCTGTGTAAGCAATGTTTACCACATTGCCTTCCTCAATCTTCTTTGCCACCTCTTCAAAATACTCAATCACGTTAATAAGACACAATTTCCATCTCACAAAGCCACGTTGACCATCCCGATTCAGTCCTTGTCTTTCTAAATGTATTTGAACCCTATC
The DNA here is from genome assembly GCF_037043375.1 of Chiloscyllium plagiosum. Classification (NCBI taxonomy): domain Eukaryota; kingdom Metazoa; phylum Chordata; class Chondrichthyes; order Orectolobiformes; family Hemiscylliidae; genus Chiloscyllium; species Chiloscyllium plagiosum. Next base: position 54,750,620 of record NW_028270172.1, on the reverse strand, counting down.
CCTCAGAATCCCCTCCAACAAGTCAGATTTCTTTAACCTGTTAAAACAACACGTTTATGGCCAAAACAAAGTTACTCAAACCATGATGGAAAGAAGAAAGACGGCTGGATATTGCAAATGTATACATTGATATTTCTCTTTGTAAAATACTGTGGAACACACAGACACACACACACACACACACACACACACACACACACACGTGCGTATGTCAGATAACAAACTGAAAATCAACTCTCTGCAATGGTAACTTGAATGAACTTTGTTGCAATGTTATTCAAACTCCATGACAAAAGGAAAAATGAGAGTTTAGCCCAAATGGTATTCTACATGTACAGTCACAGTGTCATATAGCACGGAGATAGGCTCTTTGCTCCACACTGGTCCATGCTGACCCAAATGTCCATCCACATTTACTCCATTTCTCTGCACTTGGCCCACATGCTTTCTAACCTTCCCTATCCATGTACTTTTCTAAATGCCTTTTAAATATCGTTAATGTAAACTCTTCAACTACTTCCACTAGCAGCTCATTCCATATGCGTACCACCCTTTGTGTGAAAAAAAAGTTGCCCCTCAAGGTTCCTTTTTTTTGTTCCCCTTTAACCTTTAACTGATTCCCTCGAGTTCTTGACTTCCCAACTGTGGGAAAGAATGGTGATTTCACTTTAATCTATGTTTCTTATGATCTTGTGCAGTTTTTTAAAGACCACTCCCCCCTCCCCACCCCCGCTCCCCGACTCAAGCTCCGACACTCTAAAGAAAAATGTCCTAGCTTTTCCAACCTCTCCCTGTAATTCAGACAATTTGGTCCTGGAAATATCATTTTAAATTTATTCTGCAATATTTCTAGTTTAATAACATCCTTCCTTTATCAATGTGACCAAAACTCAACACAGCACTACAAATGTGGCCTCACCAAGGTACTGTACAACTGCAACATTACTTTCCAACTTCTATACTCAATGCCCAGACTGATGAATTCCAGTGTGCCAAAAGCCTTCTCCACTGTCCTGTCTACCTGTGACTCCACTTTCAGAGAACAGTGCACCTGATCTCCAAAGGCCCTCTGTTCCACTACACTCCTTACAGCCCTGCCATTCACCATGAAATCCTACCTTGATATGGCTTTCCAAAATGCAAACTCACACTTAACTACATTAAACTCCATTTCGTAGTTTTCGGTTCACTTCCCTAGCTAATCAAGGTCCTGCTGCAATTTCTGTAAACTTCCCTCACTGTCCACAATACCACGTATTTTAGCATCATCAGCAAATTTACTAATCATGTCTTGTACATTCTCAACAGTGTCATTGATATAGATAGCAAACAGCAATGGGCCTAGCACTGACCCCTGTGGCATACCACTATTCAAAGGCCTCCAGTCCCACAAACATCCTTCCACAAAGTCCCACAAAGAGTCAGTTAGACTCGAATCGTCAGCTGTTTTCTCTCCATACAGATGCTGCCAGACCTGCTGAGATTTTCCAGCATCTTCACTTTTGGTTTCAGATTCCAGCATCCACTTTAATTTGCGTTTATCCTTCCACTATTTCCCTCTGCATCATACCATCAAGCCAATTGTGTATCCAATTTGCCAACTCTCCCTGGATTTCATGCATTTGAACCTTCCATTCAGTCTATCAACGGGAACCGTATCAAAGGCTTTACTGAAAACCATACAGACTATGGCTACAGCCCTGACCTCATCAACCTTCCTGGTCAATTCATCAAATAACTCAAACAAATTTGTGAGACATGGTCTCCCACTGACAAAGTCATGCAATCTTTCCAGTTTTATAACAATTATTAACAATTGTTATTAAAATAATAATAACTTTTCCCAATTCAATCCTGTCCTTCCAAATGCATGTATATCTAATCCCCTAGAATCTTCTCAAGTAACCTAACTACCATGGATGTTTGGCTTACTGGTTATAGCTCCCAGACGTTTATTGTTTCCCTTATTTACCACGCTTACCTTCGTTTATGAGAGCTTTGGGAATAGAAGTTGGGAAGTCATGTTGAGGTTGTACAGAACATTAGCGAGGCCTCTTTGAGTCATCGGGTCACAGAGATGTATAACATGGAAACAGAACCTTCGGTCCAACTGGTCCATGCCGACCAGATATTCCAACCTAAGTTAGTCCCATTTACCAGCACATGGCCCTTATCCCTCTAAACCGTTCCTATTCATATACCCTTCCCGATGCTTTTAAATGTTGCAACTGTACCAGCTGCCACCACTTTCTCTGGCAGCTCATTCCACACATATATCCCCATTTGTGTGAAAACGTTGCCCCTTAGGGCCCTTTTATATCGTTTTCCTCTCAACCTTAAAACTATGCCCTCTAGTTCTGGGCTTCCCACTCCAGGGAAAAGATTTTGTCTATTGATCCAATCCACGCCCCCTCATAATTTTGTAAACCTATATAAATTCACCCCTCATCCTTGAACGCTCCAAGGAAAACAGCCCCAGCCTGTTCAGCCTCTCCCTACAGCTCAAATCCTCCAACCCTGGCAAAACCCTTGTACATATTTTCTGACCCCTTTCAAGTTTCACAACATCTTTCTAATAGGAAGGAGACCAGAATTACATGCAATATTCCAAAAGTGGCCTGACCAACATTCTGTACAGCCGCAACATTATCTCCCAACTCCTGTACTCAATACTCTGACCAATAAAGGAAACCATACCAAACACTCTCTTCATTATCCTATCTACCTGCGACTCCACTTTCAAGGAGCTATGAACCTGCACTCCAAGGTCTCTTTGTTCAGCAACACTCCCTAAGACCTTACCATTATAAGTCCTGCTAAAATTTGCTTTTCTAAAATGCAGCACCTTACATTTATCTAAATTAAACTCCATCTGCCACTCCTCAGCCCATTGGCTCATCTGATCAATATTCCGTTGTAATCTGAGGTAACCTTCTTTGCTGTCCACTCCACGTCCAATTTTGGTGTCATCTGCAAACGTACTAACAATACCTCCTAGGTTCATATCCAAATCATTTATATAAATATCTAAAAGTAGTAGACCCAGCACTAATCCTTGTGTCAATCCACTGGGCACAGGCCTCCAGTCTGAAAAACAACCCTCCACCACCACCCTCTGTCTTCTACCTTCGTGCCAGTACTCTCTCCAAATGGCTAGTTCTCCCTGTATTGCATGAGATCTAACCTTGCTAACCAGTCTCCCATTGGGAACCTTGTGAACACCTTAGTGAAGTCCATAAAGATTAAGTCCATTGCTCTACCCTCATCAATCCTCTTTGTTACTTCTTCAAAACATTCAAATAAGTTCTTGAAACATGATTTCCCATGCACAAACTCATGTTGACTCCCCCTAATCAGTCCTCATCTTTCCAAATACATGTACATCCTGTCCCTTAGGATTCCCTCTAACAACTTGCCCACCACTGACTTGAAGCTCATCGGTCTCCAGTTCCCTGGCTTGTCGCTATTACCTTTCTGAAATAATGGTATTCTTCTGGAATACTGTATCCAGTTCTGGTTACCCTGTTATAGGCAGGGTATTATTGAGCTGTAGAGGGTTCAGAAGAGATTTACCAGCATGTTGCCAGGAATGGAGGGGTTGAGTTATAAAAGTAGACTAGTTATGCTGTTCAGGAGAAACTCGAGGGTTCATAGAACTTATAAAATGATAAGAGGTCCAGATAAGATTATTAGGTGTTCTCTTTTAATTAGGATGGGATATTCAAGACTAGGGGGATATTTTACGATGAGAGGAGAAATGTTTCAAAAAGACATAAAAAGCAACTTTTTTACCCAGAGGGTGGTTTGTGTGTGGAATGAACTTCCAGTGGAAGTGGTGAAAGCGGGTACAGATGCAAAGTTTAAAAGATATTTAGATCAGTACATCAGTTGGATGGTGATGTGAGCTGCTGCCTCCCCCCACCCCTGAATGAATCCCCTTTGCTTTTCACCTTCTGCAGAGGCGTGGGAAGGTCAGCAGAGGGTGATATTGCATCGGTTTAAAAAACACAGGCTGTCAGAACTACTCAACGCAGACACACAAACACACTGAGGATATGCAGATAAAGGGAGCCTATGATGATTCCTCTTTCTTTGTGCTTCGTCATTCGCTCTCTCTGGCGGATGTCGGGCTTTCTGTTGCTCCGTTGACAGCATGTCATTATTTGACTAACTCTGTGCCATTATATCAGTATTAACGTGCTCACACGAATGAGTGTGGCAGGATTCCAGTTGTTCCGTGGTCCTGTGACTCTGCGAAAATCTCAACGTGTGTACAAAGTTAAAAATTATAAAGCACCAGTTCTTTTTTAACTTTGTACACCCCATTCCAAAACAGCCAGCTCCAAATCAATGCAAGTAGATGGCACCAAACCTGGAAGACTTATAACGTTTCTGGAGGACAGTGTGGAAATACAAAAGGTCAGTGACCTGTTTGTATAGTGTTCAGGTTTATGGGAGATAGGAATCAATGCAGAGTAATGTGAGATGATGTACTTTGGTGGGAAGGACTTTAGAACACAATATAAAACAGTCTGTACCGTTATAAAGTCGATGCAGGAGCAGGGGCCCCTGGGTGTATATGAGCACAGATTATTGAAGAACTCAGGACAAGTGGGGAGAGCAGAAAATATCACAGATTAGTTTACAGGAGGTGATTGCAGGAGGAGGTGTAGGAGGGACCCTCCGTGCTCCCTTCCTGGGAGGTGATGGTGACGATGTGTTGTGAACCCACCCTCCTGCCCACCGACACCGTGGGGATTACATTTATAACAGTTCGACACAAAAGGGAGATGGCATTAGGGCCACGGCTTCGAAGTTGTGTCGGGGAAACGGAACTGCCAGTGGGTTTAAAGTGAGAATTGCCCTCCACTGAGCATTGCTCTTTACTCGGTTGGTAGGATGTAGAAGTTTCACAACCTCCATAAGAGGCGTCCCAGTCCACTCCAGTTCATACCAGGATCCTCCACACATGGCAGGGGTGAGGGTGGGTGTGATGGAATGGATACTGGGCACCAGGCTTGGCCCTTTCTGTCCGATTCCAAGCTGTTTCTCTTGGAATGGTAGAAAGGGAGGGAGTGAGGGGGGTGGGAGTGGGTGTCACTGCTGTCAGTTCTGGTGCAGGTGGGGGGAGGGGAATGGTAAGAAGTCTATGAAGCGTCACTCCACTGTGATGTATCGATACAGTGTTATGATTTTGGGTGGTATATGAAGAGAAAGAGAGAGACAGAGACAGAGACTTGCGAGAGACAGAGAGAGACAGACAGAAACAGAGACAGAGAAACAGAGACAGAGAGAGAGAGAGATTGGGTGACTGAGAGCGAGAGACGGAAAGGGAGTGAGAGAGCGAGACTGAGGGAGAGAGACAGAGAGTGATAGATTGGGAAGGTGCTGCATGCAGTAGTAAGAGTGGTGGAGCGTGAGCCTTGTACTGGGGTACGTTCTATAACACATATACAGTTAGTGTGAGGGAGCAGAGAGAATACAGTGAGACTTATTCTGACAGAGCGGGGAAGGTTATTGATGCTTGTCCTGTATTGCTGGACATTTCCTCTGACCACAGATACTGCACTGAACTGGGTGGGGAGCTCAGACCATACTCAGTGGGTCTGGTGGTGTGGCCCCCTCTAGGAAGAGAATGGTTCCCCTCTGTACTAGCCCATCCACCAGGACCTCCGTCAACAAACCGTGGTGTAATTGCCCCTTATCTGCCATGCCATGGTGAGTACCTCCAGCCATGATGGGTGGGAGAATCAGACTGGCATTGAATGAGAGGGACACCATGGGGCGGGGTGGGAAGTTAATGAGGTGAGTTCAATAAGATAGCACCAGGAAACTAGCTCAGCCTCGTGCAGTCTCTGTCACACTCAATGAATACTGGCTCATGTTTCAGGATGCAATCAAAATGTCTACATTTCCGACTTCAGAAACACATTCTTCTATGACAGGTCTTTCGATCTTCCTCTCTCTGTGTATACCCCAAATCCCTCCCATGTGATGATTCTTAAACTGATTCCTCCACCATTTCACTCTGGCGGTGAGTTGGACATCTTGTCACTTCCAGCATGGAGCTGGACATCTTGTCACTTCCAGCATGGGCTGCAAGTTTCCCCACGCGGGGCAATGATCGAAAACAGTGTTACTGAGCAATGAACTGGGGTGGGGGTACACAGGTCAACATGCTGGGAGGGTAACTACTCCTGGTTTATAGTTAAATTCACCAGGGATCACTGTACACCTCCCTGTGCTGGTCAGAATACCTGGCTGAGTTTTATAAATCAACGCATTGCTGTGGTCTGCATAGCCCCCCGTGCTGCACAGCTAGCTAGACTGAGATTGTAGATCAATGCACTGCTGAGGTCTGCGTAGCTCACCGTGCTGGGCTGTATACATAGTCCGGGTTTGCAGATCAATGGTCTGATCTGTACAGTGTTTCACTCTGGACAAGTTGCCGGATTGTATTGACCAGTGCAATGGATGAATCTGCACGGTGTTCCACCCTGTCCAGAATGCTGGGTTGTACTGAGCAGTACACTAGCCTGATCTACACAGTGTTCCACGGTGAACAGATATCTCCTCTGGGTTTATGGTGTCTGGTCTGGTTCTGTGAGGGGGATTGAGAATGTGGTATATATAATCATTACAGTTAATCTGGACATGCCTTTAGTTTTCATTCTTGTGATTGGACCCTCCGTCTCTCACTCCATTAATGTTACAGTGTGCCCATGCGCAGTAAGTCATGTTGGTGAATACCCACTGTACTGGCAGCAGCCACAGCCTCTTCATTCAGACGTAGGCAGCCATTCCTGTTGCCTTCGGGTCTCCGCAGAGAAAGAAAGGGTGGCCACCCAATAAAAGGCTCAAACCACCCTCACCTCCTCCACCAACCAACCAACCACATCAACTGATAAAGACGAATTTATCCCCATTTATCCCTGCTCCTGGCTTAGTAACCCATCCTCCCCGATTGCCTGTGTAGCAGCTTTGAAAGATTGAATGTTCCCTTCCAATTCCTGTGTAGGTATGAGAGATTAAAAGATCTGCTCCAATCGCTGAGTAACAGCCTCCAATAGCTGAATGGCCTCATTCTGTTCCTGTTTAAAACTCTTGATGGGCTGAATGGCCTGCTTCAGTATAGGTTTGTTTGGGAATGGTGCTGAACATTTTGGAACCACCAGTGAACAGCCCACTTCTGACTTTATGATGGAGGGAAGGGCATTGATGCTGCGGCTGCTGCTAACCCACAGTGCCTCATGGATGCCTAGTGCTCAGTCCTTTAGAAGTGTGTTCTAATTCACAGGAGGGAGTATTACATAACACAGTGGGCAGAATCTTCAATATGAGGCTGAGACTTTCCCTCCATCAGTACAGTGTGCTGGCTGCTCCTTTAGATACAGTCAGGGACAGATCTATCTGGGACGTGGAGTTTGGTGAGAATGTGTCCCTCTTGTTGATTCCCCCATCACTTCCCCCAGTCTGGCTGCTGTGTGTGAGGTCTCTCCCTGCTCAGTCAGGGGTGGGCCTGTGGGGACTCTCTTGGTGTTCCACACCCAGAGGACGTTCTGTATCCTTGTCACCTTCAGTACTTCCTCTGATTCCTCCAGAGAGTGGTGGCTGTGTGGAATGCTCTTCCCCTGTCTCTGGATTCATTTAAAAAAGAGTTGGATAGATCTCTCAAGGATAGTGGAATCAAGGGTTATGGAGATAAGGCAGGAACAGGGTACTGATTAAGGATGATCAGTCATGAGCATATTGAATGGTGGTGCAGTCTCGAAGGGTAGAATAGCCTACTCCTGCACCTATTGTCTATTGATTTGTTTTCCACATCATGTGGAACTGAGTTATAAATGAGGCGTGGGGTGGGGGGGGGCAGGAGATGTCCATCCTCAGGCGATTTCTTTGACCATCTGTGACCTTTTACTATGAGGTTTCCCGGGTTCTGGAATTAATGTTGGGGAATTGCAGGGTAATTCCTTCCATGACTATCCTCACCACTGGTGGGTCTATCCTGCCGGTGGGACAGGATATACTCACGGATGGTGATGGGGGCTTCAGGAAACATTACCATCAGCCAGATTCTGTAAGTATGGAGGTGTCAGACTGTTTCCTGACAGGGAGTGTGGGGCTGGAAAAGCACAGCGGGTCAGGCAGCATCAGAGGAGCAGGGGAATCGACAATTTGTGCATAGACCCTTCATCAGGAATGAAGCTTGTGGGCCGGGGAGCTGAGTGATAAATGGGAGGGGGCTGGGGTAAGGAAGCTGAGAATGTGATTGGCAGATGGGTGTGGGGGAGAGATGATAGGTCAGAGAGGAGGGTGGGTGGAAGGGGGAAAGGTGGTGAACAGGTCAAGGAGCCCCCCTGAATGTTCTATCCCCAACATTCTATAACTGACACTCCCCGGAACATTCTTTCCCCAACATTCTAAATCTAAAATTCCCCGGAATATACTGTCCCCAACGTTATACAACTGACAGCCCCTGGAACATTTTGTCTTCAACATTCTATAACTGACATTCCCCGGAACATTCTGTCCCTGACACTGTTTGTGAACGGCTGGACGTCAGTGAATTGAACAAACGATAAGATCCCGAGGGAAGAAATCCCGTTCCAGGGAGAAGGAGATACTGTTCTGAAGTCCCCTCAGGCAGTTAAAGTGGTGAATACGTTTTTCCTGGGTTTACATTTCTTCGTGACACAGGATCAACCACAATTTAGACTAAAAGACAGAAATTTCCAAACTCCGTTTGTGTTCAGGAAAC